>NC_089822.1:65545158-65845158 GCF_035046505.1 Tiliqua scincoides
TCAGCTCCAGCAGGTCCTGGATTATCTGGAGCTCATTTTATCTGGCTTCAGAGCAGGTTTCAGGATGGAGACAACCTTGGTTGCCCTGGTGGATGTTCTGAACAGAAGGAGGATGTCTCTGTTGACCCTGCTGGACCACTCAGCGGTTTTCAACACCAGTGTCCTTCTGGGTCACTTGGCTGGATTGGGACTTGGGGCATTGCTTTACAGTGGTTCCAGTCCTTTCCAACCAACTGATCCCAGAAGTTGTTGCTGGGGGTTGTTGAAGGGCACTTTGGCCTTTAGCATGTGGGATGCCACAGGTTCCATTCTGTCCCCCATGCTGTTTAACATCAACATGAAACTACTGGAGGAAGTCATCCAGAATTTTGGGGATGGGTGTCACCAATATATGAATAACATCCAGCTCTATCTTTCCATGCCATCTAATCCCGGAGGGAGAGGATAAAATCCTGGAACACTCCTTGGACGTGGTTGGAGACTGAATAAGGGTCACCAAACTGACAAATCCAGACAAACTGGAGGTCTTCCTGGTTGAGCGGCCCACCTGTATGGGGTTTGTACTTCTTTTGCAAGAGCTGGTTTGCAGCTGGGGGCAGGGGTCCCTAAGCATTGACTGCTGTTCTTGAATTGCCAGGTGGTGCAATGTCCAGGAGAGCCTCGTCCCATAGAGGTTCATATGCCAGTTGTATTAGTAGTTGAGTCAGTCGGCCCTTACCATAGTGACATCAACTGTAATATGCTATACATGGGACTGTCCTTGAAGACTGCCTAGAAATTGTCATTAATACAGAACGCAGTGGTTTGTGGGAGAGCTCGGTGATTTGATTCTGCCAGACCATTGCTCCTGAGGCTGCACAGGCTGCCGGTTCATTTTCATCCACTATTCAAGGTGTTGGTTTTGACCTTTAAAGCCCTTTATGGCTTGGGACTGGGATAGCTGAGGAACGGCCTTTGTTGGTAAACTGCTGTAAGAATTTTTTTTTTTAGCATCATCATCATCACCATCATCTTATTGGATATTTTTTAATGAAGGAAACAATATTCGTAAGTGAAATTATAAATATAATGCTGGCAAAATCGGTCTATATAAAATACAAACCACATGACACATTTTTGAAATACTAAATGTACAGCTGGCATCACTCAGCTCACCTCACGTTGATGAGAAATTATTACAACACAGGCCAAGACCATAAGGAGAGAATGATTTTCAGCTGTTGGCATTTTTAAAATGGAAAGAAGTATAATATTTTAGGAGATGAAAGAGACATTCCTTTTAGGCTGGTGCTAGATTTGGGACTAGGATGTCACTTGGGATCTATGATGGAAACCATCCTGTTAAAAAGTTGTGTGTGTGTATGTGTGTGTGTGTGTCTAATTAAAAACTCAATCCTGCCCCCCTCCCTGCCACCAGACGCCACCATTTTGGCAGCAGGGTTTCCCTTGTGGCTGTATGTGTGGTGGCAGAAAATGGAACATCTGCCAATCAAGGTAGAGGGTAGAACAGGATGGTGGGGTCTGGAATGGGGCAGAATGGGGGAGGGTGTGATGGAGGTGGGAGGGGACGGTCTTTGGCACAGTGACTTGTGCTGCATGCTATCCCCTCCGACAGCAGACAGTATGCCCTTTCTCTTCTCGAACTTGCACCAGTTAAGAGCTGGCTCAGGTCCAAGGAGACCCATTGGCGAGTGGGAGGCTTGTGGGGAGGCAAGGGCAAATATTTTCTCTTACTTTTCCCAAGACTCCCAATCTGCCCCCTCCCCCCTCCAACAGCATGCACGGCAGCCAGTTTTGGTGCAGTTGCATGTTAATGGGTAACTTAAAGTGCGATTTTGCCTGAACTGTTTGCAAGCAAATATATCCCCCCCCCACTCTCTTAAAGCTGTCAAAGCCCTGAGGGCAACCTACCCGCTCTCCCCATCCAAAGGCATTCTGAGGGCATTCTGAGGCCTCAAACATCCTCTTTGACCCTCAGAAACCCTTCTAAGGCCTCCAAAGGGTCTTAACATCACTTTCAGTTTTTTGGGGAATGACGTTTTAAAGCCTTCAGAAGATCTTCTAAGGCCATCACTGTATCAGTGAAGGAGCAGCATCTGCAAGAGAAACACACAGGTGGGATCAGCAACCAACTCCTTCTAGAAGGGCTATTGTGCCATTGCAAGTTATCCAACAGACCACCAAGTAGCAGGTGCAAGTGAAGTCTGGCTGCATGAGTTGGTTCACTGTCTGTCATGGAGTTTGCAAGGCCATGGGGGCCTGACCTGAAGGAGTGGGTCATGTTTGTGATGGGTGGGCTCAAGACTTCCCTTTGGGTCAGCACAACTGTGGGACAGTGGCCTGTGGTTACATGGACAGACATAGGAACAATAACAAGGCAAGGAAAATGGGATCTGTCACATCTGTTCCCTAGACTTATCCTACTGTGATTGGCTGCCAGATGCAGTCTATATCCTAAGCTCCATTGTTGATGGAGTAGATGATTCAGGGGGTGAGAGGTGTGGAAGAGTTTGACCTCACCCATGCTCAGTAACACTAGTTATTTAGCAGCCTAATCCTATGGGCCCTTTATGACAGTGGAAGTTGTCTCCTGCTGCCGTAAAGGAGGTGATGCTGTAAATGGCGCACTAGTGCCAGGTGATTCAGAGCCACCAATGCATCTGCCACCAAGGAGCCTGGCCCCCACCAATGCTGGTAAATTGATGGTGGGGCAGTTCATGGGTGGGGAACAGACTTAAGGAGGTGGGTCGGTGCCAGTGGAAGCTAGTTAAGCCACCCACTGTAGGGTTGCAGGGAGGTTTTACTCTCACTGCAATAAATACACCCCTCAAGAACAGCTACACACATACAACCCCTCTGTCAATGATAAGTGGAGAAAGCGCCACTGTCTCCTTTTTCTTACCTCTATTTTTATCCTTTTCATATCAGCAGTTCTTAAATGTTCTTCATTATTTTTTGGCAGCTCCGCCAAATATTGAAGAGATGGCTCTTGTTCTAATCTCTGTGAGTCATATTCAGGTAATTAATTCAGATTCCAAACATTTTGATGTGGATTTGTACCCTTAATTGAATGATTGTGTAACCAAACCACTGCCACCACTGGGAAGGAGTTAGAGGAATGTGTGTCGGTTTTGATCGCTATCGGATTTACAGCTGTGTTTGGCCTGGCACACCCTTTCAGAACATTCTTTTATGTTATTAATTTGTATTTAAATCTGGATGAAGAATATAAAATACACAAATGAAATATGCAAAGGTAAGTAGCTAAATTATGAAGTGCACAAATATAGTGTGGGTAAAGCGATACATTTTGTTATGTGTAGGTCCAATTCTGCCCCAAACAGTATGTGCTGGCTTACCGCTAGTGTGCACTGTTGCAAATGTGCCATAAGGCACATTTGCAGAGCATAGCACAGGCCCAGCACCAGAGCTTGCCCAGTGTGATTCCACACTGGACCAGAGCCAGTGGAAGGCCAGTGATCCCCCACTTGGCGGTCACCCGAACCACTTGGCGGTGGATTGGTCAGTGGGGGTGTGAGGGCGGCAGCAGCTGCCTGGAGTGCATTGGATGCCACAGCTGCCATTTTGGCACCATGGCAGCTGCACGCTCTGGGTAGCTCAGGATTGAGCTGTCAGAGGTTAACAAAATTCAGTCAATATTAAATAATTCAATACTTGCTAAATCTCAGTCTCCAAATATCTGCTCCAAATAGTCTAGTCTAACTAGATGTTGGCACCCCAAGATAGAGATGTCCTGTAACTTGTCTTTTTATAAAAAGCAGCTACAGGCAATCCTGGTATGGTGCTCTCATGCAGTGGCACCAGTTGGGGGTGCAGGGGGTTGCAAACTGCACTGGGTGACACCCAAATGACTTGCCCAGTTACATCTGTTTCCACGGAGTTCAGCTGTGTGATTGCCATTACTGCAGTAGGATGCGTTCTCCCCCTGTGCTGCATTTATATGTTCTGAGAAGTTCAGTGCAGAGCACACAGTGCAGGAACACATAGTGCCATTGCATTGGCTGCAGTGTGTGATATATGCAAGGGAAGGCTTGGTGTGCCCCCCTCCTTTTAAACACACCTCAGTTGAACTGAAGTGGCATACGCAGACTGCCCAGGGCACATGCTGAGTTGTGCTACCACATGCTACCACAGACAGCCAAGAGAAGAGAAAGAGGCAGAGATCTGAGCAGACACCGTGCAAAGTGGAGGTCCATGTGGGCGACACCATGAATTTCCACATTAGGTGACACTAAATCTAGTGACGTCACTCACGCTTCCTGACCTGAATCAATGATCCCCACTGATAATCCATCTGGTCATTCTTCCACTGTCATCAATCCCTAGCTTGTCAGAGTCTCACTCTCTGCAAGGTCTTGAGGGAATAAGGAAACTTGTTACTGAGTTCCCAATTCCTGAGTCCAGTTAACCCCCAATAACCTGGCCCTTCACCGGAATTTAGGGCAGGAGTGCAGTAAAGACAATGTCGCTCTTCAAATGAAAGCAAATCACATTTCCGAATCTGGTGTTATGTCCAAATAGAAGGCAGGTGACCCAGACCACACCAGTTTGTCATTCTGACCAATTTGACATTACATTTTAGAACCTAATTTCATCCACAAACTGGGACAAGGGAGAGTAGCTGAACTTGGGCAGCACAATGGCTGGAAAATCAAGACAAATTCCCATGTTGTGGAGCTAAAGAAATGAGATACCATTTCATAATCCAACTAGTGAAGGTTCAATGCTAGCTGGACATGGGGAAAAAATAATGGAGGACTTACAGCTCAATCCTAAAGGTGGCACCCCCGCCGGGTACAGTGATGCCAAAGTGGTTACTGATGCATCCTTGGCACTGTGACAGACATCTCCTGCGGAAAGCCCCAAGCCCCACAATGGGGCTTCTCAAGTCTGTACTGGCTATTTTATGGGTGCAGACTTGAGAGACTTGGCCAGACACAGAGTTCAGGATCCCATCGCCTCCCACGCCAATTCCTTCCCCTGCCCTACCTCTTGCTCTGGAATGCCTCTCTCTGCCCCTGAAGCCCTCCCTACTGCCTGGAGCTCTTATTTAGCTCCAGGCGGTGTCTGTCCAGCCTGGGCTCAGTGCCGACTGGCTGGACCTGCACTGCCACTGACTCAGCTCAGGGTGTCGCAGGCATGCCTTATAGAGGCTAGCATGGTGCTAGCCTAGTTCAGATTTGGGCCCTTTAATAGGTACCTACTTTTTGAGCTAAAGCTACACTGTAGCATGTGCCTACAGCCAGTCTTTGGTTAACTTTTGTGAAGAAGACAAAAAGGGGGAAAAATAAGACTGGCTTTGTAATTTTAGATATACTGCCTTTAATAACAAAGCGTTCATTCTCCAGTTCATTTTGCCAATAGTTCCAACTATGGAATAAAGAGGTAAAGAGCTTAGAAATGTGATACATCTCAAGGAGAATTATTTAGAGCCACAGGTATGCGAAAGACAAACAGCCAAAATTTAACGATGCATATCGTGAGTGTTTTATTAGATGGAGAAGACTCAAGTAAAAACAGGGATGGCAACTGCTGCTGCCCATCATGGAAGATGGAGTCGAATTGCAGCACCAGCACAATAGGACAAGATGTTGCTTTGCATGGGCAGTTGGCCCGTATTGTGACCACAGTGGATAATAGGAAGAAATCTTGCGTGGAAGGCATTGACCTGAATGGTGACTCGTAGTGGCCAGTGATGCATCAGCCATGCTCATTTGGGGGACTGGATAGAAGTTGATGTTGAATGTAAGAATGTTAAAAATGTTAGCAGCCCTCCTGAAACCACGAAGAGGGCCCCTTGTGGGCTGCAAACCCTTGTCTGAGAAATGCTTCTGTACTGCATTTTTTAATGCACTGTCAGAAAAAGTGCCTGTCATTGAGACAAGAAAATAGAGTGCTGTGCAGTATCATTATACAGCCAGCAGAAAGGATAACTGAAACAAGAAGGCATCCATAAATTGGCTCCAGAAGTGGAGAGGATCAGAGCAGAGGTGACAGATGTTTGGAGAATTATGGTCTCCTTTCATTTACTCCTAAGAAATAACTTGGCACAGCTTTCTGGTTCCCTGAATATATAACCAAATCCTGCTGTACTTTCCCCTTTATGGTCTGGTGGGACAGAAGAGGAAGACATAGAAAAGACTCTGAGGGGATCGTGCATCCTGTTCGCATTTGTGGAACAAAGCTCCACAGTAGCCCTTTGTATGTATGTATAGAGAAACGGCTATAAGGAACACATGAGGATGTAGACAAGAAGCAGCAGCTAATGAGACCGTTGAGAAGGCTTACAGGGAGATGCTGGCTATTCTGTGCATTGGTTTTTATTAATTTTGAAGACCACAATTCACGGGACCTGGCAGATAAGTCTGCAACTAAATCGAAGAGGAAAAATATGCTAGGATATGGATGCATCATGGAGATCATATAAACCTGGACAGATTTTCATACATGTAGGAAATGGGAGGTAGGGAGAGAGACATTTGAGGGAGAATGTGAAGAAATGGAAGAGCTTTAGAGTTAAGGTAGTTCTGAGAAATTTAATGTTGAACAGTCATGATTACATTGAAAATGTAGGAGGAGGCAGGAGGCAGGGGGTCTGGTCTAGAGGGTAGAGCCTCCGTTAGCCCAAAGATAACATCAGAAGGTTGCCAGTTCGAGGACACCAGCAGCTCCCTGAACAGCTGAGAATGGCAAGACCTTGAAGCAGCTGACAAGCCTAGCTGAGTTATTCTATCTGCTCTTTGGTGTGAGCGAAGAAGTGTCTTGGCTGCCCTCCATGTGAGAGATGAAGGAGCTGCTTCTGAGCCTGCATGGGAGGCAACTGGAGGTCAGAAGTGAGACCAGACCAGGAAGATTCATCTGAAATGTGTGGTTCTTGAAAGAGAGAACTTTCTATGATGGTAAAAATTCCCTCAAGGGATTTAGAAATGCCTGCCTATGTAAACCGCCTTCAATAAAGTCAGGAGTAATCCGATGACAAGAAAGATGGTATATAAATACCTAGTTATTATTATTATTACATTGAAAATGTTGAGATCTTCACTGTATCAAAATCTTGTCAATGTCATCTGTTCGACTAGATTGCATTGTGTCAAAAGGACTTCAGCAATCATCCACCATTTTTAAAACCCATTTGTGTGAGAATGTACCCTGCAGATGATCTCATCTGATCTCGGAAGCTAAGCAGGGTCAGGCCTGGTTAGTACTTGGATGGGAGACCGCCTGGGAATACTGGGTGCTGTAGGCTTATACCATAGTCTTTTGAGACTGAAGATTGCCAACTAGCACTAGTGGTATAAAAATGAATACGGGCTATGACAGTTGTCAAATTAATGAAGGAATGAATTCTGAGGGCTAAATTATATATTATGATTAAGGCTTTATTACGAAATGTGCTTAACATTAGAAATGTCAATTCTTTAAAAAAAAAAAAAAGGCATCCATAGGAGAGGGAGGAAATCTAGATTGGGGCTGTAAAACATGAAGAGGAAGGCTTAGCCCAGTGCTTCCCAAATACCCTGCTGTGCTGTAGAGGTGGTGTACATCTCCCAGAAGTGACTAGTGATGACATAATTGCCAGTTACTTCTGGGTTCAGACATGTGAAGGAGGCCTACAAATGTAGGTAAGAGGCTCAGGGCAGGCAGGAGGGCCCTTCAGAGTGCACAAAAATCAGTGGAGACCTCCTTAGTTTTTCAGATTAGCCATCAACTGTTGAGAAGCAGCAGGCTCTGCAGCCAGAAATGCTTCTGCACCCCCAAAGGCTATGCATCCAGTCATGATTCTAAAGGACATGTAATTTCCACTCACCCCTAGCCAATACTACCCTAAATGCCCTGGTGTTAGTCTGTTGTGGGGGACGGGGGAGAGGTCATCATGTGGAGCCTTGCTAGTTAATTTTAGGACTAGTTTTTGTGGACCAAAGTCCACGTTGTTGGTTGCATGAAGCTTCTGAGGTTGACAACCTAGAGGAGGAGTTTGGTTGATCTCTTTGATTTTGAAATCTGGTGGTGACAGACTACTGGAGTTTAAACCAATTTGAAATGAGAAGTGGGGGTTGCATGAATGGTAGTGGCCATGGGTGTCTAGACATTTGCAGTGGGGGATTGGTTGTGAGAGATTTGCTCTTGTTTTTCAGCAAGAGCAAGACAAGACAAAACTTCTCCTGTGGAAATAGTTAATGTTTGATTGTAGACTTGTAATATGAATGAGTGCTATCCACCAATTTACTTCCCTGACACCTGCCCCATTTAAACACCAGCAAAACATAACCAGATCAAGATCCTGACATAATGATCTCTTTCCAAACCCCCTGTTATCCCATTACTGCAAAAGCAAGATTAGATCTTACTGGCACAGTTTAGTAATATTCCTTAGCAGTCCCTGGCTTGCTCTCCAGCAGGAGATTAATAGAAATGTGGCGCTGAGGCTTCAGGCTGTTTAGAAAGGGCTGTCCGCAGAGGCCTTCATCATTGGCTAGGCTGAATATTGTGACTACTCACTAAGGGGGGGGGGGGAACATGCTTTCCTAGGTAACCTTTGACTGGGAATGAAATTCAAAATACAGGGAAATAATTTTTCTGCCAATTTACCCTTCCACTGAAATGATGACTTCATGATGAGGTCATACCATTATGCACATTAGTTGTACAGTGACAGCTCTGCCACAGATATGAGCAATTAAGACTAGAGGCTACTAAAAACTTGCAGCATCGCTTTGACCAGAGTAGAAGACATTGACATGCGTATCTGAGGGCAGCGGTGACAGATCTATTGCTTCCCCTTTCAGTTTCTGAAAACATCTGCAGAGAGCTTGAGGGACATATCTATCTGGTTCTTCTATCAGGTTTGGTCTATTCATCATATTTTTTCTAGTCCTCTTGAAATCTCTTCCATCCTCAGAGGCATGTTCCATTTTTTCAACACTTGATGATCTGGAATCATCTCACCAAACCACCGCTATGGCCCTTTGCAAATAACCATGGTGTTTCTACCACAGCTGACCTCAAGCAGCAGATTGGAGGAGAATTCTCACCAAACTTCTCGCTTTCCTCTTCCTCTCACTCTCTGGCTTGGAAAAGGAGAAGGGGCTAGAGCAGAAGAGGGAGTGTGGAGTAGTGGGGAGTAGTGAGTTAGAACATGTTTTTGAATGTTCTCCACTCTAGTCTACCACTGTCTTCTCATTCATGCTTCCTCTTCCACTTCACCCCCCTCTTCCCTTTCCAGTCCAGGGAGTGTGAAGAGCAGAGATTGGCATTTCACCAGCGGAAAGGTGTGCAGCATTTGGCATGCTTCCTCAGGCCCTAGGAGGATTTGGATTGGTCTTGCTTTCTACATACTGAACTAGTTCACTTACTGCCCTGAAGTATTGATTGCCTCTGGAATTGTTTCTCTGGGCTCAAAAACATGGATAATGAGCATACATGGGGGCAGGCTGGGACAGCCCAAGGCTCTTCGTGCCTAACATGAGGCACCCCCCACAGTGCTGCCCCCCCTCCACTGTTCTTCCGCCTACTCCCTGGATTTGAAAAAGAAAAGAGAAATCGAGGAGAAGGAGTGTGAAAAAGAGTGGTGGATAAAGCATCAGAATCTGCTACCTGAGGCTGGTGCCTCTGTCGGCTGCCTGGCTCTGGTGGCAGGGTTCACCCAATGTATGCACATTCATTAGGATAGCTATGGAAAGTCCCTGCAGCTGTACGCACAGGGGCTCTCTGTGCATGATCAAGAGTCCTGTCTTTAAGCCTGCTCATACTCTGAACACAAGCCTTGCATGAAGAAAATGGAGTGACATGTACAAGAAGCATAATCAGGTTAAGTGATTTAGTTTCTGTTCAGGGAGACTTTTTAAACTATATCGACATGGCACAGGCTGTTGCAAAAGTGCCTTGCAACCGCATAGGAGTTAGTGGCACTGGCAGGAAGGCCTGTGCCATCTCACCTGCACTAGTGCAAGCTGCAGCACACCGGAGCAGGCAAAACCCACACTGGGATGTGGAGAGCTGGGGAAAGGGTATCACCCCCCCCCATGTGCTATGGAGGGTAAGGCCTAATTTGCCATTCAGATGGCCCTAATCTGATATGCAACACCTAAAAATCTTCCTTGTTTGATTGAAGGTATTTTTCTTTGTTTCATAAAGACGACATAAGACAATGACATGCCCAGTGGAATTCTTCCAACAGCTCTAAGGAATAGGATGAGAATTAATTGTTGTGAATACGGCATGATTTATCCATGACAAATGGTTAGAAATTGGTGTATTTAACAAGTAGGGTGAGTGCTGACTGTCACAATTAAGAGGAAGGAGAGTTATGGAGATGCAAACATTTAGATACGTATTGTGCATTTATTGCCATTCTGTCTGTCGGCCCAGCTTTCCTCTGTAATGACATTGTTATGGTGCAATAAATGTGGGAAATAGCTTAATAGCAGATGTTAAATGACATAATTTATTCAGAAGCCTCAATAATTACCACAATCTTTGCATCACAAAGTGTTCCATTATATGTTCGATATAACTCAAGCAATAGTGATCAACTGGAAGTTGGTTAATAGTAAAACCGAAGGTCAATGTCCAAAGAGAAATACCTATAGTCAGATCTTATGTATGTTTCACTCAGAAGTCCTTCTCAGCTCAGTGGTTCTGCCAAGTGAAAAGGTACAGGAGTAGACTGCAGATTTAGCTTGCGATTTACCCAGCAACCTCATAGTTACACATAGATTATTCTAACGGCACAAGCTTCCCCACTCTTGTATAAGTGTATAAATTCATCAGAATTTGGTGGCCTCATTCCAAATACTAGCTTACCTGTGGCCACTAAAATATGGAAAACTTTGACAAGTTTTCCAGGGAGAGAATTCTATCCGGGCTAGTGTCATGGGTGGTATTGTTGAACAGATACTGAAGATCCAGTGCTGATTATCTCAGAATACCAGATGCAGGGGAGGGCACCAGGACGCAGGTTGTGTCTTGTTGTCTTGTGTGTTCCCTGAAGCTCATGATGGGCCATTGTAGATACAGAAAGCTGAACTAGATAGGCCTTTGGTCTGATCCAGCGGGACTCTTCTTATGTTCTTACCACTTCCAGGGTATAGTGTCAGGGGTCAGTCAGGTTGGCCATTGGCTGAGGGACCATGACTACCAGAGGGACCATCTGGCCAGCTGTCCCTTGAACCTTTAGTATTGCTGGCAGTAGTATCACTTAATGCTTCACTACGAAAATCCCAGTGCAGGTCTTTTCCCCAGAAACCCCAGCAATCACATCTATGGCCTTAGCCCTGAAATGGTGATGGAGGAGCAACTTTCAGGGCCCACAGAGGGCTACTTGATTGGGGGCACCTGAATTTCCTCCTTGTGGAACAGCTTTCAAGAATGCCTCTTTGTCTCATGTTACATTATAGACTTGAGACATGATCCAAAGCTGCACGATTGTAGAGTCTTTTCTTTATTTTTTTAAGGTTTAAGGAAATGCTTCACATACCTATGGGAATTTTTCATTGCCTCTGCCAAGCATTGCCCTTCTCATAGAAGAATAAAGGAAACCCCATGCAATTTGTGTGGACTTTGTCCTTGTGGTGTACTATGATATTGTCAAGAAGACACATGATTGATTTTAGATATCTCAACACAACTTAGGAGAGAAGTAAATGCACAAGAAGTTGACAGTAGATAATCTCAATTAGTTCTGCAGACTAATGATCACCAATATTCTCTAGATTAATGACACAGTTCTATGTATGCCAAAGTAAAATGATTCAGTTTTTAACTCCTCTGCCTAGGAGTTAAATATAATTAAACTACTGTATTCCAGAATGCACATAAAAGTTCAGTGTTATTTCTAGTTTCAAACCAGAGACGCATGATACAACTGGGTCTGTCCTGGGCATGCCACATTATGTTAATTGTTACAGATCAAAACTTATATTGCTCTAATACTTAATCAAGTAAGGCTTTCATTCATTAATTGATCAGGGTCAACTTTTAATTGGCAGGGCTGCGCATTGTCCTATTTCTGTGAGGCACTTTTGTTTTTGTATCTCAAATGGTCATTTCCATTGAACTTTGGGTTGCATGCCACTGTATTTACATTTAACTGATTGGTCTGAAGGCAGGTGATTAGTCAGCGAAAGACACCTTAATTGGTGCGTATCCTTATTAACTATTATAGCCTCATTATATGTCATGCAGCAATATTGATCACACCATCTCAGGATATAGTTCTAAACATCCATTAGTGGGTTTAACATAATCTCAGGAGCAGTTTGAGAGTTATCTGGAGTTGCGCTGTAATTAATGAGGTGCCATTTTCAAGTAGCTTTACATTACTCATGACACAGCAATGACCACAGCTGTCCCTTGGCCCCTGTGGAAGCGTTGAAGGGTTTACCTTTTCAGGAATAGCCATCTTTGGAGTGAAGGAGAGGCAGCTGTGTCGGTTTGAGTGATGTATGAATTGAGGAGAAGGAAATTAACTAGCAAGCATGTTTCATATTCCGAAGTCTCTCCCTCCTGGTGCTAATCAATCATTCTCCCCTGTATGCTTGTTTTTATGTCTCAGGTTATTTTTTCCCCCCGAACCACAATGAAATATATCCGTCTGCTATCAGGCCTGTGCAGTTGCTCTACAACTGGAATAGACCTAAGGCATTTTGTTTAATAGAAACACCAGCTTGAAATTCAGCAGCTGTTGAAGAGATTTAATTGTCCTCTGTCCTTAATTCTTAATAGCTGCCTTGTGTGCCAGATGGAGAAAGGGTGGGAGCAAAGATTTCTGCTTGCACACGGGCAGGGTAGAATTACAGCCCCTTCTCTTCTGCATTTGACTAGAAACTCCCTAGTTGCTCTTGCAGGTGTGGAAGTTCAGTAAACTGGGACAGTGATCCTGATGAGAAGCTACCTTGTCAAATATGGAGTTTGCAGTGGTGCTCTTACCTTTTTCTCTGCCATCTTTTGTTCACTCACTTTTTACAGAGGATCCAAATGACAAACCTCCAAAGATCCCAAACCTCCACTGCCTTGTGGCTACATCCAGCTATGGGAAAGGCTTCAGGAGTCAACCTCGAGGCAAAATCCGGAGCCGGAGTCCCTGAGGCAGTTCATGGCTGAACACAGTCACGTTCTGGCAACTCCTGCGATGCTGCTAGAACCAACTGTATTGGCCTCTGGCTTTCCATTGGACCATTTCAGCGACGTGGAGAGGGGGGATTTGCTGCATGGGAAACAGTCTATCCTCCATATCTACTTTACCCAGGCTTCACGCACTGGAGAGGACACTCTGTTCCAGAACCACCATTCAGAGCGTGATACCATAGTCTTCCGAGACTGAAGGATGCCAAATGACAATTGTTTTCAAACCATTGACTTCCCATATTTTCTGTGTTGCTCATCCATGGTACTGATATGCACTGATTGGTACTGATCAGCCACTGATCGATAACAATTTGGGGGGTAATAAAATGAAATGGCAGCTCCAACCTCTCCAGTGAGGATGATGTACTGTGAGAATTTTTCAAGGCTCTTGTGCCTTAAATTAAACACTTCCTTCTTGGGCCTTCTCAGTAGTGGCACCAACATTATGGAACTCCCTTCCCTTTGACTTGAGAATGGCTCCCTCTCTTGAGACTTTTTGGTGAGGCCTGAAGACCCTTCTGTTTAAACAAGCCTTCTGAGTTCATGGCCTTTTAAACATCTTTTCTACATCTTTTAGTATTTTTTACAGGCCTGATCTGCTGCTTTATGCTCTTTTTATCTGACTTTTCATCTGACTACTGTTTTTATGGTATCTGTTAATGTGTTTTTAATATGTTTTTATCTGTTGTTAAATGATGTTTTTAATTTGTTTTTAACATGCTGTAAGCCGCCCTGGGTCCCTTTAGGGAGAAGGGCGGGGTATAAATAAAGTTTATTATTATTATTTATTATTGCAGGTTCAGCCTGTTTTATAGGTTCCAGTGATTGCAGTTGGGAAGGGAATGAGTCACTGACCCTTGAATAACTTCTTAATGAATTACCTCATGCCAGTTTCTGGGGCAGGAGGGAGGATTTTTATTAGTTGATTTCTCTGATCATTTCTTTTTCCTTTTCTGTTTTTAAATACTGAAATAGCATTACTTTATAGCTCTGTTTTGCTATTAAAAGGAAAAGGGGGGAAATTACAAGAGGCCATCAGTAATTAAAGGATGTTTGCAGCCCACTGGAACAGGAAGTGACATGAGGAAATTAACAGGGTGGCTATTTCACGGCAATTATACCCTCAAGTTGGAATCAACAGAAGGAATAAAATAAAAGGCTGGACCGGCAAACAAAACTTTTATTTGAAGTTGCCAGGAACCTTACTGAATGAAATTTAGGTGTGAGTAGACATTGTGGAAGACTCTTGCTCATGAAAATTGCTAGTTACTATAGTGCAGGTGTGCCCAAACCCTGGCCCTGGTGCCACTTGCGGCCCTCGAGGACTCCCAATGCGGCCCTCAGGAAGCCCCCAGTCTCCAATGAGCATCTGGCCCTCCAGAGATTTGCTGGAGCTCACACTGGTCTGACACAACTGCTCTTAGCATGAGGGCGACTGTCTGACCACTTGCATGAGCTGTGGGATGAGGGCTCCCTCCACTGCTTGCTGTTTCACATCTGTGATGCAGTAGCGGCAGCAAAGGAAAGGCCAGCCTTGCTTTGTGCAAGGCCATTTATAGGCCTTGAGCTATTGCAAGGCCTTCATTCATTCATATAAGTTCATCTTTAATATATACATTTATGTAAACTTATGTAAATTTATTCAAATTTTAAATGTAAATTAATTCTTTTTTTCCCCGGTCCCCGACACAGTGTCAGAGAGCTGATGTGGCCCTCCTGCCAAAAACTTTGGACACCCCTGCTATAGTGTTATATACTAAATGCTATGTGAAACTTCCATTTCAATTCTACTTGAAGTAAATTGTGAAGAGGCACTGCCTCAATAGCATTAAAGGGTTCTGTTGTAAAAGCACTTGGCATCCTAGAAATGTCTGGGAAGTTTCCTATCTTTTTTTCCAAGGATGCACCTGAACTTGGTCTATCCCAGGGGTGTCAAACTCATTTTATACAGAGGGCCATATAGCATTCATGATGCCTGCTGAGGGCCGGAAGTGATGTCATTAGGCAAGAAGTGATGTCATTAAACAGGTCATAACCAAAAATAAACACTTTTTTCTCACTTAGGAACTCATCAGCTGCAAATAAGAAAAGAGAAAATATATGACTCTCGATCATGTTTCAAGATATGGGAGAGCCCAATTTTCATGTGGGCTGCCCTGAGTAGTAACACCTCAGCACTACTCAGCAACTAAAAACCTGAGGGCCGGATGAAAAGCTTCCGTGGGCCGCATCCGGCCCCTGGGCCTTATGTTTGACACCCCTGGTCTATCCCCATCCATAAATATCAGTTATGACTCTTCAGATGGGATGGTGGAAAAAACTCTAAACTTTCCTTTATAATACATTTTTTTACGCTATCCTAAGTCACTGTCAACTTTTTTTTTAAAGTTAACTGGTTGTGACTATGGTGATGCCAAAAAGCATATAAATGAGGAATAGAAGTAACTGATGAGGAATAACTGGTTTCCCGCTTCATTTGGGTGACTTCAAAGATTAGTCTAGATGGCAAAAACTGGTGATCATGAAAGCAATCTTAACTGCCTCACCACACAGCATATACAAAACATGACCTATCCTTTACAGATCTCCCTAAAATGGAAATAGTGTGTCCTTATATTGGCTTTTTCAGTAGACCTTTACTTCCCAATCCTATGAGCTGCTTATGTGTGTTTCCCAATATGCTGTTGTAAAAGGTCTGGCAACAGCACAAAATTTGTGCCACAGCTGGACCAGTCGGGGAGCCCAATCCTGAGCTGCCTGGTGTGCAGGGCTGCAGCAGCCCCGAAAATGGCTGCCACCGCATCCTGCACTCTCTTTCGTCCCCTTTCCCCGGGGTAAAGCTAGTAGCCCCCCAATGGGGTTACTCGATTCTACAGTGACCCAAAGGTTGTCATAGAATCAAGAGCCTCCATGATGGGCATCCAGCTCAACACAGAGGCTCTGGGGTGGAGCAAAGCTTCACCAGTCCTGCCTCCTTCCTGCCCCGCTTCCTCCCCCCAGCATGCCTCCTCCCCTTCCCTCTCCTCACCTCTGCCCTCCCTCCACCACCCCCCACCCTGGAACGTCTCTTCCCCACCTTCCCCCATGCCTCCACCTACCTCTCCACTGCTTGGCGGTCCGCGTAACTGCTGAGTGCAGGAGCTCTGGCACTCACCAAGGGCCATCCAATGCTGGGCTAGCACTGGCAGCCATCAGAGCTAGGGCCTGCAAACGTGCCTTATGGCATGTTTGCGACAGTGCACACTGGCAGTGAGCTGGTGCACAAAGCTTAGGATTGGGCCCACAGCTGACACCACCAAGTGGTGGCAGCTCCACACCTCTGCTGCGTTGACTCCAATAAGTTGGGAGGGCAGGGAAGGGATGTGCAGTGGACTGTTTGAGTGAGGGAGGGGTGGATCCTTGCAGCAGTGACTTGTGCCAGGATCCCCCTACTCTTTCCCAGTACGTCCCACCCCTTTCCAATGTGGGCCAACTCTCCAACACACCATGTTTAGGTGGAGAATTGCACACTTCCAAAATAATGCAGTATCTGTGTCTTGAAACAACAACTTTTGCTGCTTTTAAGCATTGGCCCTCATTATTGGTATGGTAAGAAATCTGCTTTAGAAGGTCACTCATAAATCATAACTGATGCCACCATTTGCCTGGGATCTTTCTGTGTGGTACGCCTAATGCTTGGATTCTTCTGCCCTTGACTTTTCCGTTAAAAACTAGCCTATATACAATCGCTGGGAAAACTCTGCTCCTACACATCATATATTGAATCAACGTTTCATGCAGCACAAATTGACCCACTTTTGCTTCAGGAGTCCTACCGCTGTATAGCGCTAGTACAAAATGTAAGGCTAGTCTTATCAGATTGGAGCTATGTGAAGGGGAATTTAATATTTGTAATGTTTATATAGAGATTTATCTCAGAACCACTTCTCTCATATACATTATTTCCCAGTCTAATCTAATATTTGCTTGAAATCTTCTTTGTGTTCAATACTTTTAGAACAGTAATAAATAATCCAATTCAATTTAGAAAATAATAATGTTTTCCTCCAAATTCTAATAATCCTATGATACAATCTGTCCCCAGTTATAGTAACATGCAGTAATTTCCTTTGCCTTTCATTTTCTTTTCCAGTTTTTTTCCTCATTTTTCAATTAATTTTTTTATTGGAGGTCCTTTTGTTCAAATGCATTTGAAAGGGACGGTAGTAGCCTTTTAATTCATAGTTTTCATTGAATCATCTTCAAGGTTTTCATTTAATGCAGTAGATATTGCTTTAGGAAAAAATTACGTGTAATTACTAATGAATATTATTGCTGACCTGTTCTGAATTTGAAGCTGGACATCTGATGTTAAATGTAATGAAATGACCTTGTTCCTCCAAGTTTTGCAGCAGACTGAAATAAAATTTCCAATGAGTTGCAGGATGCAACAAGTTACAATGTGCAATGCTGTTACTGATCCAACAGTTCACTTGAAATATTGGAGTCACTGATACAGCTACTCAGACATCAACTAGAGTACAGTGTCCAGGTCTGGGTGTCACATTTTGAGAAGGATATGGATAAATTGGAAAGTATTAAGAAGAGGGCAACAAAAATACTCAAGCGTCCTGAACTGCATATACTTAACCTGGAGAACATGATACCACTCTTCAAATAACTGAAGGGATGCACTGGCATTGCTAGGAGGTGCGGAGGGTGCGGGCCACACCGGGTGATGCGCTGGGGTGGGTGATGCGCCCTGGGGGAGGATGTGCTAACTTTGTGGCTTGCGGAGCTACCCTGTCATGCCATACACCGTTGGATGCGGAATGGCCAGTGGAACACAATGCAAAAAAACAGAATTGAAATCACTCCTTTTGTTCAAAAGTTATGGCCAAAAAACCGGAAGGAAAAAATGCATGGAGCCCTATGGAAAGTGAAAGTGAGCCATTTCGTGCGTTTACTCGTGAGTAGGCAAACTTTGCATAGTCCGTTGGAAAGGGCAGGCTGAGAGGAATCCAATGACACCACAATGGTCCCAATCCAATGAATGTGGCCCCCCAAAACAGGAGAAGGAGCTCCCTTCCTCCCTCCCAGCTGCATCTATTGAGCCTGAAACGAAGCCACGTGGCTGCATTTACTCAGGAGTAGGCGAACTTGCCTTTGTCCAGGCAAGGACTGATAGGACGTCAGAATGGTCCTGAACCAATGAATGCAGCCCCTGAAAACACAAAAGGGAGAAGGAAGTCCCTCCCTCCCAGCCCTATGGAAAGTGAAACAGCCTCATGGTTGTGTTTACTTGTGAGTAGGCAGATGAGTCTTGCCTGGTGGTCAGGCCAGGCAAAGGGGAATGTGAGGACACCAGAATGGTGTCAATCCGATGGAACTGAAGCTCAGCATATGTTCCAGAAGGCAGACTCCTCTTCCCCCCCCCCCCCCCACTAAAAAGGACAAAAAAAGAGACTTGAATGGTAAGGGAAAAGTTTTCTATTTTGCACTTGAAAAGCCAGGTGGGTCTTTGTATTGATATGCCTGAAATAGAAGAACTTTAAACTGGACACTGGGAGGGCTGGAAATCTCACTGATTCTTTTTGGGGGGTTGTTATTGCAGGCAGACTACAGAGTAAGCTCCATTGACCACTATGGGATTTACTTCTGAGTAGACATGCATAGGAGTGGGCTCACAGGCTGCAATCCTACCCACATTTTCCTGAGAGTAAGCCCCATTGACCACTATGGGACTTACTTCAGAGTAGACATGCCTAGGATTGGGCTCACAAACTGCAATCCTACCCACACTTTCCTGAGGGTCAGCCCCATTGACCACAATAGGAATTACTTCAGAGTAGATTCACTTGGTGGAATAGGACTGGCTCCCCCTTATTTAATTATTTTTTATTTTAATTTAATTATTTATAATTATTTATTTTTAATTGCTTGATGTTGTCACTTCTGGCCATGAGATCACTTCCAATGGGTCCTGGACAGACTGTCATTCTAAAAAGTGGATCCCAGTGCTAAAACTTTGAGAACTGCTGCGATAAGGTGTTAGTAAGTTGACACGGAGTGTGTGTGTGTGAGACTCTATAAGTTTTGAAAATCACTAAAATCTGAATTTGGAGGAATAAGACCATCATGTTATATATCATCCAATGTGTAATTTCATGCAGAACACAATGAAACAAACCACATTGAAAATATCTGTGTTCTAACAAAAGGTACAGCCAAAAAACCAGTGGGGGTGGAGCGATGGCACATCACCACGCCCACCACCTGGGGTGTTGCCCCGCCCACTGCATGGGATGACGCACAGGCCTCCCGCACCAGGTGATGCGAATCCTAGTGATACCACTGAAGGGATGTCATACAGAAGAGAACAAAGACTAGTTCTCTTACGTCCCAGAAGGCTGGGCTAGATCTAATGGGCTTAATTTACATGAGAGTAGATTTTGGTTAGA
Organism: Tiliqua scincoides; assembly: GCF_035046505.1. Classification (NCBI taxonomy): domain Eukaryota; kingdom Metazoa; phylum Chordata; class Lepidosauria; order Squamata; family Scincidae; genus Tiliqua; species Tiliqua scincoides. The sequence goes on from NC_089822.1 coordinate 65,564,745, forward strand.
GGTTATGCAAACCTTTTAACAGTAAACACTGCTGTATAATGAAACTAGATCCCAAGTGGTGGTGGTGGTGGTGGAAGCTCTCTCACTGGAGATATTCAGGCAGAAGCTGGGCAGCCATCAGTTTGGAATATTCAAATTCTAAATTTCCTGTATTGAGTAGGTGGTTGGACTAGACTAGATATCCTACGAAGCATTCTCCATGATGCCCAAAGAACATTTTTCTGTCATGTCCTTTTCACGTCTAAACTCTTCCTTGAAGAGATTCATGAATTAGCATGTACATCTGCTTTATCAGGGCCCAATTCTATCCAATTTTATACCGCAAAACTGGAAGTGGAGCACAATTGCTGCGCTCCCTACGGGGCTCCCCACAACCCAGAGAGGCTGATGCAGGGACTGGTGAGTACGTGCCAGTCCCTGCAGCCCCCTTAGTGATGCAGCCCCTTAGTGACGCAACCCTGGGATCGCCTCACTGCCTTCCCCCCCCTCCCTGCTGCCTCTCCCCTCCCCCTCAAGGACTTACTGCAGTCCTCAAACTGCCTGAGAGTTTGAGAACTGCAGTCTTAGTCAGAACTAGAAACTATGGCATCTGTCAGGAACTAGTTCTAACTGGGAAAAATGAGGCCTGAAAAGTTTCAAAATAGCAAAAATGGGTTTTTCCTGGTTGGAGCTAGTTCTTCCTGCCAGAAACTGTATATATAAGATGTAAAAATACATGAGGTCTAGGAGATGGCTGTTCTCCTTGAAAGAATGAATGAAAGAATACATGATTTAGGGTGCAATCCTAACCCACTTTACAGCACTGGCATAGCTGTGCCAGTGGGGCATGTGCTGCATCCTGCAGTTGGGGGGCAGTCATGGAGGCCTGCTCAAGGGCAATGTTACCTTGGAGTAACCTCAGGCAATGTTACCCTTACCTCGGAGTTGTATTGCCCTTATGTCAGCGCTGGAAAATTGGTTAGGATTGCGGCCTTAATTACTGACAGGAAGAATTGTGGGACATTTGTCATGTCTATTTCTCAATTATTTCTGCTTATGCAGATTTCTCAAGATAATCTTTCAAAAGCTGTTCTTTTCTGAAATGCCCTTCACTTGAAATATTTTTAATATGACCATGTTGGGAATATTATCTCCTGTGAAGGTTGCGTTGCAGTCGTTGAGGTAAGATCAAACAATGGTTACATCACAATCATGATTAGAATGCAGACAGTAAAAACAGCTATGCAGGCAATGGGAAAGGACTGTAGCTTAGTGGTAAAGGAAGTGCTTTTGTATTCAGACGATCCCAGGTCCAGTCCCTGGCATCCTTTGCATGTGGCGGGAATGCATTTGTATGTCATTTCAAGGTGTATTTTATTTTTTAAATAAAAAGATTTTCCTGCTTTATGATGTCACTTCTGGCCATGGCATCACTTCTAGGTTAATGACCACTTCTGGTAGGTTCCAACAGATTCTAAAAAGTGGGTTCCTGTGCAAAAAAGTTTGAAAGCCACTGGTTTAAGCCATTTCTGCCCAACGTTGCATATACGCAACAAGGACCAAGGTGTATACCTGTGGGCCAGGCAAAATGGGTTGAGGAGTGCTTCAGGCTAAAGTGGTATTCAAGGGGAGCAGAAAGAAAGAAGGAACAATAAAGGAACAGAGTGCCTACTTGTGGCCAAATGCCTCCCTGCTAAAACGTGGTCCCTTAGTGGGACTGGCTGTAGATGGAGGCACGTGGTTAGCTGAGCTCTGCGAGGTCTCCTCTTACAGAAGAGAAAGATAAAGAGGCAAATAGTCACTGTCATCTGTCATTCTTAGAGCAAGATGTCCCTGATTGATGGTTTCTGTTGCCTTTTGTGCTGCCTGCCACACAAAGAAGATTATACAGTCCAGGATTCATATGTCTTATGTAGCTTCAAGGCAGTGACATATGCAGGAAAGACTGGGGACAGGTCATGTGTAAGGCTTTCTTTCGAACAGATAAAGTCCTCTGGGTATACGTCTGACATCCTCATGAATACCACATGAATTTATAATGATCACTACTTTCCACATAGAATACCATGCTAATTCGTAATGATTGGTGGGGTACTTAAAATAAAGAGGTAACCTTTCCCTAAGGTGAGTAGGTGACTTGACATCCACTTTATTAGCAGTGTGCCATGTACTATACTTATGCAGATGGGGAGAGGAAAAAAAAGGAGAAAAATCAGTGGGCCACTCTGCACTGCGTTATTATGCATGAAGTTTAGCCGTAACGAGTTCTACAACATGCAAAACACAGCTCTGCCATTATTCAGAATATTTTACAACATTCCTTTCCAACCTCTGAAAGACAGAGTGCACTTGAAAAAAGCCAGACAGTAATGCAAGCCACCTGTGATTAAGAATGTGCTATTACTGAATTCCGTATGAGAAGAAGTGCTTCTTTCCATGCCCGCAATGATTGCTTAATTCTCTCCGACAAATCAGTGGTGGACTCTGCTAATGCAATTCAAATAATGTCCTGCTTATGTACTTGAGAGGCAAAATCTAAAACCCTTGGGGCACAGAAAAGGATACTTGGCCAGGAAGGTTATATGTGCCGCTTGGATTGAATTGGCTGGAGGAGCACTTAGAAAAGCTGACTGCTCTAGACTACAAGCCCAGTTGCTGATTTTAGCAAAATATTCCATAGTTATGCCTACCACTTGTGCTGTCACACAAGCAGTACTACAAGCACAGAAATAGACGCACACACTCACGAGTATGTTTAGATACATATATAGGTAGAGGTGTTCCTAAGTGTTTTTATTTTTTCACAGATTTCATTTTTTTCCCAAGGAGGAAAAGTGCAAAACATTATTGTGTGTCTTTATTCCAATGGTATTCCATTTTATAAATTATAATCACTTTCAAAGTGTACTAGGCAGGTGATATAGGTGGTATAAGTAGATGCAGTCGCAGTTATTACACAATCAAGTGTTAGAATTTTTTTTCAGATTTGGGTTTAAGTATTTTTTACAAAAATGCGAAAATACAGATAGTGGTGTTTTGGGTTTTTATTTCATATCACTGAAAAATAACACTTCTATATATAGGTATGTGCATGTATGTTCAGGAGGAGCCTCAGCATCCATGGGGGAACCATTCTCGAACCCCCTGCGGATACCAAAACCTGTAGATAAGCACATCCAGTTTTGCCTCTGAAGCCTCTTAAAGCCTCTGAAGGCAACTGGAATTGTGCTTCCGAGTGAAACTGGGACTTTTTTTGGCCTGAAATGGCCCTTCTCAAGCTTGCAGAGGCCATGGGCAGATGTGCACGGCCTCTATGGGCTTCAGAAAGCCCTCCAGAGGCAACTAGAGCACAGCTCCAGGTTGGGCCAAGACTGGCTAAATGTGAGTCCGGGGGACCTGCAATGAGCCAGATCAGTGGAAAGAAAATGAGTAGATCCCTAGACCCCACCTGTATATAAAACATTTTGCAGACTATGAATTTATTTGCAATAATAAGATAATAAACTTGGAATGCATGCCCTTTTAATTCAAACAGCCATTAAGAATGACTTCTCGTGCCAAATGGCGCCCATCATTAATATGATTGATTTATTTTGGAAAAACCCATTCTAAATAAAAATGGGGTGTTGCAGTACACAGTCTGACTTGAGAAGCATACCAGGAAGCAGGGCCGCATGATGACATTTGTGGGTCACAGGCACTTTTGCCTCTGTGGGCCCCTCCCACCAAAATAATATCAGTATTAAATATTATTGTTGATATCACTTTAAATATACCCAACAATTTTTTCCCCCAGTTTTAGGCAAAAATGTAATTGTGTGCTGCAGTTGCAATGCTGATCAGGCCCTGTGCAGCAGCTATTTTAATATATAAAAGAAGGAAAAGAGAACTAATGAGGCTTCTAGCATCATGTCTGTCTTGACCTTTCGAGGGAGGGATTTTTTGCGCAACGTACGAGGTAAGCACGATGATTACACCCTGATACAACAGTCACCGCGTAAAACATAATGAAATGCCATCGCTGTCCAAATTCAGCAATCCATAAGGTGCATATTTGCTCACCTCGCCATTCCTCTTGCAAAGCCACCCTGAAAATCCCTATTAATTAGGGAAAAAATAAACAAATGCTTAACTAATAAGCTGTTAACAATCAGTCCTAGATTACATTAATACAGTCTGAAAACCAAATAAAGGGTGGGGGAGGGGAAGGGGAGGGGGAATCCTTAACAATTCACAAAGTAAGTAGTAGTAAATCTCACTGACAGAAGATAAACTTCCTTGGCACTAAGGCAATGAAAGTAGTGTTGATCTATATAGCTGCAGATGTGGCTCCAGGGTGCGATCTGTCCAGCTGCTCAATATCAATTCTGCCACATGGGCACTGCATCAGGGAAGATAAATAATAAACCTCTTACCCAAGGAGATAACTACAATCGGTTGCTGCTAGTTGTTACACCATAAGCCTGCAGATTCTCATTGTTACGGAAAGCCAAGTGCTAAGGAAGGTTATGTGACAAACAAAGAGAAGGAGGGAAAGAATTCCCTTATTAACTCTCTCATGCTTAGGTTCTTAAATGGAATATGACATACCCAAGTTCCATATTGAAAAGCTGCCATGGCCCTTTTAAAGACATGGGTACCGCGAATCTCTGAGGCTCTTGGCAGCTTAAAACAACACTTACACTATTAAAGATGATCATAAAGGCAACGTTGAGCAAATCGGCATGGTTTGCTCAGGCTCATAGCTCTCCAAACTGCCGGAACTAACATGCAGAGTGTGAATTGACTTGGCAAAGAGAGAGAAGGCGGTTTGAGCGTGTGCCATTTTGTCATCATGACACTGCTCTTTCCAGTCCCTGATACATATTCCTAGAACATGAAAAGAGAAGACCTGGTTTGCTGCCAACTACACACCAGTGTAAACAGACAAGTCTTATGACAGGGTGGTGGTGGAGTCATAACATAAACACACCATAGGAAGCAACTTTGGAAATAAGCTTCAGTACATCATCCTAGCATACAGCAGATTCCAGCCAGAGTCATATATAAGTTTGTTCCTGTCTCTAGTTGTCTATGCCATTGGTCAACCTGAGTAACATTTCTTATCAGGGTTACTTTTGGAGCATGATTTTTGGTGAGCCTGTAGGTCTTTGGTTGCCAAATATAATAAATTATTTTAATGGACATTTAATGGGCTTTTAAAAATGGAAGTTTTTTGGTGGCCTGGATGGAGAGATTTGATATTAGATTTTTATGATATACAAATACATATACTAAAAGTAGCACTGATTCTTTGGGGAGGTGTGGCCATGCCAGTCTGTGGAAGAAAAAACAAGGAAGAGCCTTGTGGCACTTAAAGATTATTCTAGCATAATCTGTTGTGTGCAACATTAAAGCTTCAAGCTTATTTTCCATTAAAAATGGTGTGGGGGAGGCATGATCAGGATTGGAAACACAGTGGGAACAAAATACTAAAGACCCCTATCACCTATCACCCCCATGGCAATTCTGACCTTTGACATTGGTTTTTGGTTTAAGTGGTGTGTTTTGTTTGCCATCATGAGCAAGTTGTTAGCTAAATAGCTAAGAGTGCAATCCTAAATTGCGCTTAAGCAGGTGCACGTTCCTTGAGCTGGCTTCCAAGTGTTGCGAATGTGCCATAAAGCATGTTCGCACCACCATGGGAGTCAGGGATGCCAGTGCAAAGACACACCAGATCCAGTATCCCCTCACCAGATCCAGTCCTGGCAAAGGTAAATTCAAGCAAGTGGCAGACTGCCAAAGCAGGGGTTTGGGGAGGATGGGGGGGGGAGGGAAGGACATTTTGTGGGCATTCTGGGGCAGGGGGAGGGCAGACGCTAGTGGGATTGGTGGGTGGGTCAGATCAAGGAGGAGGAGGAACTGGCCTCAAGCACTTAGGCCAGATCCTAACCTCCCTCCCAAGCATCCTAGCCTTATACTGGGCTGCTTGGATCTGTGCCAGCCACTGGCCCAGAACTGAGTAGCCCCATTGAGATGGCTGGGGCATTACTCGGGTTTGTGCCAGGTCCATCTCCATCCCTTCACTGGATATAAGTGTAGGTCGGCCAGCCTGCCTGTTCCTATGCCAGTTAGGATTGGGCTGCCCAACATATTGACAGCTCAATCCTAGCTAACTTTCCAGTGCTGATGCAGCTGTGCCAATGGGGGTACGCTGCATTCTGCAGTGGGCGGGTAGTCATGGAGTTCTCCTCTTAGTAAGGGAACAAATGTTCCCTTACCTTGGGGTTGCATTGTGGCTGTATCAGTGCTGGAAAGTTGGTTAGAATTGGGCTGTATGTATAAGATTACAAGATTCATTTGGTATTACAGTCAGTTACCATGTATTCCCCAATAAATACAGCCGACAACAGGTATGGGATTAAATGGGCCACTTTATTAACTTACAACAAGCGCAACAAGGCAAAATAGGTAAACAATACCCAAACTAAGTGCGGGGTTCTAAATGGGGGAAACGGCCCTAGACGTCTACGTCCCCCAGTCTCATAGGGCGTCCACCTGACTCCAGGCGTAGCTCAATAGTTATTAAGCCTGCCTTTCACCGTCGCCCAAAGAGGGTAAGCCAGCCAAACTACTCTGCCTTCAGGTCACCCCTGCAAGGCCCCAAAGTTCAGACCAGGGGCTAGCCAGCCTGCCTCCCCCGAGCCGGTCAAGCATCTTGAGAGCGGTTCTGGTTCACCCCTGCCCTTGCTGGCTTAGATTGGATGCCGAGAAGGTCTTCTGTCTACCCACCCCTCACTTCTACCGCCAGTGACCAGGGCAGTAAGTGACATCTTGCAGACCCAACGCGCTCCATAGCCAGTCTGAGGTAGGCAAAAACAAAACACCATCATGGTGCCAATCAGATGATGCTCAAAAATTCCTACCTGGTCCTCCGGAGAGCGACCAGCTAATCCCAGACTAGCTACAGGGCGGGCAGGCGGGGGTCGCTTCCAGGAACGGAACTAAGCCGGGTCTAGCGCCTGCGCGCTAGATCAGGCTCAGTCGTCCCGCCCCCCAATGCCAGCCAGCCAATCCGCTGGCAGCAAAGCCCTGCTGCCGGCTGATAGGGGGGTTAGCCTGGCAATCATTGCTAGCGTGCCCATACAGGCACGCTAGCTGCCTTTCTTGTTATCTGCTAGGGCTAGGTTCCTGGAAAACTTAGCGGATACTGAATTAGCAGATACCGAATCACTGAGCTTACGGAGGAAATGGGGTTTGGTTTCAGGGGATCCTTTTCACCATACACTCTATGTACTTTATGAACCTGAATTTTATCTTGGTCTATGAAGCATGTGATAGCAAAGGTTTACCTACATCTCCAACATCTGATTCTTCCTTCTCCATGCTGGATATCCCTTGATGCATTGCAGGTTGTGGCAAAGGTGATTTTTCTGTGCTGGCTATCTCTCAACTCATTGAAGGTTGCTCGCCCAACAACAAGGCCTCAGAGTTCAGCAATGGGAGTGGGTTGCTTCACCCATCCTCCTCCTCCACCTGCCTCTTGGCTCCTTCCCTTGGCTTGCCCCAGCCCTTGTGCAGCCCTCAGGTAGCCTTCCAAAGACCTCTTATCGTCAGGATCTCATCTTTGCAAGGGGGGTGAACATTCAAGCTGGAGTCCCCAAGATGGTTCTCAAGATGGTGGGGCAAGCCTGGACACAGGCACAAATGTGTCCAACAATTCTCTATGGCTGAATACCAATGCCCATTTGATGAGGCACTGGCACAGTGTTCGCGGACAACGACTATAGTCACAGATAATGAGAGGTAGGTGACAATTCTGTCCCTTGCAGATAAGCAAATTCACAGATAGCGAATTCATATATAAAGAGAAATGACTGTATATGCCTTTTTTTTTTTTAAAAGTTGAAAAACAGCCTCTTGGAGGAAGGGGACCCAAAATGGCTCAGGACAGCACCAGTAGGGAAATAAGTGTTAACACAAATAGTGTTAATAACCACATCTCCACAAATAGTGTTTCGTACAAAGCTGCTGACTTCCCCTGCAGAAGATTAACAGTTTTAGGGTGCAATTATATTCAGTTTAAGCACCCTCTGCCCCGAGTCAATTTGGGCCCCCCCGCTGGCTGATTTTAAAGCTTTAAAAAAGACATTGGGAGATCTGACATTGTATCTTTACCATCACATGTAATGTGATGGGGGATAATTCCTCTTTTACCATAATTCACAGCTGCACACATGGTTGCTCACCCTTTCTGCTCTCCAGATTTTTGGCTCAGATGCTGTAAAATACAGACATGTCTATGGATTCTGTGCATTTGGGGGGAGACGCATATTTAAATGAGTAGTTTGAAATATATCACACCAGCTGTTTTAGTAGGAAATGTGTGAAAATACTTGGGGGGGGGGGAAATGCATATTTCAGCGCAGAGGTTTTCCAAGGACAGTTTGTAGCAAAAAAGAGCAGAATGGAAATCCAAGGAAAATGGGCATGGAACAGAAATGGAGAGATCCATCCACCTATAGGAACCAAAATAGCAGGGAGGAGATCTCCTCTCTATAGATGAGGCGGGCTGTAAGGAGTGCAGGAAAATCCTACTTTAAAAAAAAAAAAAAAAAAAGCTCCCCTAGTTCTCTCACTCCAAGCTTTTAGGGATTGAGCTCTTGCAGCAAATGTTGGCAGTAATGAATAGCTGCTGGATGTGAATCCTCATCAGCTAGAGTTGGGAGTTAGGTTGCTTGTTCCCCTTTTGCCTAAAGCTGGGAATTGCACTCAGAGAACACAGGGTGCCTCTAACCTCAGGTGTACCTCTAACCAGAGTCCTTTAAGTGGAGTGGGGGGAACTTCTCAGAGCTGAAAGGTTTGCAGAGAGGGGAAATGGGTCTTTGAGATGTGTTCTCTGGCTTGCCTCTTCCAAGTCCAATCTGTTCTTCTAACAACCCAACTCAACTGAGGGCCTGCAGCAGTGGCTCTAATGACCCACTGCTGTATGTCCTGGGCTGGTGTCTTAAAAGCCATGCTGTTGTCATATGTCTCAGGACCACTAAGTTCAATTGCTGGAGGCCCTGCATACTGGTGGTGGAGGGTGATTCAGGAAGGGGTGCCAGCGGCACACACCAAGATCCTAGCACATTTTTCCCAGTCTGGCATGGCGCCTGAGGCTCCTTGAACTACCTGTTGTAGATCACCAGAGTCCCAGGCGGCTTTCAGGGAGATAAATAGAAGATTTCTTACTTAACTTTCCCAACCAATCAGGTCACACCCCCCCCCCCCCATAGCAAACAACTCATGCTTCATTGCTGGCTCGCATACTATTTACTGAGGAGGGATAGGATTGGACTGTAGGAGGGGTAAATTGAGAAGATGGTTGAGTGAATGGTATGGGCTTTTGGTGCATTATGTTCAAATGTATTTGCACATCCAAAGATGCATCTGAGTGTATGTTGGTTAGAAAACAATGCAGGGCAGATATTTGGCTAGGTAGCTGATTCAGATATGTAGTTCTTGATCCAACAGGTGATATGCAAGCAGAAGTCTTCATTAGGTCCATCAACTTGGAAGCACGGCTTCAAAAGCATGATTGGGGAGTGTGGGGAAATTGAGAGTCAAAGGAGTTCCTTTATTTCGCTATTCTTTTTCTTTGGGGTTGGGATGGGACAAAAACAAAACTATGTGTGAAATGCATAAACAGCAAAAAAAATTTTCACAGGTCTACACTTGTTATGAAGTACATCAAAATACAAAGGCAAATCAAATCCCCTTGTTAGCAGACAGGAGGACACTGCCTGGAAGGATGTTTTGCAATGGTAACCAGTGAGATAATGAGACCCCGTCTATGGAAATTGGTTCATTAATATTTCATGGAGTCAGCTTCAGTGCAACTCCTGAAATACCCTTAGCAATTCAATCAGCGAAGTGGCGCATTACAAAGCTTAGCCAATTGGAGGCGGAAAGTAAAAATCTTGTGGACTGAAACATACAGGATGGATTTGCCCACAGAAAGTAAACCTTGAAAATTAGAGGTTTTCTTCTGGAGTGGAAAAGTAAACAAATAATCGACACCATGCTCTGCAACTGCTTACGGGGACATCTGTTCCGAACCAAGTTAAAGAGCCATGGAAATAAAGGTGAGATTTGAGTCATGTTCCTTACTCTAAGCCCACTAAATTTCTCTTGGTCCAGTTCAAGCTTGAAACATTTTGTAACATTGATCTAGCTATCTATTTGATTTTGTCCTTTTCCCTATTTGTCCTGTCCTTTTCCCAAAGAGCTTGTGACTTTTAACAATGGAGGTCCCATCACATACATGCAATTTGGTAAAGCACCGGCAAAAAATGTTTACTTATTTCTCACGTGACAGAAATAGACCCTATCACTTTACAGTGTGCGTTTTTGTTCATCTACTCCCCCATTTTGTGCACTGCCTGAGATAGGCTGGGCTTGTCAGTTTTGAAAAATTGCAGCATTGATTGCCATCCTCTTGCCTTTTTTAGCTCCTTTTGTTCTTGCCCTGGCTGCATAATTTAAATTTATGCATTTATATTTCTGGCTGCCTAATTTGTATTTATAGTTAGACATGGAAGTATATGTATATTAATGATACATGAGCGACAAATGCTGTTCAGACACTGTTTCCCTGTTCCTGGGAACTAGTGCCTAAGAACATAAGAACAGCCCCGCTGGATCAGGCCAAGGGCCCATCTAGTCCAGCTTCCTGTATCTTACAGTGGTCCACCAAATGCTCCAGGGACACACAAGACAGCAACCTGTGTCCTGGTACTCTCCGCTGCATCTGTCATTCTGAGGTAGCCTACTTCTAAAATCAGGAGCTTGCACATACGTACCATGACTTGTAACCAACCCATGATGGACTTTTCCTCCAGATATTTGTCCAATCCCTTCTTAAAGGCATCTAGGCGAGATGCCATCACCACCACTGGATTCAGTACTCTAGGATTCACCACCCTTACCATCGATTTGTACAATATTAGGCGTCTTATTCTCAGTACCTTTTCTAATGATCCCAAGCATGGAATTATCCTTCTTCACCATCACTGCACATTGGGTCGACACTTTCATTGAGCTGTCCACCAGAACCCCAAGATCTCTCTCCTGATCTGTCACAAATAGCCCAGAACCTATTAGCCTATATGTAAAGTTTTGATTCTTTGCCCCAGTATGCATGAATTTACATTTACTTACATTGAAACACATCTGCCAATTTGCTTCCCATTCTCCTAGTTTGGGGAGATTCTTCTGAAGCTCTTCACAATCTCTTCTGGTCTTCACCACTCAGAAAAGTTGGGTGTCGTCCACAAACTTGGCTACCTTTCTGCCTGTTCTTCAGTGCATTCTGACCAGAGGCCCAGAACATTTATCCACACGGTTTCTGGGGCTGATCAGCAGCACTAGCTCCCACAATCCCTGGAATTTAAATGTCCCTGATTGAGTGCTTGTCATTCTCTGCTGCCAGTCCACTGCCTATTGGCTCCCCTTGCCTGTGCGTTAGGACAGACTAAGGAACTCTGAAACTGGTAATTCCAGAGATAGCATGACACATAGGAAGACACATTTCTCTCAATTTCTCAAACAAGCCAAGAAGTTTCCTGTGCAACCATTTTGCCTATTTTGCCATCTGCCTCTTCCTCTCTCTTACACTCACTATTCAGAGTATAGCTTTTTTTTCCTTTCTAATACTGCTTCTGACTGGCTACAATAAATTTCACTATACATGCAGGGGAATAAATCTGTGTACACATTCTCAAGCATGATCTACAATTTAACCCCATTCCCCCTCATGTTGCTATGGTCTAGTTTTCCAGCCTGGACCATAGTAAGTTTTCCCATTCCCCAATTCCACGCCCCATACTTGGCTTGGATCAGAGGCAGACTAATGACTCAGGGAACCTGGAGCAGAGTCACCCAGAGAACCTAGAAGCGACATCAGGACATCACACATCTACATTACATAATGACAACACTTCTGGGTTCTCTTTGCAAAAGAAGATGGTAATGACGGCTTTGCAATGTGCCCATCGCTGCCTTCCTCCTCCTCTGTATAGCCTCCAGAGAGGGAGGCGACAATGGGCATATTGAGAAGCCACCGCCACATATTTCCTCATGACAAAGAAGATGCTGCTGGGCCCAGCTCTGAGCAGTCGCTTCTTTGTGCACCCCCTTCTGGCCCCCCCTTCAGAAGGGGGGGCAAAAGAGGGTGCACAAAGCATTGGCTGCTAGGAGCCAGGCTGAGTGCCTTCCTCACAAAGTGGTGGCAGTCCCCATCTTGGCCTGGCTGCCCCAGGCCGGGGCATCCTGCCATGTGATATTCCCGCCATGAGGGCCTGCCCCAGCTATGCTACAGGCTTGAGTCCTGCCGTCTGGGCACAAGTAGCCACCTCTTGTGCATGATGAATTCCAACCTCTGGAATTGGCCATCTGTACCTGCACCAAATGCAGGGTTTTGAATAGACTTTGGCAACCACTAAACAAACATACCCTGTGTTCTGAAAGCTGCTTCTTATTGATCAGTTCACTGTGGAAACTCCATGCACAGGTTTTCCACATGGCTCACATGCCCAGATGTTCAGAAGAAGAGTTCTCCTGGATTGAGGTTAAAAGCCCATCAAGTCCAGCATCCTGTTCCCATGGATGTCAGTCCAGGTGCTTTGGGGAAATCTTTTGAGCAGGGAATGAAAATAATTGCCATTTGTCACAACTTGCCCCTAACAACTGGTATGAGTGGTGCCAGTAATGGAAATTCCATCTAGTCATGATGGGTCACAGATAGCCCTTTCTTGTGTGGATTTCTTTATGTACAGTATAAAGCCATCTAAATTTGTGGCAATGGTCACCATACTTTACGCTGGTGAATTCTGCAAGTCAAAAAGTCAACAATGCACTGTGTGTAGAAATAAATGTTGTCTGTCCTAAATCTACTGTCTATCAATATCACCGGGTGACCTTGTGTTCTAGTATTATGACAGGAGAGAAAGAAAAATGCATCTCACTCTGTTCCATTTCTGCACACCATACTCAGTCTTATTATAGCGTCCTATCTTATGCTTCCTCTTAGAGCTGAACTACACAGCTTGAAAGGCAATGAAAGCTTTTTAAAACTGTAAATAGTGCACCGGGTATAGGGCCACGCATCTCCTTGCTGAGCTCTGTGCTGCGTGGAGTATTGCAACCCGGACGTTCAGCGATGGCGTGATGGACGATCACCAAATGTCCTGAGGTGACATTGCAACTTCAGTGCAGCAGCTTCAGGAGAGCTACTGAAGAGGTCCACACACTGGTATGGACCCATTAAAGGGAATGCTGGGTAGGGCATGATTGCATAGCTTGGGCCTTAGTTAGATAACTAATCCTATCTAATTTTCTAGCTCTGGTGTAGCCACATTGCAGACCTGAGGTAAGGGAATAAATGTTCCCATACCTTGAGGAGGCCTTTATGACTGCCTCCCCACCACAGGATGCAGTACATGCCCCATTGGCACAGCTGCACCGGCACTGGAAAACTGGATAGGATTGGGCCCTTATTTTTTTCCCACCGCCCATACACTTTCTTATGAACAGGTCTTCAAATTCCTGCTCCGTATATAATCAAATCCTTTCTGCACACAGGTGTCAGTTCCAATGCTACGCCCAGGACTATAATCACAGAAGAGTGATGGGGATTCGACGCCTTTTCGTTTTTTCAAAGAAAATCTTCAAGGAGATAATGGAGCAATGTGATAATTTAAGGTACGTGGAGCCACCTGCTCAATAATGCGTAGCTGGGTCACAGGCACCTGTGAACGTTGCTCAGAGCGCGAACAGCTTACATATCAAAAAGAAGGCTCATTAAGGAACAGCCCGTTCATATTACATCCTCTGCTAAGCAATTGCTCCTTGGATATCCCCCCTCCCCTTTCTGTTAAAAAAGCAAGCCTATAAATAACGTTATTTCCATTTTGTAGCCGTGTCTCTTAGCCCTTGTCTGTCTAACCTATATTGATGTCTTTTTAATTAAAGCATGGTTGATACGCCTACACTGAGGCAGCGCATACTAAGGATGCATGCGAGGAATACCAGATAAAGTAATTATGCTATTTGTCAGTGTCGTGATTAATGTGTGACAGCTGTTATGACAGCTGTGCGACTGTTTTGTCACAACACTGTGTTCATCCATAACAAAATTAGCTGTCTCACTCCAAGGTACACGCTTTCTTGCTGTTCTCCTTCAGAAAAAGTCAACAGCAAAGAAAACCAAGGAAATAAGGTTGCGTGAACTTTGTGACAATTTATTTATTTATTTTTTTAAGAGGCATCATTAGATACAGACGGTTTTCTGCAAATGATGATATAATCTGTCTGGATTGGAAATGGAGCTGGCCCACCTTGAGCAAACAAGCTGTCATATGGAGCCAATCTACCCCAATCTAACTAACAAGGTCTCTGTTTGAGAAGGGATTGCTACATATTATGAGCTTACCTTGTCAGGCAAGGCTTCAGATGTGACCAGTTTGGCATTGGCTGTAAATTCCTGGTCTGTGTGAGTCGCAAACAGAAAATACAAAAGATAACAGGAGGACTGGAGCACAGTGTCCTTTCCCGTAGTCACTCATCAAGCAGATTGCACCAAGTAAGCTCCTGTGAATGTGTCCTCATTCTGCCTTCTAGCACGTTATCTACTTCCAAACCCACCCAATTTCCCTCTCTGTCAATGCAACAGCAATGGAGTGCATGCTGTATCTGTGGAAGGGAGACAGTCAGAAAAGTCTCCTTGAGGTAAGTGAACAAAAGTTCCCTTACCATGTGAAAAGGCACCTCCACCATTGGTCTCCTTGGATCTATGCCTGCTAGTCAGCAAGTGTAAGTTCAAGGTGTGTAATGATGGCAATAAAGGAGACAGTTTAGCATATTGGTGCACTGATACTGTCCCGAATCTGTCTCCTTCCCCACCCTATTCCACCTCTGCCACCATTGCACTTACCTTCAACAGTGGAGGTGGCCTGGAGAACTTGCAGCTGCTGCCTCCACCACCACCACTGCAGCCTTCTATCTGTCCCAAGGCAAGCCTTGGGGTGGAGGGTGAGGTGGCAGTGGAGGTGGCGCAGTTCACCTTCAGGCACTGTGTGGATGATGATTCAATTGCTTGCAAAGCCTAGGTGATTTGTGCAAGTCCCTTTGGCATGTGTGCAACCCTCAAGCCAAGCCAGGTTCAGCGGTGTGCATGCTCATGCATCTCTAGCCATACACTGGCTCGGAAAATTACACATGGCTCTTTCGAATTTGTAGGAGAAGAATGTGGCTCATTTCTGAATGAATTCCCAATGAGTTTTATCTGCACCACACCTGCCCCGCAGTACCAGCTATGGCACAGAGAGCTGTCTGAAAACTCAGTACCTCTCCCCCTCCCCCCAATACAGCAGGCAACAAGGGAAGATTTTAGATCTGGATGGTGAACTACCAGATAAAGTATTTGCAAGATGCAAAGTGGTGAGTGAATTGATTGACCCACACTCCCCCCCCCCCAAAAAAAAGGACTGTTTGGTTTGATGTTTGGTCATCATATGTTCACATATATCAATAAGGGTTTCAACTAAAATAAACACCTGATCATGGGCTTCTACAGCCCCTGACTTTGCTGAGAATGCTCTAAATGTTATTTCCCATTCTGAGCTACGGAAAATGTGCTGATGGAAATTGTGCTCAGCTCATAAGTCAGTCAAGCATTCTGAACTGAGCACATTTGTAAACAAAAGCAGCAAGGCATTGCTGCTACATTTTTGGTATACAACCAGTATAGGCAGACAAGAATAGGCCCTTTAGAATTTTGTTTCGTTTTGTTTGTATATGTAAGTCATGGTTGTGTTTAACCTTCTTTGTCAAAATGAAAAATGAAAGATAAAGAATAGGCTCACATTGGAAATCAGAAAATAACCTCATTAGGAAATGTTCATATAATTCCGTTCAAAAAAGAATGTGATGATTTTGCTCCTCCCTCCCACCCACAGACATAGAAACAGAGAATCTGAATGATCTTAATTATATTTCATCACATGCTTGAAATCAAGTGGATGAACTAAATTACTGTTATCACCAGGCGTGATGTCAGAAATCGTTGCAAGCTCTTCTTTTCCTTGCTCAGTTGTTTAGAAATCAACCAAACTAGAATACACAAAGCAAACATACAAAATGCATCTTTATCTTTAACTGATAAGTGATGACACAGCAGAAAACAAGTGGGCCCTTTTTATCCACAGGTTGGGAACCTGTAGATTTGACTCAACACAGGTTTTGAACCCATGGTGGAAGGTCCCACCTGACCTCCTGAATGTGAATGAAAGAGCCTTCCAATCATGTCTGGAAGGCTTTCTTGTTATGTGAAAATCCCCTTTTCCCTTCCAAGTTATGATTTTAAAATATCATGCAGGCCTAAAACTTCTCTTACAGGCCACAAAGGAGTCAAGTCACAAGCTCACTCATTTCTCTAGGGACACAGGAAGAGTAAATCCATTGTTTAAATGTCTTTATTGTTTAAGCCAATTACTGCATATGCAAACACCATAAGGGAGGAAGACTTTAGCAGCAAAGTCTAAGTACCTAGCCTCTACCTATTGTTAACTAAATCACAGCCATTAAGCTACATGCTGACTCCAAAGTCCAGTAGCAACAGGAAGGAAGCTACCCCCCCTCCCCCAGGGTCAGCCTTTGCTGATAGCTGATTTCTGGATCCTTCCACTGTTTTACATACTCCACGTGTACCACTGTGTGTACTGAGCATGCGCATCCAGGAGGCCACATCTGTCTTGTTATCTAGCCTGCGATCCTGAGGTTTCCAAAAGGGTAATATAATAATTCCCCTTAAAACATAACAGCCCTTTTTGGTAACATCCTGAGGCCAGGTGAGACCGTGTGTGGCCTCTCTGGGCCTCAGAACAACTTCAAATGCAACCGGAAGGCTCTTCCAGTTGCACCCAAACGTCAGGTGACGGCCCTGACCCGTGGATTTGGTTATCTGCAGAAGTTCCAGGAACAGAAGGGCCAACTATACATGTAATGTTGCTTCAGTTCTAGCAAAGCTTCCAAGAAAATTCAGATCAGTCTTCCTCCAACTGGGCATCTGAAGTTTGCAGCCACATCTGGTGTAGAATAACAGTATGAAGCCTGATCCGATGACTGTTTATTCAGATGTAAGTCATGCATTCAGTGGATCTTCCTCTCATGTAAAGTTAGTAGTGAGTTAGGGAGTTTCTATAAAAGTGGCATCGATTGCAATGTGACTTACTCCCAGCCAGGTATGTGTGGATAGGATTGCAGCCTTAGACAAACTGCAATCTCTTAACCTTAGCCTCCATTTTGCAATATGTTGATCGTAATACAGAACAACCTACAGCCCAATCCTAACTAAAAGCTGCCTGCCAGGCACTAACAGGGGCTCTTTTGCATCCTGTAGAGAACTTTTGACCATGTGGGGATAGAGAGGTAAGAAAAAAATTCATGTCCCCACCTCCTCTCCTACATGGTCTCAATGGGTCTACTTGAACTTGGTACAAGCTTGAGTAGAGGGAAGGAGGTGGGGTGAAATGGAGGACAGGGTGTTGGCAGAGCCGTTGTAATCGATACCTATCTTTCCACTTGCCCTTGACATGTCCCCACGAGGTCCTGATCACATTCCGCCCTGTTCTGCCCAGCCCACATCCCTTCCACTGGCTTACCAGCACCGGCAAAGGGTTCCTCCAGTGCTCCTCTGGTGCTGCCACCTCTTGTGACAGCACTTAGAAAATGGCTGCCAACAGTACATTGTTTGTCATCTGTAGACATTTGATGACAGCAGAACTGATTCGGCTCTTGTAAATCTCTTTGCCCGCTGGCCGGTTCCTAATTAGGATTGTACTGCTAATGAACTGAGCCTGATTCTAAGGCTTGCAGCACAAGCCTATGTATGTCTACTTACAAGTAACTTCCAGTGGATTCATTGTGTGTGTATAGGATTGCAGCCTTGTGGCCTAATCCTATCTAAGATTGGGCTGTCCTGTGGGGCAAATTTTACCAGTGGGAGGCACTTCTGCTGTTACAAAATAGCCACTGTTGGAACATGCAGCATTCAATTGGTGGCCATTTTGTGTGGGCTGCTACAAGCTGCAGCAGCACTGCAATGCCATTGCCAGTTCCTGCCAAGCCCGCCAATCAAGGTAAGGCAGTGGGGGGGTGGAGATGGTAGGGAGAGGACAAAACTTGGTGGGGAGTGGGAAGGAATGGTGGCAGGGAGGTAGCGGGAGGGGGCAAATCCGGCAGCAATGGCGCACATCAGACCCTGTCCCCTCTTTTAACAACACCCACCTGTTTCTTCTCCTTGGACTTACACTAGCTACAGCTAAAGAGCTGTCATGGGTCCAAGGAAACCTGTAGAGGAGGGAGTGGTAAGACTATGGAGGAGTAAGTGAAGAAAATTCCCTTTTTCTCTGGAGCCTCCTGGTTCACCGCTGCCCTGCCCCCCTCTCCCGGATACAGAACATGCCTTTTTGGTGCATCTGTATTGGGGGGAGGATAGGTTTGTGCTCTGAATGAGATAATGTATGTGAAGCACTATAGAAATGTTAAATGCTACACTCGCTCTCCTCTCATACTTGCAAGTACTGACACAGAATTAATACCTATGGCAGAGTACTCACTTCCAACCACCATGACTGTAATCGCTGTCTCCACATGTTCTGTGGTTAGGGAGGGATATAGTGCATGTAGCCATTTAAAAGCAATGGCCATTCTCTGGCTGAGAGTCCGGCAACCCTAGTGGCCACAGTCATCATGTAAGGAAAGGGAACAACAGTCAGTATCAACAATACTGAACCAGATGGATGAATCTGGCAGCTGGAATTCCTTGTGTACAAGCCTTCCCCTATTGAGTGCTGACCTGGAGATTCATGCTGATTCCTGGAAATTTCTGGCTAATGCTGGAGGGTTGGCAACCCTACTGGGAACCTGAGTGCAGAACCCACAGTCAAAGAGAAACCATTATATGTGTAGGCCACGTGAGAAGGGATTGAGAAATAGGTGATCAGGGATGGTTTCTGAAGAGGCGTATCAAATGAATCTGGGTTTAACATCGGCTCTCAGGTTTGTTTTGTTTTAAACACAGTCCAGCTTTGCACAATCCTTTTTCCATTGGAATATAATTCCCTAGAGCTGGTTTCATTTGTTTATGTTAGATCTTTATCTTTCCCTTCACATACAGTGCAGTTCTTCATGTCAGGAAACACCCCTATTGACTTCAGCTGAATCGGTTTTCCTCCCTTAAATATTTATCTATTATCTTCACAGACACTGCAAACATGGATTTCATAGACTCTGGTTTCTTATTGACCCTTGGCAACCCTCCAGGGTTGGTCTGAAGTCTCCAAGAATCAGCATCAATCTCCTGGTGACTACTGAAAGCAGTCCTTTAACAGGGCCGTCAGGGATTTCCAAGATGACATGTTGGGGGGCAAAAAAAGAAAAGAAAAGAAAATCTCCAGGAATATATCTTCGGTCACAGTTGGAAACTCTGTCTTGGATCGGAAATGTTTTGTCCTGCATTTCAAGTAGTCACATTTCACCTTCTCTGAATACAGTTCTCACCTGAGTTCTACATTTCATACTTCAGAGACTATCCTAGAATAGTAGTGTTAAACATAAAGCCCACAGGTTGTATTTAGCCTTTGTAAACTTTTCATTCAACTCACATGATAACTGGGTTTTCCCATGCCACCCTTTCAGCACTGTAGCTTCTGCAGAGGCTCTGGGATTGAGAGACAGAAAGAGAAGGCAAGGAACCCTATGGAGGAAAGAGCAGACCAAGAAGAGGTGGCTCTGCTGAAAGGTGGCCTGAGTAATAATTGGGGTCACTCATTTCTACAAATTACCCACTCTCACTTAGGAATTGGTTCTTAGGAGATGTTTGTGTGATGCTTGCAAATAGTTAGAGATCGTTTTTCTTGCTTGTGTAAGAGTAAGAACATTTTAGGCTTTTTTTGCTTTACATACCATAAAAATATGCCAGTGCCAGGCAGGCAGGTAAGAAGCCTAAGCATTTGGTCAATACGTTTCCTAACAGTATGAAGAGCTTGATCAGTTCCATTCAAATAAGTTCATTACATGTCTGTGCAATCCATTAAACAAACAATATCAAAGCTCTTTTTTTTTTCTTTAATAAGACATATTGAACAAATTGAATAGGGTATCATACAGGGCAAGATTTCATTTTCGATCCCTACATTGAGGAAGAGATCATTTCTGTTGTTTCCCTGTATTTACAGGAACAAACTTTTTACTCTTGCTAGACATGCTTGTTTACAAGGTTCAATGTAACATTACTACACTGTAATCTTTAAAAATCTTTATATATTGTTTTTCAGAAAGAAAGGTTGAGTCATATACATGAAAAGATGGTTCCCTGTCCCTACATCAAGTTCATGTTCCAGGACTAAAAGATGCAGCCTACATTAGTTGTCATAAGCAGTTTATATACAATAGTGGCAACTCTGCTGCTTATGATTTCAGAAGAGAGAAAAATTTATTGCTACTCATTTGCATATTCTTACATATTTAAAACTGTTTTGGCCCAATCAATCCTAATGGGCCTGGATGGCAGTGGAACTCATGTTCTGCTGGGGCTAACTGCTGTAAAGCAGTCAGTGCCAGCTGTAAAAGATATCCTGGCAGCCTCTGGATGCAGGGTGCTGGCAGGAAGGCCGCCCACTAAGGCTGCTCAGCTGCCTGCCAAGGAAGGTAAGGTGGCGGGGAGGCAGGAAGGGAGTAAATGAGGGCAGAACAGGGACAGGGAAGCTGGGAGAGGGGTGAGTCCAGCAGCGAGTCCAGCAGCAGTGAGTCCAGCAGCAATGTCGGAACCTTTCCTGTGGCCTTCCTGCCTCCAGTGGAGGGGTTGGGGGAGCTCAAGCCCCAGATGCCACATGTGGGGCTCTGTGGGGGCAGCACTTTCATGATTGCTGGGGTGCTGCCACCACCAAATCTCTAGAACAGGGGTGCTCAATAGGTGGATCGCGATCTACCGGTAGATCGCGAGGCAAAATGAGTAGATCGCGGAGTGCCGACCCCCCCTTCAGGTGCCTCTGGGAGGAAACGCCGGGAGTAAGGCCCATTGTACTCAATGGGGCTTACTCCCAGGTAAGTGTGGCTAGGATTGCAGCCTCACAGCCTAATCCTAGGCATGTCTACTCAGGAGTAAGTCCTGTTATACTCAGTGGGGCTCAAGGTACACCAACATACATTGTACACATAAATGTTATATGTTATGATGGCGCGAACATTGTAAAAAAAACTCTGGTAGATCTCTGGGCCTTGCTGGGTTTCAAAGTAGCTCTCGAGCCAAAAAAGTGTGAGCACCCCTGCTCTAGAACCATTCCACAGGCAGGCAAAGCCCCACACTGCATTCCTGGGTTCTCCAAAAGCCTTCTTAGGGAGGCCTTTAAACAGTATTTAAGTACACACAAGGTTCTGAATGGCTGGGTAAATATCCCCTGGGGGGGCGGTGTGGGGTGTTGCAGTCCTGCACCTGGTGTGGCACAGAGGTCAGGTTCACAATTGCTTACCTCCTTTCTCTCCTTGAACGTGCACTTGCAAAATTGCTAGTACAGATCCAAGGCGACCCATTGAGCAGGAGGCTTTGCCTCCAAAAACTCTCAATCTGCCCCCGCTGGATACAGCACACCTATTTTTGGTGTAGCTGCACCAGCGGGGGAGAAGGATAGGATTGGGCTGTTTATATTATTCAATATGCACAAAACCTCCAACAGATAAACTGGCTACTTATTTTATGTATTGCATTTATATCTTGTTTTTTCTCCAAGGAGTTAAGGACAGGGTACATGATTCTCCCCTGGTCATTTTATCCTTGCACGAACCCTGTGAAGTAGGTAAGCTGAGAGATAGGTGACAGTGGAGAAACTTCAAGGGGGATGAGTTTGTATGCACATCAGGTTTGCAGACACATGATACAGCAGCCTTGATGAAGCCTAAGCCAGTCTGAATTCGGTTCGTGGGCAGCTAGAACATTGCCTGGGAACTCCCCTTATAGTCAATTGAAGAAAGGTGGGCTATAAATAATTGAGACCAGCAGCCCATTTCATGAATGTGACAGCACTTTTTTTCCAAAATGGAGGGAGACAATAAGTTGGCATGGCAGGATGCACTCATATCAATGGTATAAATTTCAGTAGACAACCCTACTAGCAGACTTGGGGCCCAATCGTATCCAACTTTCCAGTGCTGATGCCGACACAATACAGCCCCAAGCTAAAGGAACAAATGTTCCCTTACTTTGAGGAGGCCTCTATGACTGCCCCCCCACTGCAGGATGAAGCACATGCCTTGCTGGCATGTCTCGATTGGCACTGAAAAGTTGGATAGGATTGCACCCTTGGACAGCAGAGGGAAATGTTGCATTTTGCTAATAATAATAATAATAATAATAATAATAATAATAATACAGGTATTTATATACCGCCTTTCTTGGTCTTTGTTCAAGACTTTATACAAGATAGCTTCATTTATTCACTTAGGGCCCAATCCTATCCAATTTCCAGTCCCGGTGCAACTACAATGCAGCCCCATGGCAAGGGAACAAATGTTCCCATACCTTAAGGAGGGCCCCACTACAAGATGCAGTGCATGCTCCATTAACACAGTTGCACCAGCACTGGAAAATTGGATAGGATTGGGCTCTTATTTGCTTGGACACCATTGTTATCCTATCCTCATTTGTCCTGCATTTTTGTTTATATAAATATATATATTTTCCAGAGGAAGCTGAAAAAAGGATAGCAATTCACTAGCACTCATTGAAAGTAGCATTGCCTTTGCATAATAGTTTTTTTCAGTCTTTGGGCACTGTATCAATGGCTATATTCTCTCCATCTTCCTTGAATGCCTCCTGCATTAGACACAGGCCCTTCAAACACTCACATGCATGCTTCATTTTTCTGAGTCTCTTTTGAATAGCCCTGTAGTATTCAGGGGAGCTATTCATGCCTTTTAAAACATGCGGGTGAAAGAGTGGCAAAATCAAGGCCTTTGTTCACTCAATGCAAATTTTAAATGAAAAGACTCACCTGTACTTCACCAAACAGAAAGAAAATCAAAGATGGAGAGGTAACAAATTGGCTATATTACAGAACCGCCTTGGTTCTAGTGGGGGTGGGAGGCAGAAGAAGATGCTTTTAAAGTAAAAACAACATGTGTTAGTAAGTTAAGGCAAAATTCTCTATATAATCGTACAACACCAAATTTTGCAATCCTCTTGCAAGTGTTTGCGCTCCTCCTTTAATCCCTTGCAAAAAGCTTCTGTGGGGTGGGAGCACCAGATGGCACCAGAAGACGGCACCAGAAGACGCAAGCACCCCATAGACAGCTGATCCACTGCTCCCCACCATTGCTGGCACCTGAGGTAATTTTTAAAGAATGACACTTTTCAATACTGAGTGTGCTTTATTCCATAGCATCAGTGTGAGTGCGTGTAAATAATATAAAGAGCGGTTTTCACAGGCTCACTTCTATTTATACTGAGGTGAGGATTGGAGCATTGATATGAAATACACTATTATTTTTTTCCAGAAATCTGAAAAAAATCTTGTCCTGCCAGAATGCCCTTTGCCCCTTTGTCCTGAGTCAGAGAATCATGAATAGAGGTCTGTTCCCATATCAGGGCTTTCCCACTGCCTTCTTCTCCCACTGCTCATTGCACCCTCTCAAAAACTGCTTCTGAGGGGCCAGATTTGCTTTGCAATGATGGGGAGGGGCTGCAACTGAAGACAGGGATGAGGAGAATTTGGTGGCTCCCCCCCACCCCCCGAATGAACAAAAGAGCTTCCACTCTGGGGTTCCCTGAATCCTTTCCCCAAGCCATGTACATAGAATACAAATAGTTCTTGCTTCGTATTATTCTTCTGCTGCTCATTAGCTGGGAAAAAAATGGAGAGGGAAAACCCTAGTGTGTCCTGCTTCTATACTGAAGGGTAAGAAAGTGACCTCATATGAGTGCTGGGAATGTCTCAGAGCCTTCTATGTCATTAAAAACTTGGTCAAACATGATGCAGGTAATAAAAAGGTTGGCTCAACGTTGGCTGGTCATCCTCCTCTCCTTTAAACTGGTGTTATTTAATTCAATAACATGAAGCCATCCAGATTGGGGGCTAATTTTGAATTTACATCCCACTCATTCTCTTATAGAAATTGGGGGGGGGTGCTCTTTTTTTATATAGGGGTTTAACGTTGCCCATGTTCCACTGTCTTTTTCTTATTATTTGCCAAGACCAACTACCTGCAGCATTTGTACAGAGTGGTTTGGATTCTCCAATATCTAGCAATTCACATTGGCCCACAGTGCCAAATGTGCCCATGAACAAGGGTACGTTCTTTAGAGTGCACATCGCCCAGTTCTCACAGAATATATTTTACTGCATATGTTTTACTGAGAACTTTGGGAATAATGGTTAGCAACCTTCAGTCTCGAAAGACTATGGTATAAGCCTACAGCACCCAGTATTCCCAGGCGGTCTCCCATCCAAGTACTAACCAGGCCTGACCCTGCTTAGCTTCCAAGATCAGACGAGATTAGGCATGTGGAGAGGGGAAGTAACAGCACTTTGAGAATATGTGTGTTCTAAAGGCCAGGCATCTTTTATGGCTCAGTGCTGCTGTGAAGGAGAAGGAACATGCTCTACTCTCCTGGAGGAGAATTTCCTCTCCTCCAAACTGTTGTGAGTGTTGCGCATTACAGAGAAGACTCCGAACCACTATGCTCCACTGTGCAACCAGCACTCTGTGAGTGGTGCAGTCGCAAGATCAGGTTAAAAGGGTTCTCCTTCACTGGGGCAAGGCCCAGTGCCCTACTGCTGATCGGAGTGTTGTCTTTCACTTGGGTAATGATGTAATGCCCCATCACCGCTTCTCTCTTCTGCTGTTTTTTTGGTTAATGATTGCCAGGCAAGAACGGCTGTCGCTCGGATCCCAAAAAGCGTGGGATCGTGTTGTACAACACTTGCTTCCTGGTTTGACTCGGATACCTGAGGTTTGCCTTACCAGTATTAAATACAATTCTTTGCAATGAATTTTAAATGAAGTGGAAGCTCTCACCAGAGATTTGTTAAAAGCAGGCTAACCGTTGTTCTCTTCTTTCTCGCCGTCTCCCCCCCTTCCTTTCGGATAGAAGAGGTTTAAATTATATATTAACCAAAAAGGTAAACAGAATAAAATGGGCCATAAAATATTAATGGAAGATGTAGTGGAATTGTCCTGTGCTGCACTTAAAATGGCCTGAATGATTGAGCTGTGAATTGCTCTCCCTTCGGTATTGAAATATTCATCAGTATTTAATAAATGTTCGTATGCGTAGCTACTCGTGTTTACACTACAGCACTTGCTGGAGAGTGCTTACTAAAGAAAACATTTTAATGGAAGGTGAACTTTTCTGTACAATGAGTCACCTTAAATTATACAGCGTGTGCGGCGGAGGAGACAGCGAAATCTCTGAACTGACAAATGAGAAGCCTGCATAACTTAAGAGCATCTTTTGTTAAGGGAAGTGCCAATGGATGGTAAAAGGGCTTTCTGGCTCCAAGACTCTTTGGAAGCTTTTTAAAGATTCATCTTGTTTGCATTTTAAAAATATTTAACCTTTCCTGCTTGTGCTGAAGTCTTGTTCCACAATGACTCGGGATTGAAATGCAATTACTGGAAACTCCCCCCGCCCACCTCCACCCCCGCACTTTTCCTTCGGAACCTTTCTGGCAGGCAGGCAGGCGAAATGTGACAAAACAAAAGTAGTGTCACAAATTAATTAAAGAGCTCTTCTCCAGGTGACATGCAGCATGGACTTGATTTGCATACGCACCGTTTCGAAGCGTATTAAAATATTCATTTCCAAACATTGCGCAGTAATTAAGGAATCCACATTGATAGTTGTGGCTTGATAATAGCTTCCAGGCAAAGTATTTCTAGCATCTATTCATGCATCATCATATCTATGGATATAAATGCACAGGATGGGGATGGGATCACACCTGCTCACCTCATTCCCTGACCTTCATGTGTTTTTCTGAATATCTGAACAGGGCCTATACAAACTGTAAGGACACACAATATGTGAAGTCCTTCAGATTAATGCACAGGGACAGGGAGATGGCCAGTGGATGTTACCTTGCCTGCCCACCTTTTAGGGGTAATCTCACTTCGTCTCATCCATGTGGTGTTCATCTCCATGAAGATGAAGATGAAATATGTCAGATGAAAAGGGCTTCAATAAAATAGCTAAGATGAGGACAGCAACTGTTACCCTGCACATGCCCAATCTTGTCTGATCTTGGAAGCTAAGCAGGGTCAGGCCTGGCTAGTATTTGGGTGGGAGACCGCCTGGGAATACCGGGTGCGGTAGGCTTATACCATAGTCTTTCAAGACTGAAGGTTGCCAACCAAGATGAGGACCAACAGGGAGGTGTCTGAGCGTGGCAAGGTGGGAGGGCATGGACAGCATGAGGAGACAGAAGTGGGTTGTGGGAGGGTTGCCCGCAACAGCCGGGAGACTTATGATCCAATCATAGTAGACCAAGCAGGTTTACTCAGAAGTCCTATTGTGGTCCTCCCAAAGCTGCCCCTGGCTTCTTCTGATTCCTCTCCCTGCCTCGAGCAGCACTCCCCATTAACCTTCCTCCTCCCCTCCACCTCAAGTCCCCATATCCTGGAACTAACCTACCCCTCTCCCACCATGTCTGCTGCTTGTGCCAGTCTGAATGCTGGCTTCTGGATTGCTCAATGAGGTCTTTTGCATGACATGTAAGTGGCAAAACAACAACAAAAACAAACAAACAAACCAGTAAGCAAAAACACACAGACATAAAACCAAGTTGCAGGCAAAAAAATCACGAGTCGTTTTTACTGGAGTCTATACAAGTCATGACTCTTTTCTGAGTCACTGCCACGCATCACAAGTCAGGTCAGCCTAAGGGTTGCCGCAGAATCAAGTAGCCCCTTTGTGCCAGCGGTTGCCCTGGTGCATGTAGGACGCCGCAGCAGCCATTTCAGTGCCATGGCAGTCCCAACACAATGGGCAGCTCAGGATCTTTCCTCCTATGTCCTGAGTTCACATGTCATGTAGTATGATTACATCCTCATGACGCAAAGAACATTAACATCAAAAACTCCCACCAAAAAAATGGCTGTGAAAAGAATGTAGCATTCAACAAGACTTAATGTGTATGAGAAAAGAGACCTCTGCAACTGGAAGCACAATCAATTAAATGTTTGCTTGACATAATGGTTTATATTAATTGCTAAGTAGTTGCCCTGAGCTGGGTTTGAAGAAAATTCTGGGTCAAGTTCCATTTGAGAAAGTGACTTCGGTCTACTTGCCCGAAAGCTGCAGCCCCAAAAGAGCTACTGTTGCATCTAGTGGCCTTGCGGAGGCCTCCAGAGGTCTCCTTGGGAAAGAGGATGTTCGTCCCCTTCCCCCAAGTAAGGGTGCAGGCTCCACAACGGGGCCAACTCAAGTCTGTGCTGGCTATTTTGCCAGTGCAGACTAGAGAAGCTCCATATTGGGCTTTTCAGCCTGAAATGGAGGATCAGATCAGGTGGAAAATGTCTTCTTCAGACACACCCAACTCCTGGGCCTTTCCCATCATCCCCTGCCCCAGAACACCTCCTCCCGCTTTGAAAAACTGCACTGTGTCCCGGTGGTGTTACTCACCCCAACGGCTGTGTGTCGTCCTACTGCCAGCACTGAGGCCCATGCCAATTGGCACTGATTCAGCACCAGTGCTCCTTACTCCAGTCCAAGTGTGCCAAAAAACTTGCTTTACGGCGCATTTACAACACCTAGTGCTGACACTGGAACTCGGCACTGGTGCTGTGGGCCCATAGGATTGGGCCCACCAATCAGTATCCAATGACTGGATATTAAGTCACAGAAAACTTCAACAAAGGAATTGTTAATAAATTGTTTAAAGCACATATATCTGAATTAGAGTTGCAGTCCTATACAGATTTTCCTGGGAGTAAGTGCTATCAAATTGAATTGTACCTCTTTTTTCTGAGCAGACATGCATAAGGTTGCACCATAGGACTTCAATATTATGCACTCTTTCTTGGGAGTAAGCTTCATTGCACAGACTGGGACTTACTCCTGATTAAATGCATAGGATTGCACTGCTAGTCTCACTGACATCCATGGGACTTACTCATGAGAAAGCATGCTTTGAAAGAGGCTGAAAGTGACTTAAGGATAAACACCCAGATTATCTCATTGATCAGTGTCTACTGGCAGATGCGGCAAATATGCATCAAAATATTTATCAGAACAAAACCAATATGCCCTGCCCTTATTCCAGTGCAGCGCAGTTCATAAATGACACTGAGGGTCCAATCCCATCCAATTTTCCAGCACCAGTGCAGCCGCAGTGCAACCCCAAGGTAAGGGAATAAATGTTCCCATACCTTAATGGGTCCTCTATGATTGCCTCCCCACCACAGGATGCATGTGCACACCCCACTGGATGTGCCTTTGTCATCCCTCTGGGTTGTTTTCCCCTTTTCCATTCAAGTAGCCTTGATGCCTTTCCACCTGGTGGTTTCATTCTGTTGATGCCATTTCTTTGGTGAGCATGCTGTGGTGGAAGAGGGGGACCTTCATTTATCGCTCAGCTTTGTTTCATATCCTTGCTGAACACTTATCTTCTTCCTTTTGGCTACCCCTGGTAATTCCTTTCTTCCTCTGATGTGCATTATTAACATTGGACCTGAATTATTTACAACAACTCTGTAAAATGTCATTAGCGACTTTCATGAGAGAACAACCTGACTTGTGAGGACGGAGTGAAAGCCAATCTGACAGGAGAATGAAACGAGAGGAGAGGAGACAGAGTGGATGGAAACATTGCTTGGGGAGAGTGCAGCAGGTTACACTCTGGTGTGAACAGCCAGAACTTTGGAAGGGGGAGGTGTTAGCTCAGAGGTAATGTTACGTAGATAAGAAGACATTAAGACCCGTCCTGGGTAAAACACCTGTAGATCTGTTGTTTGATCTCTGTTTTGTTTTGAGTTCAAAGTTACCATGGGGGTGGGAGAAGGTGAACTGAATCAGGAAAGCCATGCTGCAGGAGGGGGTGTTTAATCGTGTCCCCAACACCATTGCCCATACTAAATTGTCCCCGCTAATTTTCTATTTGCCCAATGACAAAATGCATGAGATGCTCCATGGTATTGTATGGGGCAAGTAGCTGCCTCACAGCCCAATCCTGTCTTA
Organism: Tiliqua scincoides; assembly: GCF_035046505.1. Classification (NCBI taxonomy): domain Eukaryota; kingdom Metazoa; phylum Chordata; class Lepidosauria; order Squamata; family Scincidae; genus Tiliqua; species Tiliqua scincoides. Next base: position 65,593,975 of record NC_089822.1, read on the forward strand.
ATTCCCCCTCCCCGTCAATGCAGCCATGCCACTACATCCTGCAGTCCCAGAGGTCTCCAGGAAAGGGAATATTTGCTTCCTTGCCTGAGGGTAGGCCTCTGCTGGGCCTACTCAGACTTGTGCCAGTGATTGGTGGTGATCCAGAAAGGTGGGTGGAGGCTAGGAAAGGGATTCAGATATCAGCAGTGCCACTGCCACTGATACTGCCCCCTTCTAGGCCTTACAGTCACCATTCCCCATCCCTTTCCTCCCCCACCCAGTTTTGCGCGCCCCCTGTGCTGACTTACTGGGTACCACAGCTTTTCCTGGGTCTGCTGGTGTGTGTCTGTGACCACTTGCTGCTTGCGGTGGTGGTGAATGGTGCGTCCCATTTGTGACCACCATAAATTGCACTGTGACACTGGAATGTATGTTCTAGCAGTGCAGGGCCCAATAGGATTGGACCCTTAGATCAGGAAAAATGGTGCCTAGGGAAACAGTTACCTAAGATGCCTTTACCTTGCTTCTTGATTCAATCCCCTCCTCAGTGTTCCTGAATTATTAAAACAAACAAAACAAAAAACCTTTCCAACCTAATCATGGATCTTCTGGTCTCTCGTCAAGTTGGCCCTAAGATACCTTGCCATGATGAACATGCTTTCAAAATCCTTCCTAGATGGAAGTTGGGTTGTACGAGTCCTTTCCACATGATCCTACCCTGGCTGTGTGATAGTTAAAATAGCCCATTCAGGGCCCAATCCTATCCAATTTTCCAGAGCCAGTGCAGCAGTGCCAACGGGGTGTGGACTGCATCCTTTGGTAGGGTGGCTGTCACAGAGGTGCACCGGTGCTGGAAAGTGGGATAGGACTGGGCCCTCAGTAGCCCCTGTCGTATGGCTTCTAGCAATTCAGACACTTATCTCCGACAAGTGGAAGTAGCTTCCACACTGCTACTGGCCAAGGTAAATGGAACCTCAGAAAAGAAGCATCCACACTGATGCTCTCATTGCAATATAATCCTTCATGCAGCATATGCCGCTCTCGTCCTGACATAGTTCCGATAAGAAAAGGATGTTCTACTTGTGAGAAGACATCACTGTGCTCAGGACCTGCTCATTGCATTAATAAAAAATAAAATGAAAAAAGCAATCTGATTAAATTATGTGCGCCTTTTCTTATGCCAATGGAGCTTAACTAAGCAAACAGAAGCAGTGCAGCAAATCAGTGTTGGTTTATTAAAGATCAGAATTCAATATCTCAATGGTTGAAGAGCTTATGCACGACATATCCCATTGTTTAACTTTTCTGTGCAAAAGGAATAAACACAATGGCACTGAGAGAAGTTTTGTCAGGACAGTGACACTTAACCAAATTCTCGCTGCGTAGCAAAGGAAGAGATTGTACTTTTGTCTGCATTCGTACAAAGCAGTTGAGTCTTGGACTATAGGAACCAATCTTTGCATAGCTATTTTGCATCAGCTATAGCACTATGCAAAGGGATCATAGTTCAGAGGAATGCCAGGTGTGCCACTGGAAGATTGGCTCCTTTTCCTCGAATTCATTGGCTGGAAATAAATTAATGACCCAATTCTATCCTTCCTCCTGCCCTGCCGATGCAGGCCTGCGAAAATGGCTTGTGCTGCTTCCTGCAGGGGGCACAGTTCCAGAGGTCTTGTTGGAGGAAGGGCAGAATGAAAATGTTCTGTGGTGCCAAAAAAAAATCCCTATCAATTCAATTGTGGTGGTTTTGTGGGCCAGTTTTGTGGCCAGAGGGCACTTCATCCGGTTCACTTTGCTAAACACTATCTGCAGCATTAGGTTGTGTTCCCTTGAAAATTCTTCCCCGATAATGAAATTCTAGAAGGGGGAAAGCAAACTAGTTGCTGAATATAGATTGTCCACAGCGTAAATGATAGAGCCTATCTATAAATTCTCATTGCTTAAATGCTGAAGCATTAACACCACCCAGAAGTCAATCAGTCTTTATTTTCAGCTTTTGCCATCATAATATGGGGAACATAATATGTTCACACCCAGAAAACCCTGGCAAGCGAACCAGCTTGGTGAAATGAGGTCATGGACATACTTTATAGCTATTTTAGATGGCACCTGAATACCAATATGGATCTTTTTTTTGCTAGCACCTGTTCTTAGTCAAAAGCCTACATGTTCATGTCTCCCAACAGGAGCTGAGTTCAACACTGGTATTAAGTAAACAGTCTAAGACTAACAAAAGTTTTACATCTGGTAGGTGGTGTTGACCTTTAGCGAAGGCATTAATGAACCTCTGCCAGGCGGAGTTTGATAGGCGTTGCACAAAAGATGTTGACGAAACAGGATACAAGTGCAGCCATGTCACAGTAATGTTAACACAGCAATAGAAGACTGTAATTTATTCCTCTAAAATGGTTGTGTAATAAACTCCGGCATAATAAATCACTCTTTTCAAGGGTCAAGGTGACCACAAGTTTGCCGTCTTACACTGTAACTGCCCTACCCAAGAGAAAACACTATCATTCCTCAGTACAGTCTGAAACAGTCGATTCAGCCACCCTATTTATCAAGTTCAAGTCTCCCCATGGAAGAGGTGGATCTTGTGGTTCAGATTGCCAAGGACGATTAGGTAGTCAGTCTTTCTTAACAACTTTTGCTAATATTAGTAGAGTAGATTCACGCGACTACTTTTCTCCCAAAGCTCCCCATATTACCAAAACTCTGTCATTACACTGAATCCTACATGGTGAGCCCTACGTTTTGGGATCATGGGTCAATGTGCAAACTAATCAATCTTGCCCTTGTTTCATGGCCCCACCAGGACTTGATGGATCTTGTAACCTCAACAGTGAGTTTTATAGAGACCTTACAATAGGGAACCGAAAGATAACATAGTATGAATTATTCCATTTGTATGTGTTTATGAGGGGGGGGGGGGGGTTTCAGTGTTTTAATTATTTTATCTTTTTGCTGTGAGCAGGATCAAAATTCCAGAATAAATAAATATGATTGTAAGCACTAGAATTTAAAAAAAAAGTCTTTCACCAAGTATCTAGTGATGATAAGTGGCTGCCCAGAACCGTAGTATACTTCAAAGTGAGTATATGTGAGTAGATGAAATACAATTTGACAGATTTATTGCTGTTGTATGTTGACTTTGAGCACGTGAAAGCATGGCCTCTTAGACATTTTGCTAGGTGATGCTCCCCTCCCCCCCCCGCCATACAAACAAAGCCTTGTTATTTGGAAACATAATTACATAGAGAGTAAGAAGTGCAACATTTACAATTCCTCCAGTTCTGAGAATTTAAAACTAGGTAATCACAAGCCCAGTTCTAACTAAAGTACCACATGGTGATGCAACAGCACTGGCGTGGACTACACTGAATTTTGGCTGCTGGAGGTGTACTTGAGGATTTTTGCCCTTGCTCCTGAGTAAGTCCCAGCAGCTGCTATGGGTTAACTAGAAACTGCGCCAGTGATATTGCTGGCGCAAGTCCAAGTTGATTTGTGCAATTTGATCAGGTCTGGGAAGGGAATAGGATACAATACACGCAGGGGCCACCAATCCTGCCCCTCCTGAGCCCAATTCATCCACCCTGTCAATGTTACTGCCCTCCCCCACCTCATTCCACCCACTCCCATGCCAGACTTACTTGGTCTGGTGGGCGTCCCTGAGACCAGCGATGCACACCAGAAGGTGCTGACCTTCCCACCAGCATGCTAACTGGAAGCTCTGTTGCAGAGCACTTTATGGAACTTTTGTGACAATGAGCGCCAGCAGAACATGTGTTCCGCTGGTGCAGCAATTCAGTTGGATAGGGTTGTTAAATAGCTTTATATGCTCTTTCAATGCCCTTTACATGGTTAAAAAGTAACCATAATTTAATATCCAGCAGATAAGTCTTTGCTCATAAAACTTGCTGTATAAAATTAAATTCCCACTATGCAAAATACATATTTTTGGGGTACTATGCAAGTAGTATTGAATTAAATGCAACAGTCAATTACATTTTAGTTCTTGTGCTGCTTCTTCAGTGGATTTTTTAAAAGATAAACTGTATTAAACAATTTTCTTTTTCCAAAATTTCTTGGACTACAGGCACCCCAATCACAAAAGCACATTGCACCAGCGCAAGTCCCCTGTGCCAGCTCTTGAAGTGTTGTAAATGTGCTCTGCTGCTCATGCTTGCGGTGCCAGCAAAAGGATGTTTGCCAGCCTGCCAGTGTTAGATCCCAATCCTTCACTGGCCAGAGCAGGTAGGTTTGTGCTAAGTGGTGTGGGGGGTGGGTGAGGGTGGTCCAGGTGGGGAGGGGGTGTTTCTGAGTAGGGCAGAATGGGGGAGGGCGATTGGACCTGAAAGGTGGGTGCAATCAGTGGCAGCAGCACAAACAGTATCCTAATTTCTGCTCCCAGCTCAAGGAGCCTGACATGGGCTGCTTGAATTTGCACCAGCTAAATAGCTGGCACAGATCTGAGTAGCCCCATAGGGCAGACTGGGGTATTACATGGGGTAAGGGGAAAAATATCTCCTTACCCCAAGGTGACATCCAGCAGCCTCCTAACCTGTATGGGATACAGCACAGGCCATGTGGCTTGGCTATATTGGTGCAGGTTAGGATCTATGCTATCAGCTGCTCATTCTTGTGAGCAAACTCAGGTTTGAAAAATACCGCTTTAAGATTAAAACTTCTTTTTTCCTTAGAGAAGATGCAACTGCAGGTACAGAGATGACAAGAAAAGGGAAATTATCTTTTGAAATAAATATACAATTCATTTAATTGTTTAGTTTTGGTCCCTATATATTATCACAACAAGAAATGTTTCATATAGAGGGGATGTTACATGATTAAAATAGAAAAAAAAGAGGTCTTTTCTAGGATAGTTGAAGGTTTTCTGGGAAATACTTTTAAAAAAAAAATAGAATTTAGAAAATTCACTCTGATTCCAATGTGGGGGCAGTCCTACATATGTGTATTCCTACAGTCACTGGATGACATCCTTCTACCATGCGCACTACCCTATCCTCAACAGTATCAATCTGATCATGCCTCCCAGTGGACCTCAGCTCAACATGACAAGATCCTTAGGGAAATGTTAGATAGAGTATGTTAGATAAATATTGTGGAGTGATAGTTATTCTGAATCAGATGTCTCATTTAAAAGTATGGATTCAAAAATTATAGGGATACTATATTGCTATCCCTTCAAGTTATATAAGATTAAGATTGTTTGGGTTGTACCTGTTATGGAGACTATCTAATTATCCAAATACCATAAGTTCTAAATCAGTGGTTCCCAAACAGTGGTTGTGACCCACCAGTGGGTTGCGGACCAATGTTTGTTGGGTTGTGAAACAAGCTGATAGTTAGCAATGCAAATGTATTGAGTCCTATGGAAAGTGAAACTAAAGTGAAACTACTACTGTGATGATTGCTACATTCCCCTTCAGCTCTTGTGGGAGAGGACACTCAGGTCTGAGAAGAGGGAAGCAAGGGGGCAAAATCTCCAGGGCCTAGGCTTCCAAGCGTTCCAGGCCATGACAAAACATACTATTCAGTACAGAACAAATTGATTACAAATTTTAGTAGAGGGGCTGACAGCCCAATCCTATCCACACTTTCCTGGGTGTAAGCCTCATTGATTCTAATGAGACTTACTTCTGCGTAGACATGCATAGGATTGGGCTGTCAATCAGACATCTTACTCCAGGCCCAATGGCAGCTCTCACTGGCCCTGAAGGCACTCCCACAGTTTCCTAATCTGTAAACAGTTTAATGGCTGAAATGGTTGATGATGAACTGAAGCTGGAGCACTTATTTTCACAGGTGACACAAAAAGCCTATAAAGCTTGAAATTCCACTACCTTATAGCACTACCTTTGACCAATTAAAATCTGTGTCCCTGCACATTCCGGGCCCACATTATGGCATTGCACAGGGGTACAGAAAAGGAAAAAGAGAAGGAATGAAGGTGCTTTCCATGTCATTTGTGAAAACTTCCTAAGACCTCTCCCAGTGCTTCTGACTAAAATGACATTTTCTGAAAGCATAAAAAAATTGGAAGAAAGATTTCACTGTTTGTTGGACTAATAAGGCTCAAATGACATTGTCTTTCTTTCTTCTTGGCTTCTCCTCTTGTCTCACAGACAGCAATACTTCTTTTGCATGGCTGCTGGAAGTAACATTGATGACCCCTGTGAGTCTGACATGATAAACACAGCCTAGTTTACCCTGGAAATGACTGATGAGACTAGGTCAGAGTATTCACCCACTGTAACATATCCATCAGGCCAGCGGCTGTTTTTGCCTCTTGTCTAAGCAGTGGAAAGCATAATAAGCAGGCATTGCTGTAACTTGTTCCACTGCTCAGTTGTCAGTTACAGTTATTACTATAATTTAAAATATATATTTAAAATAATTGCACTGGAGGGCTTGCAACTGGCATCTGGCAACGCCACAAGTATATGCTTGCTAGCGAATTTCATCCATGTTGGTATTTCACCATTATGTTACAGTATTATTTTTATATTTAGTATAGAGTTGATTATATCTCTAACACCTTTTCCCACCTTTTTCTATTGTAGGGGAAAGCATTTTTTAACTTATACCAGACAAGACCATAGCAATTTAAAAAGACATGCTGACAGCTATTGTATGCAGGATGGCAACCTTGTGGCATTTTTTAATGCCCAATCAAATCAATAGGAAAGATTGCCATCTTTTTGGATAGAGGGCTAGGGAAGGGGAACAAAATTCAGGAAGGCATCATATTTGCCATTTCCAGTACACAGCAGTCCAAGTTCCATCTGGTGCCTTAGGAAATGCTTTAATTTTGCTTTGAATCATAGATCACGAGGGCAGCTAGTAGGGAACCTTTGGGCAGAGGTGTGGGGGGAAAAAAAAAACATAGCCTGGGTGAAGGGAGAACTATAGATGTATTGAGTAAGGAAGAATGGGCCCTGTGCAAGAGGTAAGGGAGTCCAAGGCTGTGGGGGATGAGATTTTGCTTCTCCTCAAAGATCTAAAGACATTTTCTGGAGTGCACGTTTCAGGAGTCCTGGGCTACTGAAGGTATACTGGTTTGTTCAGATCTTTTACACTGCAATCCTATGCATGCTTTCCTAGGAATAAGCTGCATTGAATACATAGTCCAGTGGTTCTCAGACTGTGAGTCCATGGCCCACCAGTGGGTCACGACCCAATTTTTGGAGGTTCACAAAACTGACAGATTAGATTAGGCTGTATATATCAAGGGTTAAACAACCTGCTACTGGGCGAGGGGCAGCACTGCTGCCTAATCAACATTATAGCCACAGAGGCTTGAGTGGCTGGTAAAGTGAAACTTTTTTTGGGTGGGTCCTGATGCTAAAATGTTTGAGAACTGCTGGCTTAGAAGACTTGCGGTGGAGTGTACTGATAGCCTCAGGAAGCAGAGCCGCAACATATCAATTGTTCATTTGAATGCATCCTCTGCATCTCTTTAGTGGCAAGCACTTCAGCCTGGAGTTCTCATGGGAAATGCACATGGATCTCCGAATCATTGCGCTGTTTGAGAACCACAGAATTTCTATTTTGAACACAGGTACTTACTGGCAAATACAGGCACAGTTCAAACTCTGGGCAATGTCTTGAGAAATAAACAGTGAGTAAGCAATTTCATTTTGATTTAGCACTGATTCAACATTGTAGTGAGAAATGTAATCCCTTTTCTGTAGTCAAGGGACAGGTGTAAGCCGGAATCATCCAGTAATATGAACTCAGAACTTCCTTATCTTGAAAAGGTAACTAGGCCTTGTTCTCACTGAGGTTGTAAACATGCCACCTGAGACTTCAGGTAGGCAGCACGCATAATTGAATGCCCTATTTTAAAAATAATTTTTTACAAACAATACTAGATGTTAGGAGAAGAATTCTAACTTCTCTTTGTACACATGAAAAGTGTTTGTACAGAGGATTCTACCGTGTGACTCTTCACCTGCTCCAGACACAGTTTGTTCCCTTCATACAACTAGAACATAGTATGTTCCCTGATTTGATTACAATAGGAGTGTCCATGTACAGACATATCTGAAATAACAATGACTTCCTATTTTTGTCACATTTTTTTAAGTAATCAGAGTATTCCAAATGCAGTGGGCCCTCCTTATTCACAGGGTTGGTATCCATAGATCTGAATATCCTTGGATGCCAAGGCCATGGCTGGAGGGCCTCAAAGAACCTCCCAGATGTGACTGGAAGTGGTGCTGTGCAGCCCCCCATGGATTTCTTCTCGTGCAAGGAAAGCGCCCTACAGGTAGACCACAGCTGTGATACAAGGACATCTGCAAGAGGGATCTGAAGGCCTTAGGAGTGGACCTCAACAGGTGGGAAACCCTGGCCTCTGAGCGGCCTGCTTGGAGGCAGGCTGTGCAGCATGGCCTTTCCCAGATTGAAGAGACACTTGGCCAACAGACTGAGGCAAAGAGGCAAAGAAGGAAGGCCCATAGCCAGGGAGACAGACCAGGGACAGACTGCACTTGCTCCCAGTGTGGAAGGGCTTGTCACTCCCGAATTGGCCTTTTCAGCCACACTAGACGCTGTTCCAGAACCACCATTCAGAGCGCGATACCATAGTCTTTTGAGACTGAAGGTTGCCAACACAAGAAGGAATTCGGTAACTATGGGGGGTCCTGGAATGGACACCCTGTAGTTACCAAGGAATTTGGTATCATCTCAAAAATACTTATGGCAATTCTGTAAAGTAGGTCTGTAATATTACAGATCCTTTTTACAGATTTGATCCAATTTTACATATTAGGTTGGGGGAGCTGATAATGCATCCAGCTTCCACTTTGTGCTCTTAACACACACCAACTGAGGACAATGGAAGTCTACTAGACTAATCTTAAAATACCCTTTATTTGTGAGCGATTCCTATTGAAATCAATGATGATTGCTTAATAAATAATCTTACCACAGATGGAGTCCTAAACTTTTCAGCAAACATCTATACCATGTTAACATTTTTAAAAAATTCCAAATAAGTCCCATGAAAAAGAAAAGGGGGGAGGAAAGCCCCTACATGAACATATTTATATACCATTCGACTGTTGTGCCTTTAAGAGCGGAGCTTTGTTCCCCTTTATTACAGATGCAATCAGAAGCACAGTGAAGGATTGTTGAAGATGATTAAGGGTGTTTTATTTTAGATGGATAACTGCAAAGATGGAGCTCAGGAGTGGGAGGGAGAGCCAGGTATCATTGTGGGTGCCTGCTTGACATCACCGGCTTAACATTTGTATTTTCGCCCCTCTCTTGCCTAATAACATCGTGTAGTGAAATAAAGGGTCCATTCTGGAGGTAATTGTTATGTGGGGGAATATAAACAAGCCCCATTCTGTTGTATATTTACCATGGTGCATATTTACGAGTGGGGCTTAATTAAAAGTCGGGAACACTGGAGCTATTTTTTAACTAGATGCCTATTATGTGGTGTCAAACGCTTGGTTTTAATCACACATTTTATATCATCGTGACCCAGATCACTGCCTGTGACATACGAGAAGAAGTCGCTGAGCTTGATGGATGTTTTCTCATTCTTAACCTCATTACTACTGGCTTCCCATCCATCTAATAAAATGCTATGATAGAGAGTGGGAAGGCGCTATAAATCATAATATTCCAGCCGCTTCCAGCAGATTCATTAGAAATGCTGACTATATATCTCGCAAGCAGAAAGTCAACACACAAAGTAGGTTGCTGGGGCTGCTTGTGCTGGAGTCATCTTCCCTCAGCTCCCACTCCAATTGAGCTTGGCTCTGTTTTCGAATGCCAACATTGACATTTAGTGAAGCTGTGGGTGACAGGCTGTTTTGACCCGATTAACCCAATAAAGAGCCAGGCAACTGTTTGGTTTTAGCTGTGTTTATAGCGTATTTCAGGGGATTCTTATTTTCGTGGTCCCACAATGAAACAGTTTCATTGTTACCTGAAAGAAGCTCCCCCCCCCCCTTGGGACATTTCCTGTTCCTCATCCTTAACAAATGGTTACTGATTGCCCATTGAACACAGGCAGGGGAATCGTGGGCTTCTGGGTAAGGGGAAGCTTTCAATTCTGTTCCCTTTGTTCCAGGAAGTCAAAGCAAAGAAGCTATCAAAGGGTAAAGGATTCCAGACCTGTGTCTGAAGCTCAAGGACCAAGCCAGCTGTGATTCCTGAAGCACAGCCTCGGAGTCAGCTCCAGGGTCAAATCGTGCTTCCTCTCTTGGGCTCGCTTTGGGGGGAAAGAGGCTTCGCATGCTATAAAAAGGTAATAAGAGCTGTGATCTTTGGAAAAGGTAGAGGTCAAAAGGGGCAGCAGCAACATAAAGGAGACGGGGGAAAATGAGAAGCAGACTCTCCCTCTCTCTCCCTTTCTGTCTTTTAACACACTTCAGAATGCTGTGGCCTTTGGTTGATAGAATCCCAGGTGTTTTGCGAAGATGCCATGTGTCTGTGAGAGCGGCACAAAGCCGCTGGGTTATCAGTGGCTGACTCGGTCACTTAAACACTCTTATGAAACGGAGAACTGACAACTCCAGAAAGAATATTCACCTACATGGCACAAACACTTGACCCTAACCGTGGCATCTGCGAATAAGGAAAAGTAAACCTGCTGTCCCAAGAGTATGCAAGGTTTAGGACCAATTTAAAAATGACTTGACATAAAAATGCTTAAGGGTGTGGTGCTCCACACCTCTGACTTCCCATCAGAATTGGGCTTTTGGACGTTACACAGGTCCTGGAGACAGAATCCAATGACCTGCTAATGTTACATGTATGGCAGCATAATGCCATCCATTTAACATGCCACATCAGTAGGCATGTTGCACTAGCCTAGTGTGCCTAGAACAATGAAGAAGAAACAGATGCAAAGACAATACTGGTAGTATACTACTAGGCCAACTGCGCAGCTTAAAAATTACACATATATCCTTGCCAAATACTGATGGGCCTTGCACTGTGCAGATACCCTGTCTTCCACCAAATTCTGGACTTATCATTTAACTTCATAGGTGCTATTTGAGCCTTCCATTAGCCAGTCACTTGAGTGACTCAAAGCCCCTGCATTGCCAACAGAGTATTTGCAGCATGCTAAGGCGGGGGGACGACGACACAGAGCCTCCACAGCCAACTTACTGATACTCGTATAGCCTCTGGCAGCTGTTGGCATGCACACCACATCTCTGGCCATTTGTTCCAGTGGCCCAGAAATTCATGATGGTGTCCCAACTTTCAGGCCACTGCAAAAAGCTTTACACTGCCACAGTGCAATTTCTGGCTCTGACCTGGCAAGGCTCTGCCAAGATTGGGCCATAAAATAGGCAACAAGTGTAGATTTAATAATACTGAAGTAAAATGCTCCGTTCTACAGACACCTGAAAGAACACCATAATAGCTCTCTGTCACAGAATAGCCGTGGTCTAACTTTCTCAGTGACTAGGAACATGAGATTTGAAAAGGGAGTGGTGGAAATGCTAATGAAACCTAATACAGGAAGCAGGACACTTGAAACTCCCAGTTAAAGATGTTCTTGAAAATTACGGCCAGTAGTCTGTATGTGTGTGCACATGAATATGGCTGAGTTCCCTTTTAACAGGGTGCACCCCCACATCCTTCCTCATGTTAAGTTGAATTGTCCTTACACAGCTGGGTGGCAAAACCACTTGGTGGTTCTATGTCAGGAGCTCTGTCTGGCTGTAGTGAACATTGCACTTATCTGCCTGCCATATTCTCCATGGTGCAACTGCATCATTTTCAACTCCCAATTTGGCTAGAGCAATAATTCCTTTATGTTCAGCCACAGCAACATCTCTTGACTGTCTCACATTGGAATTGTAGTTGTATGCAGAGGAACTGTTATGCTAAAAAAAAAAAAGTCTGTGCATGGGTGGATGTGTGGTACACATTCCCCTGGTCCACATGTATTTGTGGAGATGCTGGGTGTCTTTGAAGGCATGGCTTTATAGAGAGCATATCTCTTACCCCAGACAGAACTGCATGTTTCAACACACCGTCTCGTTGAAAAGTTATGTGAGAAGCAGTCCTTGCTATGGTAATAACTAAGATAATTGGTAATATGGGATAATCAAATCCTTCAAGGGAACACTCTAGTGATGATACGGTTCATAATATGCTCTGTTCTCGTTGCAGATGCAGAGGCTGTGACAAGCTATATTTCCAAGTTGGGTTGTCAGATTCAGCATCCCAAAATATTATTTGCATATATTTGCATGTCATCAGTGTAGCATTTGTGCAAACTGTTCTTTCTCTCTGAATAGTTTTCACATTTTTAATCACAATATGCTTGCGCGTATGAATAAATGTGTTGAGAAACTTCACATGAAAGTCACATGCATTGCATGACATCGAGGCAGGAATAGAGATTTTGGCCACAATCCAGAGAGCTCCTTTAGACACTCGTGAGTTTGTAGGCACACAGTGGGACTTTTGTTCCCGTTCCTCCCCCATGGCTCAGCACCTTCCCCATCCTATCCTTGTTGCATTGGAAATGGCTTTTGAAAGCTCACCAGAGAGTCTAACATGCGTTGCAATGTGGGACAGACACTGTGGTTGGAGGATAAATCAATCAATCAAATGACCCACTGGCTATATGGTCTTGGAGGAATGATGTGTGTCTGCATGCGTGTGTGCGTGCGTGCATGCATACAAGGGTGCCCCAAGACCTGTTGGCACTTGAGATTGTGTGTCAAATGCTGCTCCCCCTTACTTGGTGATGTATCAGACTCTCCTCTTCCTGCTCCCTTAATTGGAAAAAGAAGAGGGGGACAGAGCAGGGGACAGGAAGTGTGGAGGAGAGGAGAGTGGTGAGAAAGAGCATCCTCTCCACTTTCTCTTCTGCTTCATCCCCATCTTCCTTTTCCAGTCCAGCGAGCGAGAGGAGGAGGAGCAGTGGAGATGAGTAGGCCCGTTGGGCAAAAAGGCGGGGTACAAATTAATAAAATAAAAAATAATAATAATAGGCAGAGGTGGGCATTCCTCACCACTCTGCTGCCTGAGGTTGCCTTACAGTCCAATCCTATATGGACCTTATGCCACCGGAACTAGTGTTCCAGTGGCATAAGGTGCTTTACAGTAGCCGAAAATGTGAACCACCATCAAGAGCAGCCAGGCCATTGCTGCACGTGGCAAGCAGTGAGCGGTGGCAGCCTGCCAGTGGATTCATCACATCCCATTGTGCAGGTAAGTCAGTGCTGGAGGTGGGCAGAATGGGTGGGGAGGGGAAGGAATGAGGAGACAAAGGGGTGGAATGGAGTTGGAAAGAGGGCTAGGAAGGAGCAATATAGTTGGCAGCAGCACTGCCAATGTCTTATCCCTATTCCAGGCCTCGGTCCGCCTTCCTGGGCCTATTCGGATTTATGCACTGGTGTCACTAGGAGGGTGCGGGAGGTGCGGGCCGCACTGGGTGACGCGCCGGGGGAGTGATGCAACTTGGGGGGATGATGCGCTAAAATCACAGCTTTTGGAGCTACCCCGTCATGCCATGCACTGTTGGATGTGGAATTTCCAGCAGAGTGCAATGCAAGAAACCAGAACAAAAAAGTTGTGGCCAAAAAACCGGAAAGAAAAAAATGCACGGAGCCCTATGGAAAGTGAAAGTGAACTGTATCGCACGTTTACTCGCAAGTAGGTGTACTTGCCATAGTTCGTTGGAAAGGGCAGGCTAAGAGGAATCCAACAACACCAGAATGGTCCTGATCCAATGAATGCAGCCCCCCAAGAACACCTGAGAAGGAGGTCCCCCCTCCCTCCCAACTGCGAGTCTATTGAGCCCGAAACGAAGCCAATTTAATTATTTATAATTATTTATTTTAATTTGATTGATGATGTCACTTCTGGCTATGACATCACTTCCAGTGGGTCATGGACAGATTGTCATTCTAAAAAGTGGGTCCTGGTGCTAAAAGTTTGAGAACTGCTGCAATAAGGTGTTAGTAAGTTGACACAGTGTGTGTGTGTGTGTGTGTGTGTGTGTGAGACTCTACAAGTTTTGAAAATCACTTAAATGAGAGTTTGGAGGAATAATCCCATCATGTTATATATCAATCAATGCATAGTTTCATGCAGAATGCAATGAAACAAACCACATTGAAATATCTGTGTTCTACCAAAAGGTACAGCCAAAAAACCAATGGGGGCGGGGCGATGGCATATCACCACGCCCACCACCTGGGGCGTTACCCTGCCCACTGCAGGGGGTAACGTGCAGGCCTCCTGCACCAGGTGACGTGAATCCTAGTGACGCCACTGGATTTATGCTAGTAAAATCGATGACAGAGTAGATCCATTCTGGCACTGGAGGTTTACCCTGGAAGCTTTTTTTAACCCATTTTTGCCCAGCCCACAGGTGTACACATTTGGACTCTGTTGCGTATATGCAACATTGGGCAGAAATTGTTTAAACAATAAACTCTTTTTAAAAATCTTGGGTGCCAGTGGAAGATTTATTGCAGTGTGAAGCCACAATGTATCAGGTGTTGCATTACAATACGAGAAGCAGGATGACCTTCATGATGATGGGAAGCCATGAGAAGCAAGGAAGATATTGTCTGTAGCTTGTGAAGTCTTGTGGCATTAAAGCATTAAGAGAACTTCTCTCAGTTTGGGGTCACCCACAAACACTCTTTTGACAGATTGGAAATAGCTCTTCTGTGAACAGAAGATTTCTTCTTGTGAAAGGTAGTGCTTCAACTATGGGAGAAAAGGTAGAAGAGAAAGTCATTCTCCAACGTCCCCCACCCCGGCTCCTTGTAACAGTATCTACAGAGTCTGACACAAAAGTTAACAGGGCCCAGGTTCCCCCTGCCTTCCACCATAATTTGAGCGTTGGCGCAAGTGCACTGTGGGGCACAAATCTTAGGTTACAGTTCACAGCTAATTTATACTGGAGTAGGGTCACCTAACAATGTAACTGGCATTGTTATGCAGTTAGTAAGTGAAGCGTGGAACACAGCTTTTAAAAAAGGCAGATTTAACTTGTTTAAGGATGTATCATACTTAAACAACACAACTGGAGAAATAATGAAATGCAGCCATTCACTGCTGCCATCGCCTGCCCAAAACCAGTCCAAACCATCAGGATACTTTGGTCATGGCCCAAACCTGCCTGCACATTCTGGCGTAACTTAGCAACCACAATACATTTCCCATCAGTTTCATCAAAATGTCTTTCAGGCCATGAGTGAAGCGTAAGAAATGACGAGCAGCGCACCACTGGATCACCTCCACTGTGCTGCTTGTTAGAACAAACATCCCATCTGTCAAGCTGATACTAGGCTGGCCAATGTATACTGGGATCGAGCTTTCAAAACCAATGAGAATGTCCACATCTTGAGATGTCACACAGATATGCATGCCGCCCCTTCTGATCTCACAGTTACTGAATGACAAAGAAATCTCTCCTAAGAGGCTAAGCACAAAGTTCTGCTTGGAGAGAGAGTATGTCAATTTCCTGGCTGCTGCAGAGATTTATGAAAATTGCTGCTTTAAAAATAATATTTTGTACACATCCTAAGATATAGATGGCTCAGGAAACTTCCCATATTATAAGCTTTTAAGACAAATTGGTGTATTTATTCTATAGTGCAGTATCAGAACAATATAATGTATTCCAAAAGACAATGCAGGGGGGTTCTATAAACTGGTGTAACACATTGCCATTTGTCTAAATATATATACCTCAAGTACTTTGAAGAAACTGTTGGTTTTCTTCAAAGTGCAGAAAAATATGGTGTGTCAAGGGTGGTTTGCTATTTCAACATAATGCTTCACCAGAACAGTGAAGAAGTTGCAGTTTTGAATAAAGAGCAAATGATTTTACTAAATTTTCTCACCAAGGTTTGAAAATGGATGTGTAAATTGTGTACCTTTAATAGAATATTTTGGCATGTACATGTTGTATGGCAAATTCAGTGAATGCTGATGCTTACCGATAATTCTTTAGGTTTTGGTAGACCAGTAGGAAATTTCAGAAAATTCTGACACTTATTAGTAGATCTCAAGGTCAACCGAATGCCTTTGGTAAAATACAACATGTCATCCTCATTCCCATAACATTTGTTAGTACACAACAACATTTACTGTGGCACAAATGTAACTATCCCATTCAAGTGTTGTAATGTACAGGCACATCTTAATGCTAAGTGCCTTCAATAATGGTCTGCATTAATGGTCATTGTAATTTTCATCATGTCTCTTACATGTAAGACTGCCAGACCACGTGACCACCCTGTGGCTTGTTCAGAGTCATTAACAGTCCATATTTGATAGTTAGGTTTTGCACTGTAGTGGCTAAATCCAACCATAGGCTTAACCTACACATGATGCTTAATGGCCAAGCAGCAGCATGATGTTTACACCATTGCTTGGCCTTTTATGACGGTGGAGCATGCTTGCACATATCCCACTCTCCTTCCTGGAACACTTTTCTCATTCTCCTAATCTCATCAGGGGCTTCATCCAAAACATCTCCTCACAAACAATCTAAGGTAGTATTTGTGAATGAGGGTCTATGGACAGAACATCTCCCATATGATTAGGACATTAAAAAGGCATACCGGGAGGGGGCATGTAACAAGCTCTTGAGCATCCTTAATCACATGAGTGGACCTGGCTCAGAAATATCCATATCAGCCCAAAATGTCTTGCCATCATTTGGGGGGGACGGACTGAATGAGATCAGCAGCATTGTGACTGAGGAAAATAAAGCAGGTTAAGTTATAACATCCAAAATGCCTCTTTTAACTGATCCTCAGGAAAGTGTTCAGTCACTTTTAGCTGAGAATGTGGATTTTTTTCACCCAAGAGGAAAATTTGAAAGTAAAGCTATAAATCTTTGGAAATAACAATTTAAAATGGCAACACTTCCTTGGTCATAATTAGAGGATTGAGCAACCTAAGAACAAGAATATGAACCACCCTGTACGACTCATAAACTTTTCTTCATTCTTTTTTTTCCTCCTCCTCTTCAATCTTTTACCATTGCATTTTAGCAACTACTGTATTTATAATTTTAACCTTGCACTTCTGAAATGATCATGCCAGGCTACTAATTTTGGGGAAATGGCATTAGCTGTCTACCTTCCCTGGGCTACACAGGCATCACATCCTGGCTCCAAGCCCCCTTGGTCATTGCCCAAGAGAGCTTATCAGCACCAATCCCTAGGGGTCAAGGCAGCTGGACGAGTAGATACCCCAGAGACCATGCCCACTTTTGTCCTCTGCCCAATCAAGACTGGGGGCTTGCTGGCAAACCTCAGAGACTCTGACAAGTATTGTCTGAGCAGACCTAGCTCATTCCCCGACCTTGCTGACCTCGGAATGTATGCCGGATTCCCTACTGCCCTGGCTACTCTGCCTGCATGTCACCTGCCCTAATCCTAAACATATAACTCAACACCCTACCACACCAGTCTGGGGTAGGTGAAAAAACTACCAGCCAAGGCCAATCAGGCTGTCGACAAAAAATTCCTACCTGGCCCCATAACAGAGTGACTGACTCAGGAAGGCACACAGCCTTCAGGGCATCAGCCCCCACTTATGCAGCAGCCAATGAGGTACTCCTATTTTCCCACCTTAGCCTGGCTTTCCTGGAGTGCCAGGCAAGGGGGGGGGGTCAAAGCTCTTATGGAACTTCACCCTCAATTTCAGGGATGTCCCTTGCCCATTTCAAGTCATATTGAAAACTTGCATTCAACAACTTATTAAAAGCTGGAATTCAGATCTAGAAAAACAGCCTACTCTTCCCAATGCTAACTATAAAGGGGTCTAATAACTAACAAACAAATTAAAAAAAAATTATTCCCAGTGTTCTATGCTATATTATCATTACCTATTGCTGACATCTGTTCTGAGTACACAAAAGATGTAGTACTTGAGACTATAATTTTCCAGCTATTAAGGACTGTTATTATAATGTATTAATTCTTATGTAATGTTACATAATACACAATATTATTGTGTGGTATTATGTATTACATGTTATTTTATATATATTGTTGTTAGTTGGTGCACACTAATTCCAGACATTTATATGTCATCACCCCTTTTCAGCTCTCCTTTTAATGTGTGTCATGCTGGTTAATTGTGCCTTGTTACCAAAAGTGCTCTCCAGAGTAAATGTGAAGGATACACTCATGGTTCTGACTCTGAAGGAATCTTTGACTGTTGGCTCTTGGTGCAGCCATCTTGATATTGGCACGTGAGGAGTTAATAAAATAAACATCAGTCAGGAACATATGAAGAGTTTTCCCAGTTAGATAAACCAGGGGCAGTTTATTGAAGGATTACACAGGCCTATAAAATTGAGGGTCAGAAAAGTTTTTCCCAAACTTTATGGTGGTTTGATATGAATTTGGGGTGCTGATTCCAAAAATGGCATCTGTTTTGCCCTATCATGTCTAGTTTTGGAGGTATAGTATAGCCTCATTAGCGAATGGTTCAAGCAGCTTCCTCATGAGGAAGCCATGAGGAAGCCACTAATGAGGCTATACTATACCTCCAAAACTAGACATGATAGGGCAAAACAGATGCCATTTTTGAAATCAGCACCCCAAATATACCCAGGAAATGGTATAACGTTTAAGGAAGCAAAATGTGTGTTGGCCTGCGTTATTTACAATACTGGGGGGGGGGGGGGGAATGTGACATAATCAAGTTGGCCCAATAGAAGTCACAATGTTTTGCAATTGACTAAGTGAAGTGATGGAAGCCAGTTTTCTGGAATTGACCAAAGCTGTGCTATTGGTAGAGGGAAGAGAGGGGGAAGAGCTAAGTAGATCTAAAGCAGGAAGGAGAGTATATTGGGTCTGGGACAGGAACGGGGTTTGGCAACAGCAGCATCCGCTAAATCCAAATTTCCTTCCTGGACCTGATTCCCCAACTCATATCCAGCGGACTTGTGCCAGTGATTTTGGGACAAATGTTCCCTTACCTAGAGTCAGGCCCTTCCCTTGGGGAGGGCAACGGGTGCAGTCCTCTGGGCCCCATGCTTGAAATGGGCTTTTCTCCCTGAGTTGCCATGCCCCCCTTAAGAAGCACCAAGTTGTGATTTCCTGTTTCAGGAGCTCAATGGAGACCTTTGACACTGAAAGCCCGGCAGGCGAGCCTGAAGTCATTTTGCCAGCTGGGAGGTGCACACACCACTCCATCTTGCTCTTTCCCATGTGCAACAGGAACTTTGTCAGTGAGGATATCCAGTTTGATACCCAGTCACCACTAGCAGTTGCTTGGGTTCCATCAAAGGCATTGATGGTGAGTCCCCACTGCAAGGTGGGTTACCCTTGGAGGCAAAGAGAGGAGAGTATTCTTCTGTGTTCTGCAATTGTAAAGTCCTGTGTGCTTTACAAGTGTGTCAGCTGCTGCAGCTATAGGAACAAAGAAAAGTATGGGGCAATAATGGGTCATAACAAAAAAGCTATGCAGTCAGACAGCCAGCAGCAGGGTGGGGGCTATCCAGTGTTCTGCATTGAGTGCCACATGTATGATTATATGCCTCTGGGGCATAAGTCATGGGTGTGTCCTCGGTGCAAGGAGCTCCAGGGTCTCAGGGAACGCGTCCGCTCCCTTGAAGCCTTGGTGGCCGACCTGGAGAAGCGCAGGCAGCCAGAGGAGGACCGTGGGGAGACTTCCGGGGTGATCAGGCTTCGTCCCAACCTCAGGCGTGCAGCTCCTCGGCTGCCCGGGTGGGAAGTCTCGGGACTGGAGGACGTCATCCTGGAGAGGAGGGAAACAATCCCCTAGGGGGGATCCCTTCTCCAGGGGATGGGCCCATATCTGAGCGCAATCGGGATACTCCTCGGCGGGAGGGGGGTCGGGGGCTTCTTGTAGTGGGGGATTTGATTATTAGAAACATAGGGGGGTTTGCGACAGATGTGAGGACCGCATGGTGACTTGCCTGCCTGGTGCGAAGGTTGCGGACATCACTTCTCGTCTAGACAGGCTAGTAGACAGTGCTGGGGGAGAGGTAGTGGCTGTGGTGCATGTCGGCACCAACGACGTGGGCAAGAGTAGCTGGGAGGTCCTGGAGGCCAAATTTAGGCTTTTAGGCAGGAAGTTGAAAGCCAGGATCTCAAAGGTAGCGTTCTCTGAAGTGCTACCTGTTCCACGCGCAGGGCCAGCTAGGCAGGCGGAGATCAGGGTCTCAATGCGTGGATGAGACGGTGGTGTAGGGAGGAGGGGTTTAGATTTGTTAGGCACTGGGGAACGTTTTGGGACAAGCGGGGCCTGTACAAGAGGGACGGGCTCCATTTGAACCAGAATGGAACCAGACTGCTGGCGCATAACATTAAAAAGGTGGCAGAGCAGCTTTTAAACTGATCCCTGGGGGAAGGCCGACAGGAGCCGAGGGGCATCCGGTTCGGGACTCCTCATCCCTAAGGGATGAGGATGGGGAGGTTAGGGAACAACAAGACAAAGGCAGGGTAGGAGAAGAAATTGGGAAAGGTAGGGTGATGGGATGTGATAGACGGTTTGGCACAATGAGAGGATGCGGGGACAAAGGAGCAAATAAGCAGCCCATCCTGGGGCATTCCATGTATAAATGCTTTTATGCGAATTCCCAAAGTCTACGAGCAAAGGAGGGAGAACTGGAATGTCTGGTGATAAGGGAAAATATTGACATAGTGGGCATAACGGAAACCTGGTGGAATGCGGAGAATCAGTGGGATACCGCAATCCTGGGCTATAAACTCTACAGGAGGGACAAGCAGGGGCGTGTTGGAGGTGGGGTGGCCCTTTATGTTAAGGAAGGAATAGAATCCAGCAAAGTAGAGATTGAAGGTGGGTCCGACTCCACCGTAGAATCTCTGTGGGTTAAATTACCAGGCTTGTGCAGCGATGTAATACTGGGGGCGTGCTATCGTCCTCCAGACCAGAAATCTGATGGGGACCATGAAATGAGGAAACAGATCAGGGAAGTGACAAGGAGGGACAGGGTTGTAATCATGGGGGACTTCAATTATCCTCATATTGACTGGGTCAATTTGTGTTCTGGTCACGATAAGGAAACCGGATTTCTTGACGTGCTAAATGACTGTGGCTTAGATCAGCTAGTCACGGAGCCCACCAGAGGACAGGTGACTCTGGATTTAATATTGTGCGGTACGCAGGACCTGGTTAGAGATGTAAACGTTACTGAGCCATTGGGGAACAGTGATCATGCTGCGATCCGTTTTGACGTGCATGTTGGGGGAAGAATACCAGGCAAATCTCTAACAAAAACCCTTGACTTCCGACGGGCAGACTTCCCTCAAATGAGGAGGCTGGTTAGAAGGAGGTTGAAAGGGAGGGTAAAAAGAGTCCAATCTCTCCAGAGTGCATGGAGGCTGCTTAAAACAACAGTAATAGAGGCCCAGCAGAGGTGTATACTGCAAAGAAAGAAGGGTTCCACTAAATCCAGGAGGGTGCCCGCATGGCTAACCAGCCAAGTTAGAGAGGCTGTGAAGGGCAAGGAAGCTTCCTTCTGTAAATGGAAGTCTTGCCCTAATGAGGAGAATAAAAAGGAACATAAACTGTGGCAAAAGAAATGTAAGAAGGTGATATGGGAGGCCAAGAGAGACTATGAGGAACGCATGGCCAGCAACATTAAGGGGAATAATAAAAGCTTCTTCAAATATGTTAGAAGCAGGAAACCCGCCAGAGAAGCGGTTGGCCTTCTGGATGGTGAGGGAGGGAAAGGGGAGATAAAAGGAGACTTAGAGATGGCAGAGAAATTAAATGAGTTCTTTGCATCTGTCTTCACGGCAGAAGACCTTGGGCAGATACCGCTGCCCGAACGGCCCCTCCTGACTGAGGAGTTAAGTCAGATAGAGGTTAAAAGAGAAGATGTTTCAGACCTCATTGATAAATTAAAGATCAATAAGTCACCGTGCCCTGATGGCATACACCCAAGGGTTATTAAGGAATTGAAGAATGAAGTTGCAGATCTCTTGACTAAGGTATGCAACTTGTCCCTCAAAACGGGAAAGAGGGGGGACCCGGGAAACTATAGGCCGGTCAGCCTAACATCCATACCGGGTAAGATGGTGGAATGCCTCATCAAAGATAAGATCTCAAAACACATAGACAAACAGGCCTTGCTGAGGGAGAGTCAGCATGGCTTCTGTAAGGGTAAGTCTTGCCTCACGAACCTTATAGAATTCTTAGAAAAGGTCAACAGGCATGTGGATGCGGGAGAACCCGTGGACATTATATATCTGGACTTTCAGAAGGCGTTTGACACGGTCCCTCACCAAAGGCTACTGAAAAAACTCCACAGTCAGGGAATTAGAGGACAGGTCCTCTCGTGGATTGAGAACTGGTTGGAGACCAGGAAGCAGAGAGTGGATGTCAATGGGCAATTTTCACAATGGAGAGAGGTGAAAAGCGGTGTGCCCCAAGGTTCTGTCCTGGGACCGCTGCTTTTCAACCTCTTCATAAATGACCTGGAGACAGGGTTGAGCAGTGAAGTGGCTAAGTTTGCAGACGACACCAAACTTTTCCGAGTGGTGAAGACCAGAAGTGATTGTGAGGAGCTCCAGAAGGATCTCTCCAGACTGGCAGAATGGGCAGCAAAATGGCAGATGCGCTTCAATGTCAGTAAGTGTAAAGTCATGCACATTGGGGCAAAAAATCAAAACTTTAGATATAGGCTGATGGGTTCTGAGCTGTCTGTGACAGATCAGGAGAGAGATCTTGGGGTGGTGGTGGACAGGTCGATGAAAGTGTCGACCCAATGTGCGGCGGCAGTGAAGAAGGCCAATTCTATGCTTGGGATCATTAGGAAGGGTATTGAGAACAAAACGACTAGTATTATAATGCCGTTGTACAAATCTATGGTAAGGCCACACCTGGAGTATTGTGTCCAGTTCTGGTCGCCGCATCTCAAAAAAGACATAGTGGAAATGGAAAAGGTGCAAAAGAGAGCGACTAAGATGATTA
This sequence comes from Tiliqua scincoides, assembly GCF_035046505.1. Classification (NCBI taxonomy): domain Eukaryota; kingdom Metazoa; phylum Chordata; class Lepidosauria; order Squamata; family Scincidae; genus Tiliqua; species Tiliqua scincoides. The sequence continues at coordinate 65,616,907 of NC_089822.1, forward strand.
CGGGGCTGGGGCACCTTCCTTATGAGGAAAGGCTACGGCGTTTGGGCCTCTTCAGCCTAGAAAAGAGACGCTTGAGGGGGGACATGGTTGAGACATACAAAATTATGCAGGGAATGGACAGAGTGGATAGGGAGATGCTCTTTACACTCTCACACAATACCAGAACCAGGGGACATCCACTAAAATTGAGTGTTGGGCGGGTTAGGACAGACAAAAGAAAATATTTCTTTACTCAGCGTGTGGTCGGTCTGTGGAACTCCTTGCCACAGGATGTGGTGCTGGCGTCTAGCCTAGATGCCTTTAAAAGGGGATTGGACAAGTTTCTGGAGGGAAAATCCATTATGGGGTACAAGCCATGATGTGTATGCGCAACCTCCTGATTTTAGAAATGGGTTAAGTCAGAATGCCAGATGTAGGGGAGGGCACCAGGATGAGGTCTCTTGTTATCTGGTGTGCTCCCTGGGGCATTTGGTGGGCTGCTGTGAGATACAGGAAGCTGGACTAGATGGGCCTATGGCCTGATCCAGTGGGGCTGTTCTTATGTTCTTATGTCTGAAATTGGCAGTGAGCAACTGGCAGACCGGCACTTTGTCAAGCAGACTTGTTGAAATTGGATCACAGGATGTTTCAGTGTGAATGCCATGACCAGTGAGTTCAGACAGGCCACTAGCAGAAGCTGCAGCCATTTTTAGAAAAATACCCTCTTCCATGTGACTTGGCATGGGGAGGTGGAGAAAGGAAGAGAGGGGGGCGACATGGCTTTTTACCCATGCCTGGGCTTCATGCTCTTCTGCCACTAACTCTGGACCAAATGACACATGTCTAATGACCCAACGAGAATAGGGTTGCTCTGCAATAGCCCTTAGGGTGCCAGTACATCATTGAGCAGTGACAGTTAGATGCTTAGTCTTGAAGTGTGTGCCTGTATTATATTGTCGGCAAAATTGCTGTGCCACCCACCTTTACAGGTGCTTAGAACTAGCATTAAAAGCAGAACGCTGAACTGCTTACATATAATCTAGCAAATTTCTTCTCTGTGACCCACACACCTGCTCTGCAGCAGTGTGATATATAATCAAACGAATGCAGGTGTTGCCGTGATGAAGGCAGCCTTCCCATTCAGCGTGTCACAGTTCTCATTCAGGCATGACGTACCGTGGGTGTGATTGAAAAGATCTCTCTCTAATTATGGTGATTTCTTTGTGCCGTATTGGAGATTCACCTCTCCATTATTTACACTGTTCTGTCTGGTGATAATATTTCTGTCTGCCAATGACAATTACATTGCTCTTGACTGGTGCAGTTCAGGAGTGTGTGATATCTCTAAGAAGTCAGGGTATATCGCATGTCAGAAGCAGACATATTAATGTTTGAGTTGAGAAGTGCAAGTGATGTAACAAGATTAGATAGCACCAATATAAAAGACCAACTCTCAGTCAATGAATAATCAAGAAACAGCTAGATGACAACTGTCAATTATTTATAGTTGCTGTCCAATGTTTTATTAATAGCTAAGAGTCTGGGCTTTTTCTGCCTTAAACACATGTGCATTTTCTCTCAGTCTCTAAATCTGTTCCTCCCCCCTCCACATCTCTCTTTTTCGTGTTTATTGCTTACAAGAAGCAACATCTTTTTTGAGAGACTTTGATCTCACTTGCTATTAAATGATCAGTCAGAAAAGTGAACCCAGATCCATTTAAATGGAGTCCCTTCAAAAAAAAAAAATAAAACCTCATTCACTGATACAAGTTTCTTGATTTCATATTGCATTGCTTATGCCACCTATTTTCATTGCTCTTCTTAAGACTAAACAACAAATAACAAATTGTAAGGAATAATCTTAGATCAGTAAGTATTATTATTATTATTATTATTATTATTATTATTATTATTATTATTATTATTATTAACAGTATTTATATACCGCTTTTCAACTAAAAGTTCACAGAACAAGTACTGTATTTGTTGTCTTAAGTATTCTTCGTAGCAATTAGCAATAGTTCAAAGAAAAGTTTCCCAGAAAGAAAAGGAAATCTATCCCTCATTTTTAGAGCAAAACCAATTTGCCAATTAGCACAAACAAACCCATTGGCAAATCACTTGGTTTATGGTCTTGAGAATTTATTATTATTTTTTAATAACAAGACTGGATTCCCAGAATGTAACAAAACTCTTTTGCCATCGATCTTAGCCAATTGTTTAAATTGTGAAACTGTTACAAAATCTCCCGGTGGCGATTCTTTATTTATTTTGGTGTTTAAATAATTGATTTCCCCTGACATAAACTCACAGAAGCTTTGTAGCACTTAAATGATTTCAAGAGCAACAACCAAAATGACCAAGAAATTCAAAATGGCTATCAAAACAAACCACATTGGTATAAATTACTAAACAGTTTTTAACTCAAGTCTGAAAAGTTTGCTGTGGCAGATCTCAGGAAGGAAATTTTGCAAGCTTGGGGCCATAACGAAGAAGGCCTTGCTTAGACTGTTGATGGGTCCTGCAATTGAGGATTCTGAAGCAAAGCCTCCAAGGAAGATCTTAAAAGGCAGGAAGTCCTGTATGTATCCCTAAGGCATGAAGGTTCCAGTCTTCTTGGTGATTTAAATAATTAATATAGCTCTTAGAAGGTAATAGATAGCCAGTGCAGTAGTCTTCTCTCCTTACAACAGCTAATTTCAGTTTATTCTTCTTGAGCTTGGGCCAAACTATTCCAAATGAGTCCTTATTTGGTTGTATTTATTGTTATGCATTTTCTTCCCTTACTAACCCACTGTGCAAGGGTCACCTTGAGATATGGGAAAATACATTCTGTTCAAATTAATGAAATTAAAGGAGGAATTATTTATTTTAAGTCTGCCCTAAACAATGTTTAGGCTAAGAATATGATTGGCCCAAGGCCGTGGTTCCCAACATTTTTTCACCTGCTTTCCCCTTTTCAGCCCATTTCCATAAATTGTACGCCTCATATTAGCCCCACAAGGCATTCTAATACAGACCTGCTTTTCCCCACCATTATTCAATTCTTTTTCAAGTACCTCTAAAGGTCTTGGCAAGTACCCCTGAGGGTACAGTTACTCCAGGTTGCGAACCACTGGCTCTGTGAGTTTCATAACTGAGCAGGGATTTGAACTCAGACCTTCTCAATTTTAGGTTATCTAACTACTACGCCACATTGTCTAACTTAGAATAATGGGCAGCCCAATTCTGTTGGGCACTTACATCAGGAGATCTCCCTATCCGCCACTGGAACTGCCAGCATACCACTGCCAAATGCTCTGGGTGCCCTAGGGCTGCTGGCAGAAATAGCCAGAGACCCTGTGTGGACACCAACAGTCCATCCATGCCACAATGCAGCAGGTAAGGCAGTGATGGGAGCAGGTTGTGGGCAGTTCATGGGATGATTGGGACAGGGAGTGAGCCAGGCAGGAAGGGTTGGGAGAAGGTGGATCTCGACAGCAGTCATACACACCTGGTTCCCATCCCAGCCTGGACCCATTCTCTGGGGCTCCATGGACCTCAACAGCTGTCATCAGTCTGAGGAGATCCACTGGCAGTTAGGTGGCCTACTGGAAGGTACGCCAAAACCATAGGTACGCCAAAAAAAAACCATTTTTTACTTACATTTCCTAGGCTATATGGTTGTGCCCCTACCATAGGATACAGCATGTGCACCCTTGATGCTGCTGCATCACGTAAACCGTTGTGGGACAGGATTGGAGCAGCTGAATGAAACAGCCACTGTAGCTATCCTGAATTATTAAGGCTTGGTTTGAGTTTTGCAAATTAAAAGCAGCTACTTACATTTTTATTAATTATTCCTCAAAACCTGTTTATTTACAAATAACAAAAATGAGGTAGAGATTCAAGAGCAATTAGCTTAATCAAAAACTTTCAAGTAATTACGCGCAAGAAATATCTAGTGTATAAGTCTGGTACATGTTGGTGAGCAAATGCATAGTTTCCCACCAGAAATGTGAGGGCAAGAAATGTTTTCCAGCCATTGTTTTGGCCAGTGGAATTCAGTTAAGCTACAACTTCATTTAAGATGGTCCAGAAATCCCAGAAATATGAGCAACTGCTAAACAAGATTCAAATCAGAGGCGGAAGGAAGGAAGGACTTGAAGAGGAAATGGGGAGAAATGAATAAATTACACAGAGATCAAACAGACAGTACAACTGGGAAATATAAACATGATCTTGTTGTATCCAGATGCACCTATAGTTTGTAATTGTTTCTTAAATGGTAGCATTTAATTGGTCGTTGGTACATTCTAATCACTGAAGCGCCTTTAAGCCCCAATCACTTCAGTGGGAGAGTTAATGGGGGTTAATTCTTCCCCACTGAAATTAATAGCACTTAAAATTCTTACTTTTTTCAGATCATACTTGTGGGGGTCTACAGAGAGTTCTTTTCATTCATTAAAAAAATAGAATTCTTCTACACACCTTCATTCTTGTATTATTTTCTCCTTTTGCATAAGCCCTTCTTCCTTAAGTACCACTTTATATGTGATTATTTGTCTACAAAGAAATAATCACTGAGTATGAAAATTGTGTACATGATGACTTCTGATGTGAGATACAGTCTTTTATTTTTCTGCAAGCGCATGGACTGGAATGCCTGTGTACATATGAAAAAAATCACTGTGGAATGGTCCTTAGAGGAGGTTGCTATTATAAAGTTTGGCAATCTCTGGAATAACTACTTAAAGCCAAGTAAAATAATTACAGGCATGTGCCGGTATTCATGGGGGGTTCCGTTCTGGATACCTGAATCCGCAAATACCAGGGATGCCCCCGCACTCTCGAAAGATGAGGGGAGCTGTGCTTCCTTGGTCTTTCTAGTGCCTTTTAAAGGCATAAAAATATTATTTCTGGTTTTAAGAAAAAACCGGAAGTGATGCTTTTTGGCCTGAACAGCCAATCCCAGATTTCTGGAGCACCTCACAAAATTGATTTTTCCTATGCTTCAATTGGCTCTGTCAATCAAAACTGTATTTTTGGCATTTGATGAGCTATGCTTGGATGTTTGTAGTATCCCCCCGCCCAACCCATACATGCAGTTGGAGGAAGGGAAGATAATATGAATTGAAACTATTTTAGAGGGAAAATGAGATGAAGATAGTTAAATTATTCACATCATATCACAGGCAAAAACCGGTTGTTTCATGGGAGCTGAAATGGAATGTTGTAGTACATTTTCTCTAACCTTGGATAAAACCTGTAAACTTGGTTATCTAAGGCTGCAATCCTAACCACACTTTCCTGAGAGTAAGCCTCATTGAGCAAAATAGGACTTACTTTTGAGTAGATCTGGTTAGGATTGTGCCCTAAATATGATATCTCTGGATTGATAAAATATCATGAATACCATAATTAACTCCAGGGAGTTTATTTATTTTGTTCTCTGGACGCTGGAGGAACTTGATTTCTTATCTACAGATGGAATCTTGTTTATGGCATTTCATGTGATACCGAAGTCTGAAAGCCTGCCCATGTTCTGACTGCACGTTGTTTGCTACAGGAATAGAAAATAAACTTCCATGCCACCTATCAATAAAGCAAAACCTTCAAATGAATAAAAGCATGCATTTATAGCATTGTTCTATACAGCTTTGTCCTGAAGCAATCTGCCTCTCATTGAAGACAATGGCAAAAATCCCATGGATTTTAATGGAGCTTCATTGAACCCTTTGTGTATATACCTGTGTGCCACACATATGCATTTAATAATGGGGGTGTTTTCTTTTTCAGTGGTGGGTTATATGGAAAGTGGACAGTATTGGCAGTGCAGAAGTGGCTGGTAACTGCTACATTAGAATGGCATTAATGATTCTGGCATTAAAAGCTAGGAAAGCAAAATAAATATACTTAATGCAGACAGAATCTCTGTGACTCTAATTGCCAGAGCACAGTGAGACCTTTCAAATAATAAGTCCTTAAATAATGAATTGATATGGAAGAGAATAATGACACCCAGGTGTGAAACCTTAACCTGAGCGCTGAGCTGCATTCTCAATGACATAATTGCCTCTATTACCATATTCTAGCAGAACACAAGGTTTTGAGTCATGGAAATTGGGTTGAAATGAAAGAAAGATATTCAAATATAGAAGCAAATATTCAAGGAGGCATACAGAACAAAGTCCAGATAACCTACTCGCTCATAGAATGTGGAAATGAATTTGAGTAATTGCATACAAATTTAAATAGATGGCAATTTCTGATTTCTCTCTCTCTCACACACACACACACACGCATGCATGCACACAAAAAGCAAGCAGTAGGAATGTTCAGAAGGGGAAGAGAGATAGACCCTTGTTACAGTGTTCTTTAATAAGCCAACATGTTGTTCTCTTAAGATAGCTCAGCATTGAAAGGGAAAAGTTGCAGACAAGATGGAATGACTACGTGAAGAGACAGGAAAGAAACATTGAGGGTGTTGTCAATCTGCTGCTGATCTTAAGGAGAAATACAATTCAGGTATGCACCACTTAACAGCCGTTCACTTAATGGCGAACTGCATATATGATGGTGGTCAAAGCACAATAAAGATGCTCTTAATGAAGCAATCATGTCTCCCATAGCCTGCAGCAGAGTGTCTGTTTACACAATAGAGAGGCTCTTAATGCTATCTCCAGTAGGCTGTGCAGTCAGCTAGTGTCTGTCAGGGAGTGTCTGATACACAACAAAGGCAATAGATTGGATTGAATGTTCATTTAATGACCTAATCACATAACAACGGGGATAGGAGAACGTATCCCTGGTCATAAAGCGGCGCACACTTGTATTTGCACGACATGCGGGAGAACAGTATTGTTGACCCTTTGCATGCTGGTTCCTTCTGCTTTGAAGAAGGATAAACATCTCCCATGATGAACATGAACTTGTGGACCAAACTATCTGGGAAGTGAATGCATGCCTAGTCTTGATTTACTTTAATTTTCCTCAGCTCATAGCAGCTGGTTTGCAGGCTCTCATGGATCAAATTTGCAATGGGGTGGATGGGTTGGGTAGCTTTATCTCTACCTCACCTCTTTGGTCCCAGTTTAGGTCACCCGCCCCAGCAATGTATACTATTTTCCAAGGGGAAAAAAAACCCTTCCTCTGGTGCCAAAGGAAGCCTTTTCCCCTTGGAAACAGCACTCATGGAGGGATTCCATTTGTTGGAGGCTCAGCAGTAGACTGGTTGGGACGCCACTTAAATATTCCCTTGAAAAAGATTCCATTCAAAATATATTTGGCAAATCTATTACGGAGATATAACAGTTCCAGCAGCTGCTTTGTGTGGGCGTGGGGGGGGGGGAAGGAGTGGGTTTAAGCCCCTCTAACCACCTATCATATTCCCTAATCATTTTTAGGACAAAGTGGCATGAAGCAAGTGAAATCACATTCTTTGCAACAGTGGGCTTGGCTGGAAACAGAGAGACGTTAATAATGTTGTTTCATATTGGTGTAGTCAGTGGACATATTGGTAGGATGCTCATACTGGGATGTACAAATCAGAGATTCTGTAAGGTAATGTGGAAATATATTTACCCTTCAGTAAACATGAGCAACCAGTCAATAAGGTGGATGCATTGGGTTGAGCAACTAAATTCATGCAATTGAATGAGCGACTCTGTCTGTTGGGCTTTGGGTTGCGATATATGGAAATATCATAACTCTAGAACAGAGCGTTCCATTTTCTGGAGAAAAATTAGCAAACTCTTATGTTCCATTGACATACTCTTCACTCTTGAAATAATTGCCTTCCTAGTTTCATAAATGATGCTAAGGCCCTGTTCTTACATTCCCGTTATGCCACAAGAAATGCTGCGGCTGAGTCCCTTCCTGTGCTACTCAGATAATGTTGGAAATCCTGGACCACATTGGGATGAGTCTAAAATATGGTTCATTCTCACACCAGCTTTGTTTGTCCCAAAGCTGGAGCAGTGGAAGCCTGGGAAGGAGCCATATTGTCAACTCCAAGTCCACCCACGGACGTTTCTGAATTGCCCTAGGTAGTGCCCAAAGGAACCATACTGTAATGGGTCTTAAGCCATGCAGTTGGTATCAGAGTAGGGTAGGCCTAAGAAAGCCTTTTAGCCTGCCATATGCATTTGTGAATCTTGCTCATGAAGTATATAAAGAAGGCAACAATTTTAAAACCAAATACAGGCTGTAGTCAATATAGCCTTTTTGTTCCAGTAATAGTTGTGGGATATGCGGCAATAACAATAACAACAATAAAAAAATGCTAGGTGAAAATCTCATAATAATAATTCTTATTAATAATGTATGTGCCATATGAAATGGACCCTAGAGACCCATTATGCATGTGCTTAATGAAGTGTGTGTTACTACTTTCAAAAATACCCACATCAGTCACCCCACATTATAGCATGCATGAGATGTTGTGCAGTCTGTGGATTAATGCTGTGAAACACCCAATATCCACACTATTCAGAGATGGCATGACTGATCCCTTGCATTAAACTGGCTCACTGAATAGTCTAAGCCAGTGCTTCTCAAACATTTTAGTACTGGGACCCATTTCTTAGACTGATAATCTGTCAATACCCACTAAACATAGCAGGAAAATTTTTAACTCCCCTCATATGAAAAAATCAAATCAAATAATTAAGGGCGCAATCCTAACAAGGACTTGGGCCGGCCCAAGTCCCTTAGGCTGTCCCGGGAGGGTCGTAAAAGTTTTACGCGTCAACTTCCCAGCAGCCGCTTGTGTCGGTGCACTTGCACCGACACAAGCAGCAAAGGTAGGCATGGGGGGCAGAGAGGAGGAGGGAGAGAGGCGATCCTGGGCAGTGGACGGCGGGGGGAGGGAGGGCAATGGGTGGCCCCGGGGGTGGACGTGTGGGGAGCCGGAGGTGGGGCTGGGATCTGGCAGTTATGCCAGATCCCAATCTCTGTCCCCGCGGAGAACGGCTTTCCTGTTCCAGCGCAGGTTTGGATTGAGCCCTAAGAGAGCAATCCAAACCTGCACTGGAACAGGCAAGCCAGGAGGCTTGCTTTGCATCCAAAGCAGGTTTGTGGCCAGCAGCAGCTCAGCCAGAGGCAAGGAGAAACTCTTCCCCTTACCCCTGGGTAAGGGCTGCTGCCCCCAATGGGTCTCCTCGGACCTGCGTCACCTCTGGAGGTAGCGCAAGCCTGAGGAGAGCAGAGCAGCATCAAGCTCCTCCCCCTGCCCAGAAACACGTCTCTCCCTCCTCCTCCCCGCCCCCCCATGCCTTCCTTTGCTGCTTGTGATGGCGCAGGTGCGCCGACACAAACAGCTGCAGGGAAGCCGCAGCGGAGGCTTATGTCAGCCTCCACACATTGGTGCATCTAGATGCACCGATGTGGCTTCCTCACCAGGAGGCGCAAACGTGCTTTACGGCACGTTTGCAACCCTCCCAGGCCGACCCAAGGGACTTGGCCCAAGTCAATGTTAGGATTGCACCCTTAGTGAATCTTTTATATGCAAAATACATTCCTGTTTTATTTTCTTTGATTGTGCTTCTTCTTTTACTTAAACTCCTTCTCCTCCTCTGCATTTTGCTATCAAAGTTTTAATATTCTGTTATTTGAATGCTCTGTTCTACTCTTTGATTCAACCACAACTTTAAAAAAATCATTTTGTCTTTACATTTGTCTTTGCTGATCTTAACTCTCCTTTTGTTTTTGTTCCCATGGCTGACTATGAAGCACAGACCAGGGAAAAGACTTGCAACATAAGAGATCATTTTCATTGTGGGATTGTAGTCAAGTATCAAAATCCTGGGTACTCAAGACTATTGTTCAGTACCTTTTGGCATCTCAATTGCAAGCTCTTCTTTGAAGGGATTTATATACAGCTTGGCTGTTTGAAGTCATATTAATTAAGTAAGACCCAAATCCTAGCCAAATTTCCAGCACTGGCATAGCTGTGCCAATGGGACATGTACTGCATCTTACAGTTGGGTGTCACTCATGGAGGCCTCCTCAGAGTAAGGGAATGTTTGTTCCCTTACCTCGGAGCTTCATTGCTGCTATGTTGGTGCTGGAAAGTGGGTTTGGATTGTACCCTGAATCAGGGAATTTTCTTTAGGTTTATGTGATTTATAACATTTTTCAGGTACTCTCTTAAGGTTCCATAAATTAAATGTAAACTGTAGGAGCTGTGAAAGCAGAGAAGCAACAGCTAGCCTTGATGTACAGCTTCTAAAGGGAAAATGTGAATATGTACCCAAGAGGCAAATTAGGCTACAAGAATCCAGTTTCTCAAATACTATAACGTCGGGATTGTTTTGACCAAGAAAGGCATATGAGCGCACCCAAAAGTATAGTGTGCCTGCAAAAACAGGTTGTCCCTTGGTATCTGTACCCATGGATACCAAAACCCATGGATAATCAAATCCATGGGTTGGGGCCATCAGAGGACCTCCGGACATGACTATATGGGCCTTCTGGTCACATCTAGAGTTGTTCTGAGGTGCAGAAAGTGAGGTGCACAGCCTTCTCACGCCTCAGAATGCCTGCTGGAGTCTTCTAAGATACTTTCAGTTTTTTGTTAAACTGGAAGTCACAGGCTTCAGAAGGCTTGCTGGAGTCTTCTGAAAGGCACTTCCTGTTTAGCAAAAAATTGGAAGTGCTATGGTAGGCCTGCGGAGGCACAGGGAGGTTGTGCGCAGCCTCCCCTTGCCACACAAGGCCTCCCTCCCGACACAACCAGAAGACTCATCTGGCTGCATCCAGGAGGTACAGCGAGGCCCTCCTGACCAGAGTTGTGTCAAGTCCATGGGTCCCAAACCCGTGGATAAGGAGTTTCAACCAGTACAAGTTATATATCTGAATATATAGGCTTTGTTTTGCCTCAAGTAAATGGGAGGGGGAGCACAACAGAATTTGCACCACTACACAATCCTAAGCACAATTACCAGGGCCTCTGAGAGGAATTTTATCAGGGGGTATAAAGTTTCTTTGGGGGCCCCTTTCCAAAGGAGGAAGGGAGTGTTGAAACAAGGTGAGGGAGGGCAGCAACAGGGGCAGGTGGAACAGGAGTCAGGAAGGAGCAAAACAGGGCAGGGGCACAGTGGCTACGGCTGGAAAAGCCTCAGAGGCCAGGTCAGCTGGGCTTCCTGATACGTAGAGCAGGTCTACCTGCCTGGTGGGCCAGTTTCCTCCAGGATTTGACACTTTGTTAAGGAGTATCGTACACACATTCTTTGGCCTGACACATATGGCTTGTGGCAGCAGTAGCCCAGCATTTACCTCAGAATGGCTGGTGGAAGGCCGAGTACAAGCCAGTGTGGCATTGGCTGTGACAGAAGCTGCACACCAAGGGCTGCAGGGATTCCATGTAGGCAGCAAGTCTGGGTGAGATTGGAAAATGTAGGATCCCAGGACATTTCCGGGGGCCCTCCTTTGGCTCCAGGGCCCCCTTTTTTTGACCCCAGACTTGGGTACAATTTTATCCTTTGTAGCCTCTTCTCATGGGCCCTGACTACTCACGCAAAGGTCCTCTTGAAGCCAACAAGATTTGCTTGCGCACAACTTCCTCTAAATTCTAATGCAGCACATTATCTATCTCCTGCTAGTCGTCACAGCACTCTGGTGCCTGTACAGAAGAGAACGTTCCTGCTAGCATCAGTTTTGTTCCTGGAAGTGTCAATACTAGCATGCCAGCTCTCAGCTCGAGGCGCCACAATGGTGTGATGGGTTTGGGGGGGGGGCGTAAGTCATCAAGCCGAGGCCATTTCCAGTGGTCTGTTAAATATCTAATGAAGGGTAGGTTTCCTGTAGTGAATGCCTGAACGCTGCGGTTGTGCGTGTTCAAATATTTACAAGATTGGAAATGCTCTGCTCAAAGTGTGGCTTTGGGGCGAGGCAGGATGTCAAAAAGCCTGGTTTCATTTAGTGTTTCATTAATTGAGAGGAACGTTTAGCAACAGCACGATCCAAAATATTGGACTTCTAGTCCCTCAGGTTATAATTCACCAAAAGCTGCATGTTGTTGCATTTTGGTGGCCTATGTGAAAGGATGTTGATTTCTACCTAGCTTGGGCGGGGCAGGGCGGCGGGGGGGGGGGGGAGATCAGTAGTCTAGTAACTACTCCCAATTCTATGAATGTCTACTTAGAAGTAAGCCCCATTGCGTTCTATAAGACATGCTCCCAAGTAAGTGTGTATATGATTGCAGCCTCAATGAACCTCCAAATCTAGACTTCTTCTCTCCGATTAAGTGAAGAAAACTCGGCAGAGTGTGTATTTGGCAAGAAACCTAGGTTGATACTACTATTTCCCAGTTCTTTGATCACATTTGTATCAGTCATTCTCTGGAGCAATGTCAAAATGTCCAGTGGAATGGTCAAAGAAATGGGAGAGATCACCTGTCAGCAGTATTAACCAAGGTCATCTGTCTTACGTTGACAATAGAGTCTCATTCAACAAACAAGATGGGAAAAAAAATGAAATGATAGCATGACGTCGGTGAACCCAGACAATCTGTTTACCACATATACTTGTGGGCTGGACTGGAATGATTTTGATTATACCATTTGGTGGCCCAGTCTACTATGCCATTGGGGGGGGGGGAGAGCTTGCCTTTCTGGTGTGCTGTTCCTCTTCACATGTTTGTGTGGGAGCATACCACCATCTGAACTGCTCCACCCATAATGTAAATACTGCATTAATGATGCATATATAGTAACCCAAAAGAAGGCATTGTGCATGGTTATTGGCTCAGGAGAGTGCAGTGCCAGTGCCAAGTTGCTGAGAGCCTTGGCCTAGGGCCTGCACTTGACTCCCCATGATGTCCTCACCTCTTCTGGGAGAAGGAAGGACTCTAGGAGCCAGGCAAGACCATGGCTCTCTCTACCTACCCACTCTACCTCTGCAAAAGTTGAATAGTCAGACTAGAAATACGTAGACTTCCATTCCTTTATTCCATGTGAACTTTTTAGACTCATGGGCAGACATGTTTCCTCACAGTCCATCTTGCCATTGTTCTTTTAACATCTTCTTTGTTTCTTGGCAGGTGGGGGAGTGAGTTTCTGTAGGATCAGATGAGGGGGGGCGGACACACTCCTTTCCTGTCTCTCAGATAAGTCCTGGGTTGTTCTTCAGAGGGATCCTTAGATGCCCTGCTCCCCTGAGGGAGCCCTGGCCCTGGGTTGGGTGCCCTGTCCCCAAGCAGAAGTGGCACCACAGGGTCTGGCCCCAGTGCCACAAGTCATGCAGCCCCTGTCTGCATGGACCTCACATCTCTTGAGCTCTTCGACTGCACTTCACCTTGTGGCCGCAAACCTGCTGCCTCCAACCTCTGTCACTGCCAGCTCTGTCATTTAAAGAGCTGGGCTTCATTCCTGGTGTTGAATCAGCAATGGGCTGGAACTCATGTCTTTCACAGGCCGTCGTGACCTTCCATGCTGCAGTGTAAATATTGGAGTGGCCCCTTTGGAGTCTCATTGGGCCACTTCCGCAGCTGCCATTATTGCTGCAGTTGCATAGCATTTGCTTTGAGACTCACGTCAAGCCAGAGTGCTGGTGCAGGCCTCCCCCCCCCCCAGCTTCTCCCACCCTTGCTGCCACTGCTACTGGTACTGAGGGTTCAGGGGAACCTGGCCAGGTGGGTGATGAGGGTCTTTAACTCGTGCCCAACCTGGCCACTCTCTGACCTCACCTCTGGGAGAGTGGACAGGGGTCACATTGGTGTTTCACAAGTGGATGCACGACTGGATGCATTCCATCTGAACCACATGTGTTAGATAAGAGTGTCAGATCTTGATTATTAAATGGATTGTGCCCCTTTGAACATCTGTTTCATTGCAACATTTTATATGATCCTCTACTGCATCATCACACAAACTCATGATGGCTGTAGGGCATGTAAAGTCTTGATATCTTGTTGAAAGAGTGGTGAAAGTGTTGAAAGTCCTGAAGCAATGTGACCAAGGGAGGGATTGCCTGAAGCAATTGATTTTTGATAGTTTGATATGACTGATTAATATCATAAGGGCACTCCTCTAAACTGTAAAATAGGTATTCAGTTTATCCTGTTATGTTTCTTGATAGTGCTGCATGAGTGTCATGAGTAGGCGCAGGGTTGTCAACTCTGACTGAAGACATTCCTAAGTGTTCTTTTTCCACCTTAAATTAATTCATTAAGGGCACAATCCTAACCCACTTTCCAGCACTGACATAAGGGCAATGCAGCTCCTAGGTAAGGAAACAAACATAACCTTACTTTGAGGAGGCCTCCATGAGCGTCCCCCAACTGCAGGATGCAGCACATGCCCCACTGGCACAGCTATGCTAGTGCTGGAAAGTGGGTTAGAATTTGGGCCTAAAGTCACAAAATCCTGAATACAGTTAAAAGGGAGTAAGCCCCAGTGAGAATCGTGAGTCTTATACCTGTCAAAATGCATAGGATTCCACTGTTAATGTTATACTTTCATCAGAAGGCCGGGTCACTTGCAAATGGAAACACTTCTTTTAAAATAAAAAGAGAGCCATTGAACCTCTTATCACAGTAAAACCGATTATTCACATAGCTTCATTTTTTAATTAATTTTTTTAATTATTTTTTTTAAAGACCATGGGATGCTCAGCTTGGGGGAAGGGCTGCTTCATGTATTTTAAAAAAAATTCATAGGGGAGAAGCTAGCCATAACACTAGCAAGGGGTACTGGGCACCTTCTGAGGCCCTGGTTACCACACCTTGAGGGGATGTCTTAGAGGCCTCCGAAAGGTACTTCCACTTTTTGCTGAAAACCGGAAGTGCCTTTGGAAGGCTTCTAAGACACCGTCTCAAGGCATGGTACCCAGGGCAATGTATCCCCCTGCCCTTCCTCCAGCTACACCACTGCTGCAGATTCCAGCAGAGAGTTGAGACATACAAAATTATGCAGGGGATGGACAGAGTGGATAGAGAGATGCTCTTTACACTCTCACATAACACCAGAACCAGGGGATATCCACTAAAATTGAGTGTTGGGAGAGTTAGGATAGACAAAAGAAAATATTTCTTTACTCAGTGTGTGGTTGGTCTGTGGAACTCTTTGCCACAGGATGTGGTGATGGCGTCTGGCCTGGACACCTTTAAAAGGGGATTGGACAAGTTTCTGGAGGAAAAATCCATTAGAGGTTACAAGCCATGATGTGCATGTGCAACCTCCTGATTTTAGAAATGGGCTATGTCAGAATGCCAATGCAAGGGAGGGCACCAGGATGAGGTCTCTTGTTATCTGGTGTGCTCCCTGGGGCATTTGGTGGGCCGCTGCGAGATACAGGAAGCTGGACTAGATGGGCCTATGGCCTGATCCAGTGGGGCTGTTCTTATGTTCTTGGGGGCCTTTGTTAGATGTCCACAAATTGTGATCCACCAAGACAAAAAAAGACCACCAGCTAAGTGTCGTGAACTGCTAGGTGTATGCCAGCCCTCAGTCCCAGGCAGGCAACAAAATCAGGAAATTTCAAAATCACTGAATTTCTGCTGAGACACCATGCATGGCTTGTTGACAGTGTTTGGCTTCGTGGGTCACAATTTGTTTAAGTCTAGCATACCTGAAGCATGGCCTGCTTCAGGTTGGAGGGCCTTAACTGGGGGGGGGGAAGGCTTGAGTGAATACTCTCCTGCCTTGGTGCACCATCCCTACTCACTGCTGCATTGTCAAGGCAAAAAGAGGGGGCCTACCTATCAATTATCCACTGCTTGCTGGCTGGTGTATTTCTTCCTGAAGCGAGGTAGGGCAGGAGCCAGCAGTGGGTGCTGTGGGGCAGTGAACCCTCAGTAGCTGGCCTGTGAGTACTGTGTTGTGATGCTGGCCCTTTGCTAAAATGTATCCTTTTAATGGGTTTTAACAATTTGAATTAGGACTGTTTAAAGGGCCAACATATCAGGTTAGTGAAGCTTGCTGAAAAGCTCAGAGCTGGTAATCTAATTACCTGCTGTGTTCCTGAACCACAACATTCCCAAGGAGGAAATACATGCAAGGGGGGGGGAGTGGGGGGGGGAAACTTAAAGTAAGCCATTTAAAGGGAGTTTATAAACACTTTTACTGAGCCACTTACTCAAATGAGTGTTGAGGATTCATAGTGTGACTAAAATAGTGTTGTTCCATGCCCTGTGACTTTATTTTTGTCCCTGACTACCAATAACTATGCACATGACTAGACTCCAGTCTTACACTTACCCCTGAAGGTAGGAAAGTATTTGAAGATTGTAATTCATTATCTCGTCGTAAGGGATGTGTAAAAGACACCGGAAGACCTTATGGAATCCATGAATTATCAAGCATAATTATGAATAGAATTAGTCCCCAAGGAGAAACGATTTGGCAGGGCATGGCCAGCCTTTTATGAAAGGCCATATTGCGTTCCCACACAGCAAGGTCTATTAACATCAAACGCATAGAGCCACATGGATTAAATTAGACCAGTCTTCATGCTACAGTTTCAGATTTCATAAAGTGCAGCTTGTGGTTATATCATGTGTTTTTGATCTTGAAGGGCTGGTTGATGACTTCCCAAACACTTCAGCATTGTACTACCAGGGGGCTTTGCCAGAGTTCAACCACAGCACTTTCAAATCGTCTTGTTAATGAGACACATTTCAGTTTTGCAGCTCTCTCCACGTTTGACTTTTCCAATAAACAAATATTTGTGGCGTGTTTGTGGGTGGCTTAGCTGTGGAAAGGCCTCACCATGACGAGCATTCTGTGAAAGCTGGGGGGGGGGGGAAAGAGCAATGATGTGGTTGCTGGCTTTGTAAAAGGAAGTAATAGTCGCTCGTTGAGGGAGGGAAAAAAAGAGCGGTCAGGGTTTTAATAGAATGGCACTACAGAAGTGGACCCAGGAACAAATAGTGGGCAGAAGTAGTTGGAGAGCTGGATTCAAAGGAAGTACCAGTTTGATCTCTCTCAGACACATAATTGGTTTCTGTTGGTTTCCTTTCCCTTTTTTCTCGGCAACAATGAGAGCGGGAAACTGTGGGTGGTATGGGTCTTTTAATCCTTCCATAGATTCTTCAGCATCATTTATAACAGAACCCTGATAGTGTGTCATAGCTCGAGCAAATGAATGGCTAACTGTACAAAGTGAGTCTTTGTCATACAGCATAGTATGTTCACCCTCCTAGGTTTTAAGTCATATTAAAAGAAAGGGCTTTTTTTTCTTTCTTTTTTCTTTCCACGGGCAACATCAAGACCTCCTTTTCGTCTGGAATGTGTCACTTGTGAATGCCGTTAATGCAGACTAGAAGGTGGAAGGGAACTATTTTCAAAGCTAGTGTACATTCCAACAAATGTTAAGTTTTACATTCAAATTGCAGAAGTGGGGAATGGACAAAGGGAGGTGAGTAGCACTTGTGTGAAAATGAGCAAAGGCATTTAACGGCCCAACCATAACGAGAGCCTGCGGCAGCTGGACACACATTCCACTGACACATGCTGTCGTAAAAGCACTGTAAAGCACTTTGCGACAGTACAAGGCCCAAGAGTCTCTTCAGGAAGGCCAGAGCCTTTCCACTGGCACCATCAGGGGGTCTGCCAGAGCAGGAAAATCCAGCACAGAGACAGGGAGGGTGGGAAAGCTGTTGAATTGGGCAAGGGGGAGGGTGGAACAGAACAGTGATGGGGTGGATCCAGTGGATTTGCCCAGAAGGGGACGGGATTGGTGGTACTGGTACACACCATATCCAAACCCCTTCCCAGGCCTGATCTCCCTGCATGGATCAATGCAACTTGCACCTGAGATATCACTGGCAGAGGACCAAGTTGACCATTGCAGTTGCTAGGGCTGACCCCAAGGAGACCTCTAGCAGCCAAAAATCCCCCATGGGATTCAGTGTAGCCCACACAGGCATTACTGCATCTCCACACGGGAATGTATGTTGGATTGGGCTGTAAGTTCATATCTGCCATGTTTCTCTGAATTAATGGTGTTGTCACACAGACCAAGCAGATAATCTACTTTGTTGTAGGAACATGCCCAAATAAGGACAGAGTTGGTTAAATCCTTTAACAAATGACATACTTCAGGAAGCCAAAAGGTATTGCGCAAAAATTATGGAATACATGATCCTGTTTGATGAAAACAGTTATCCTGCACATTTGGTTAGGGATATGGGACATCTCTGTAATGTAAATCCTGGGCTCTTTTCTTCCGGAGAGTTACATTACTCCATGTGTTGCATTTCCGATAAACTATGTTGAATATGCTGTCTGCAAGGTGTTGCTTCTTTTAAGGAAAAAAAAGTCAATATTTTCATGAGGCGTTAGGCTGAGATTTGGGTTGCATGGTATATTTTGCAGACTGGTGCGATTCCTGACTGTGAATACACTGGTACATGGAAGTGAATGGGTAATGTGTGATTCTGATAAAACTATATGATTCCTATGCTGGGATCTTACTTTTCATGGGTCTCTTTGCCATCAGACGTACAGGATATTGCCATTTGATGACATTACATTTAGCTCTTGTGAATGCAGTACTTTTTCTCCAGCCTCCCAACATTCAGTGTGGGGAAAAAAACAGGCTCTGCGATATAACAGGAATGCATACTGTTCAGGAGCCTTTTTTGTCTCCTTTGTGCCCCTAGATTTTCCCTTTGTAGAAATCTATTTCATCAGTGTGCAAAGAGGATGGCTGAGCTACCGTGCTTTTCTCGGTGCCCTTTCAGATCTTCAGATTTTCTTTGCTTTCTCACTGCATCATTAAAGAGTCAATTAGCAATGGGATTAATAGACTAGACATCCTAAGAAAAGACTTCGGCAGGGTTGCAGTCTTATGAATAAAGGATCATTTACCCAGTTGAATGCTGACAGACATACACTGACCTTGAGGTGTAGATTGAAGATAAGCAGTAAAATAATTAATTTGGTTCCACTAAAACCAGGAAAAAAAAATTAATCCCTGAAAGGAAAGCTTAAGTGCTCTAGCAATAAAAGGCAAGTGCCTTCAAAGGATCTGATTTAATTGCAAGACTCTTATGCATCCTCTACAGCACTTTCCTATTTTTCAGTAACCAGTTGGCAGCTGTACCGCTTTTCCACCTGTGTTGGTTCATGGGGTCCAAATATTTAATGAGCCAACCTACAGCCATGTAAGTGAAAATGCCCTCTTTTTTACTAGAGCTGTCACACATTCTAATCTATACTTAACCACTCAGTTCAGTGACCCCCCTCCTTTAACAATACCGTTCAGTGATTATTGCACTTCTATTGGCCGGTTATGGTCAAGTCTTTCCAAGTTCTGACTGGTCATTATCTGCCCTTTGAGGATGGAATATCTGATATTGTCACAGCCCAATCCTAAGAATATAAGAACAGCCCCACTGGATCAGGCCATAGGCCCATCTAGTCTAGCTTCCTATATCTCACAGCGGCCCCACCAAATGCCCCAGGGAGCACACCAGATAACAAGAGACCTGCGTCCTGGTGCCCTCCCTTGCATTGGCATTCTGACATAGCCCATTTCTAAAATCAGGAGGTTGCACATACACGTCATGGCTTGTAACCCGTAATGGATTTTTTCTGCAGAAACTTGTACAATCCCCTTTTAAAGGCATCCAGGCCAGATGCCGTCACCACATCCTGTGGCAAGGAGTTCCACAGACCGACCACGTGCTAACTAAAGAAATATTTTCTTTTGTTTGTCCTAACTCTCCCAACACTCAATTTTAGTGGATGTCACCTTGTTCTGGTGTTATGTGAGAGTGTAAAGAGCATCTCTCTATCCACTTTATCCTTCCCCTGCATAATTTTGTATGTCTCAATCATGTCCCCCCTCAAGCATCTCTTTTCTAGGCTGAAGAGGCCCAAACACCATAGCCTTTCCTCAAAAGGAAGTTGCCCCAGCCCAGCAATCATCTTAGTCGCTCTCTTTTGCACCTTTTCCACTTCCACTATATCCTTTTTGAGATGTGGCAACCAAAACTGGACACAATACTCCAGGTGTTGCCTTACCATCGAGTTGTACAACGGCATTATAATATTAGCTATTCTATCCTATCTAAAACCTCCTCCACAGATGCAGCTGCACCACTGGAATGCACACTGTATCTTGTGGGGGAGGAGGGCAGACCTGGAAGCCTCACCTGGGTAAGGGAACATTTGTTCCTGTGACTGAGTGAAAGCCTCTGTTGCAGGAATGGGTTTATTTGGACCTGTGCCAGCAATTTTGTTAGCGCAAGTGCAAGTGAACCCTGGGAAGGCAGATCAAGGCCAAGACCACTGTCACCATCCACTTCCTGGTCTCAGCACACACCCTCCTCACCCCAGATTCTGCCTCATTTTGCTCACCCCCACCCCCTGCCTGCCTCCCGTGCTGATATACCAGCACCACTGGCGTATAGCTGTGGCTGCTTAGCACTTGCAGTAATAATAATAATAATACAGCCATGCTCTGGGGTATGTTGGCTTTTGCAGCTGCCTTTATTCACACTGCACTGCTTAAACTAGTGTTCTGGAGGTACAGGGGCCTAGTGGGATTGAGCTGTCAGTATCACAAACTGCTTTTGAAAATCCCATCCATTTCAAAAGCAGTTTGTCATCTGACGTGGTGGTGGTGGTGGAAATCAGTACAGCTTACCTCTCGATAAGGTAGGGTCTTAGAGCTAGAGTTAGATTTTTTTCTCATTACTGTTTTGAGCCCTTGATCATACAACATTGACTGACATGGAAACAAGCCCTTTCTCTCCATCAAATCTGTTCCCTCTCATCTTTTAAATCCTTCTGCAGAACACACTAAGGTAGTCAGAATGATTGAAAAGCTGGTCCATATATTGGACATGCGAGACAACCACACAGATATAGCTGCTGGCCGATGGCTTCATTGTGCACACACTTACTTGTGGATGTCAAGCACAGGTGAGAAATAAACATGACCATACATCCGCCCCGGGGGCTGGGAATAAGAATAGGCCCTCAGTTTGGCTGTACTTGTCGTAAGAGGCGACTGAACAGCCACCAGGTAGATGGGACTCGTTAGCCTGGGAAGGCAGCTCATCTGAGAGAAGGAAAACTCTGATCCCAAACCTCCACTGCCTTGTGGCTACATCCAGTTATGGAAAAGGCTTCAGGAGTCAACATAAGAACAGCCCCACTGGATCAGGCCATAGGCCCATCTAGTCCAGCTTCCTGCATCTCACAGCGGCCCACCAAATGCCCCAGGGAGCACACCAGATAACAAGAGACCTCATCCTGGTGCCCTCCCCTACATCTGGCATTCTGACTTAACCCATTTCTAAAATCAGGAGGTTGCGCATACACATCATGGCTTGTACCCCATAATGGATTTTCCCTCCAGAAACTTGTCCAATCCCCTTTTAAAGGCGTCTAGGCTAGACGCCAGCACCACATCCTGTGGCAAGGAGTTCCACAGACCGACCACACGCTGAGTAAAGAAATATTTTCTTTTGTCTGTCCTAACCCGCCCAACACTCAATTTTAGTGGATGTCCCCTGGTTCTGGTATTGTGTGAGAGTGTAAAGAGCATCTCCCTATCCACTCTGTCCATTCCCTGCATAATTTTGTATGTCTCAACCATGTCCCCCCTCAAGCGTCTCTTTTCTAGGCTGAAGAGGCCCAAACGCCGTAGCCTTTCCTCATAAGGAAGGTGCCCCAGCCCCGTAATCATCTTAGTCGCTCTCTTTTGCACCTTTTCCATTTCCACTATGTCTTTTTTGAGATGCGGCGACCAGAACTGGACACAATACTCCAGGTGTGGCCTTACCATTGATTTGTACAACGGCATTATAATACTAGCCGTTTTGTTCTCAATACCCTTCCTAATGATCCCAAGCATAGAATTGGCCTTCCTCACTGCCGCCGCACATTGGGTCGACACTTTCATCGACCTGTCCACCACCACCCCAAGATCTCTCTCCTGATCTGTCACAGACAGCTCAGAACCCATCAGCCTATATCTAAAGTTTTGATTTTTTTTTTTGCCCCAATGTGCATGACTTTACAGTTACTGACATTGACGTGCATCTGCCATTTTGCAACCTCGAGGCAAAATCCGGAGCCGGAGTCCCTGAGGCAGTTCATGGCTGAACACAGTCACGTTCTGGCAACTCCTGCGACGCCGCTGGAACCAACCGTATTGGCTTCTGCCTTTCCATTGAACCATTTCAGCGATGTGGAGAGGGGGGATTTGCTGCATGGGTAATAGCCTATCCTCCATACCTACTTTACCCAGGCTTCGCGCACTGGAGAGGACACTCTGTTCCAGAGCCACCATTCAGAGCGTGACACCATGGTCTTCCGAGACTGAAGGATGCCAACATGTTCATTGTGTCTTAGACATTGAATGAGCATTTTCTCCATCAGTGTTCTTTCTCCTCTCCTGTTTTCCGCATTTTAATATTAGGGGTGTGGAAAAGCAACAGGATGGCATAAATACATTAGTGAAAAGGCTATATGCAAATTCAGCTGAAAAATGTTGGGAAGATGTCCACATGCTGAGCAATTCCAAGCTCAAATGCTTTTGCTCCTAAAATGCAAAGTCAGAATGACACTCCCCTGCTCTGCCCTGAACTTTGTTTTCTGGAGGTTTTTTTTTTTTTATGCCAAGGAGGTAGAAATCAGGCACAGCAAAATGTCTCACATACGGAAGCTTATGCCTGATGCCACTGCTTTCTCTTGCTGCATGGTAAGGACCCCTTTGTTAGTTTGACTTTCATTTCTTGAGGCTTTATGTTCTCCATACTGAATTTGCGCTTAAAAAAGAAGGAACTTGTCTGTTCTTTGTTTGAAAAATTTGATGATGATGATGATGATGATGATGATGATGATGATAAATCAGAACATTTCTGTACCATTTTTTGATAAAGTTCTTCAAGTGGTTTACATCACCCTCCCCGATAATGTGACAGGCACATTGGCATCAGAGCTAAAAGGTTCCATGGCTGAATCAATAATGAGGAAGATGGGATTCAGAACACTTTGGCACATGTCCCAAAAAAAGTGCACAGGATCATGGTCCTTCCTGTTTTTGTTGACTATGACTTGGGAGAAATAACAGCTACCATAACTCTTTATAAATATACTGGTACAATTAGCTAGCATTTAAACAAACATACTGTCTCTCTTTGATCTCAGTGAAGTCTCATGTTAAACACCTTGGCTACAGCTTAACTTTGCACCCTTTGAATGTTTCTCAGTCCAGAAGCAGAGGTTTGCTGAAAGTGCTTTCATCATATTATGACTGCAGTGCTGTGGCATAAAACATTAATTGTATAATAGTACTATAAATTATTTCAAAGTGACCCCCTTTTTTCCAAATGCGAAAAACTATGAATGAATACTGAATGATGGCAGTGTTTCCAAAACCAGGGGAGAGAAGAGACTCAGGGATTGAATGTCTCACGGAGTGAAATTGACTTTGCCAGCATGAATCTCCGAGCCACGTCAGCCAAACTAAGCAAAATCAACCCATTAACATTGAGAGAGACCTTGGAGCGGATAGCAAAATGGCACCACATTCATACTACTTCTCAAAAGATTATCACAGCAGTTGCTGTAACTACAGTGTGGTTTTGCGGTTACGTTTGCACTGCACTCCAGTACACAGCAGGGTGTTCAAAGAACCTCTGGCCACCATGGTTTTTGCATAGCGTCTTCCACTGTGTTTCTGACACCTAGGCAACATTACGCCAAGTTCAATAAAGAATGCCCTTTGACTGAGAGAACGCAGCCACAAAGCAGTCAGAAAGATGAGGAGAAAAAGTACTGGCTGTTATACTGGCTGCTTGTTCCAGAAACTTGTTCCAGAAACTGTCTATCTCAGTCAGCCATTTGCATAAATTCAAAATTTGATGATGTGGAAATCTGCATGGGAACATACCTTGCAATATTTGTTTCACTGATTCAGATATATAGGTATATATAGGTACCCACTAAATTCCACCGAGTGTGTGTAACAGTCCCAATCCTATGCTTGTTGCCTGCTGGTGGTGCTCCTCTGGTGCAGGCTCCCAGAGCTTGCCAGAGAAGGAATGGAGGTGTATGTGGGCAGGGTAGGGGTAGGGTGGGGTGTATTGAGGGCAGGAAGGGATGGTTATCAATTGCAGTGGCTCCGCCGAATCCTATCACCCTTCCCGGTCTCAGTCAACCTCTCCAGGACCACTCAGACTTGCAACAGCAAAATAGATGGTGCAGATCCAAGGAGACCATTGGGGCAGAGGAGACTTGTCCCAGGTTAAGGGAACAAATATTCCCTTGAGGAGGCCTCTGGGACTCCTTCCCCCATGGGTTACTGTCCATGCTCTGTTGATGCAGTTGCATTGGTGGGAGGGAATTCGGTTGAATTGGGTCATTAGTCTCTCTTGTTTTCTAAAATGGTTCACTTGCACACAGTGTTCAAGCAAACACAGAACATGAATATTTTGAGACAACCTTAGAGAACATAAATTCTAGATGCCACAGGAGTGGGCGTTCTGGTAGTGGAACAGAACAGCATACCACCTAGTAGTGTTACAAATGATTGCAATGCGATGCGGGCACCCCAGAGAACTCTAGCACTTTGACATGGATAACTGGAGGGGACGGAAGCAGGAGACTCAACATCCCTCCTGCATATCATGTGACTTTTAACTAAACAGAAACATTATGCAATAAGACCAAACACCATGAGGCATATCAAACATATATATTAGCTCTAACTGAGCTCACTGAGAGGTGATTTACTTGCTGGTGATCACTTTGAGATTTAGTAGCCCAGGGTGTTGGGCTACCCACTGAATAGGACTATGCTATCACATGCTAATTGTTTGGTGGTGGGTTAGAAGGAAGGATGATCAAACTAAATGACACCGGCAATAAGTGGAATAGTAAAAGCCATCTAATTACAATAGTAAATTACTACATTTCAATAAATCAAAAAGTAATTGTTCTACACAAAAATGTCCCATGGTTCATTATTCTTCTGACATCCCTGTATCTTCTTCCCTGTCTTCTGAAAACCTTTCCTCGTTCCATTTTGCACAATCTTTAATGCAATCCAAATCGGCTGCACTTGGAACAGGAAATTTAAAGGGGTATCTAAATTAATTACGTGAGTCTTTGCTCTGCACCCGCCAGAGAATGGCAACAATTCTTTGACTTCTAGAAAGGATGGGCACATGTAATGCCTTTTTAAAATGCTTCCAGGAAAAAAAAAAACCCTGTTACAAAACATTATTGTACCTCAGCAGATGGTATGAAGAGATGCCTTTTTATTTAAACATGAAAAAAGGGAGACAGTTTCCTTTCATATGCTGACTTGAGTGATTTTGGTTCTTATTACTGTCATCTGTTAGAAGCTGGAAAAAAAATTGAAAGCATGTGATTTTCCATACGGCAGGAACATCAGCACGAAGCCAATCTCAGAGGCTCACAAGTTTAATTTACTGTGTAACAATATGCAGTCGAATGAAGCCCGCTGTCTCTTTGGCTCTTCATTTCAAACAACTTCATTTTGTGCTGAAATCTGCGATGCCTCTTAGTCATATTGTGCCTCCAACAAATAAAGCCATGAATTGAGGGGTTGATCAAAGCTGGTCGGATTGAAAGGCCTTCATGGAAGGAAGAGGTACAGTAGGTGCATGGCGAGAACCACTTGAAGGTTCAAAAGGTTCGTCCTCCCTTGCAGGTTTTCTGTAATATTTTGCTGCTGTCCTAGGGTATGGGCATTTATCTCAGCAGGTGGGATCTCACAAATTGTCTTCATTCACTGCTTGAAAGGTGTACTAAAGCTTGAAGAGGAACCGATGCCCTTTTGCTCCAAAGATTTCATTCAAACCGCGGCAGCCGCATTTAGGACCCCAGTAAGTCCTCGCTCACTTGGTGAAGCCAGTTAAGCACGTTCTTTTGATCTATGTAATTTGCACATTCAAATATAAAGCAGTGTGGATTAAACACACACACACACACACACACACACACACACACACAAAATAAAACACCAGCTATTTGAAAGTCCACGGTTAGAAGGGGCAAACTTAGCATTTTTCGTCTCATGGTTGATAACACCCAATTAGTCTTATGCTTTTTTATCTTTTCCTTAGAAGACAGAGTGACTGATGTCAACAAATTTTCCAGTGAAAGCTCGATGAGAAATATTTTTGTAGAAACTCATCTGCATGACTGGGATTATACCTTCCTACTTGTAATACTTGGAACATGGCATTCATAATTGGTGCAAAACGACTAAAGTAATGTGTGCAATGGCTCTCCTATTACATAGCAGCAGGTGTAGTCTAGTGGTTGAGCAGAAGACTGCTGGAAGAATGCTAAAAAGAATGGTTCTGGTTGAATTTTGGATGGGTGACTGAATGCTGATAAAGCTGTGATGAGACAACAGAGCCAAGGGGAGTCACTGTTTACAGGTTGGCCAATGTGAAACAGCTCCTGCTGGGAGCTTGGAAGGCATACCCAGATACCAGATGTAACAATGGAAATCCTTATAAGACATTCAGGTCAGCTTTCAATTCAGGTGTAAAAGAATAAGAATATCAAAACCATGACATAGTGTCACAAGCTTCTGATTATCAGCAGTATTGACAAAAACCAAAAAAAAGTCCACTCAAACAGCAGAAAGTTCAACAAACTAGGACTGTGAAGGCTAGAAATGATGTTTGTATAATGGTCCCTTCTGTAATTGTTTCTTACAAATACTTTAGATATAGGAGAGGAGGTGTGGTGCCACAGGGCCCAATCCTATCCTTTTGTCTGCCCCACCAATGCAGCAGCACCAAAAAGGCTAGTGTTGTATCCTACAGGGGTGGGGTGTCATGACGCAACTGGAGAGGGAAGTAAGGCAAAGTTCTACTTATCCTACTCTACTTGGCCATGGTCACCATGGACTTGCTGTTTAGCTGGCACAAGCCTGAAGAGACTGAAGAGACAGCTTACAGTTTCCAACAATATGCATTCCATGTCCTTGGGAAGGACTCAATGTCTGGATAAAACAAACCAGTTCAGTGATGTCACTAGGATTTTCGTGACCCAGTGCGGGAGCCCTGCGCATCATCCTATGCAGTGGGTGGGGCAACACTCCAGGTGGTGGGCGTGGTGATGTACCATCGCCCCGCCCCCACTGGTTTTTTGACTGTACCTTTTGATAAAACACAGATATTTCAATATGGTTTGTTTCATTGCATTCTGCATGCAATTATGCGTTGATTGATATATAACATAATGGGATTATTCCTCCAAACTCTGATTTTAGTGATTTTGAAAACTTGTAGAGTCTCACACATACACACCCCGTGTCAACACCTTATTGCAGCAGTTCTCAAACTTTTAGCACCGGGACCCACTTTTTAGAATGACAATTTGTCTAGGACCCATTGGAAGTGATGTCATGGCCAGAAGTGACATCATCAAGCAAATTAAAATAAATAATTATAAATAATTAAATTGAAATAAAGGAAATAATTAAATAAGGGGAAGCCAGTCCTTTTCCAACAAGTGAATTTTTTCTGTAACCTGCCTGCAATAACACCCCCCCCCAAAGAATCTGTAAGATTTCCAGCCCTCCCAGCGCCCAGTTTAAAGTTCTTCTATTTCAAGCATATCAAGATAAAGACCCACCTGGCTTTACAAGTGCAAAATAGAAAACATTCCCCTTACCAGTTAAAGCTTCTTCTTTTTTTGTCCTTGTTGGGGGGGGGGGGCCTGCCTTCTGGAGCATTTGTTGAGCTCCAGTTCCATTGGATCGGGACCATTCGGGTGTCCTCACATTTCCCCTTTGGCTTGCCTGATCACAAGCCAAGGCATGTCTGCCTACTTGCGAGTAAACACGACCATGAGGCTGCTTCACTTTCCATAGGACTCGATACATTCACAGCTGGGAGGAAGGGACCGCCTTCTCAGGTGTTTTGGGGGGCTGCATTCATTGGATCAGGACCATTCTGACGTTGTTGGAGTCCTCTCAGCCTGCCCTTTCCGATGGACTAAGGCAAGTTCACCTACTCGCGAGTAAACGTGACCACATGGTTTCGTTTCTCTTTCCGAAGAGCTCAATACACTCGCAGCTGGGTGGGAGGGACCTCCTTCTTGGGTGTTTTTGGGGGGCTACATTCATTGGATAGGGACCATTTTGGTGTCATTGGATTCCTCTCAGCCTGCCCTTTCCAACAGACTAAGGCAAGGTTGCCTATTCATGAGTAAACGTGTGATACAACTCAGTTTCACTTTCCATAGGGCTTCATGCATTTTTTCTTTCCGGTTATATGGCCATAACTTTTGATGGAAAGGAGATATTTCAATCTGGTTTTGTGCATTGCATTCCACTGGAAATTCCACATCCAACCCTGTATGACATGATGGAGTTGCTCCTAAAACCGCGATTTTAGCGCGTCATCCCCCCAGTGCGTGTCACCCTCCCTTGCGCGTCACCCAGTGCAGCCTGCATCCCCCTAGCAATGCTACTGAACCAGTTGATAACATCTGGCTGACCATGCAAAAATCAATAACAACTGTGGGGAATGTAATCTTCAAATACAGAGTCTCTGCTCTGGCTCCTATAGGTTATGGCACCAATAAATAAATAAATAAATAAATAAATAAATAAATAAATAAATAAATAAATAAATAAATAAATAAATAAAATTTATCTATCTATCTATGGCAGTAATAAATCTATCTTCCATATATTTACCTATTCTTTTATACAGCTTTCCTATCTGCCGGAGGTCATCAAAGTATTATATGTCAGTGAAATCCATAGGAGACTTCAGTGTTCTCTGATAAACTGCTTCCATTAGTCGTCTTTCACTTCTTGCATTGCAATTTCACTTACAGATTTTGTGAGTGAATACACTGGCATAGTTAGAGGGGGTGGGGCACTAGGTTTTACAGTGAGCCTCCCCGCAGCATGCAAGTGGCCCCTCCTCCTCCCCTTGGGAGCCATTTGACTCCATTTTGGCCCCCTCCAAAATGGCTCCAAAGAGGAGGGGGAGGAGCCGCTTGCACGCTGCTGTGAGGCTAAATGGCTCCCAAGGGGAGGGTCCTGTTGCACTTTTCCGTGAGGCTCCCTGCAAATCTTAATGCCCCGCCCCCTCTAACTATGCCAGTGAGTGAATAGCTCTCTCCTTTTCCTTTTTTCCACCCCTTTCATCATGATCTTAGAATAATCCATTATTCCCACCTCTTTTCTCATGCATGCATTTGTATCAGTCATCTTCTAGGGATGGGCAAACCCTGGCCCAGAAGCCATTTGTGGTCCTCAGGGTCCCCCAATTCAGCCTGCAAGGAGCCCCCATCAGAGACTGTTGGAGCCCATGCAGGCCCGTGACTACTAGTTGCGACCGCCAGACATGAGCAAGGGCTTTTATAGTCTCCATGTGTTTTCTGCCTTTCCCTGGGCATTATTTTAACCCATCCCCTCCCCCAATTGCCTCTGAACAACTTATGTCTCCATGTGTTTCTGGCTTGGTCTGGCTTGGTCTGTATGTTTTCACTGAGCAAAAGGTGCGTGGCAAACACTTCATAGTTCTCATGTAGTTAGTTCTACATGCCTGTATTATGTAGTTCTCGCGTGTATTATAAATAAACTCAGTAAAATTCATTTGTTCATATAAGTTCCATCTCTAATGTATTAATTTATATAAATTTATGTAAATTTATTCAAATTTGAAATGTAAATGAATTCTTCTTTTCCCAGCCCCCAACACAGTATCAGAGAGATGATGTGGCCCTCCTGCCAAAATGTTTACCTGCCCCTGTCTAAGCTCAAACATCTCACAGCCCAATCCTATCCAAATTTCCAGCCCCAGTGCAACCACAGTGCAGCCCCGGGGTAAGGGAACAAATGTTCCAAGATCTTAAGGAGGCCTTTGTGACTGCATCCCCAACACAGGAAGCAGTACATAACTCATAGGCACAGTAGCACTGGCACTGGAAAATGGGATAGAATTGGGCCCTCAAATGTTTACATTTTTCTCTGAATGAATCATGTGTAGTGATTCAAAAATGGGTCACTACATGACTATTTTGTGAAAACTCTCAGGGGGGGAAAAGCCTTATTTTTTTTTTTCCCCAAAGAATCCGAAACTGTGAGTTTTATTTTCTCAGGAAAGAAAACCTTTTTTTCTTCTTCTTCCAGAGAATACTAAACTGACTCATAATTCATTGCCTACATTAAAACTGTTTAAAATTGCAAATATTTTTGGTTCAAGTTCCAAGCACCAATTGCTGCACACTCGGAGCTAGCCAATGTAGCAAACACCCTCGAAGGCAAACCCAGTGGTGCTCTTAGGCCTTATGGGAGAGGAAGCTGTGACCTAACTTATTTTCCATCTAATGAAAATAGTGATAGAGTGCCAAGTGTGTGAACTGGGGTGCAGTGAGCATGCCCCCCCAGTTCAGAAAAAATGCACCTTTTATAGTTGGAGTAAAATCCCTTTGTGCAGTCCATTTCAAGCTGTCTCTACTCACTTTCTCCTGATCAGTCTTTTCCTGATAATTCTTCCTGCAGAAGCTAGACTTACCTTCTGATAGCAGTGATGGGGTTTGTGCACAAAGGAAAGTAGTGAAACTTCAGCTCGTATTATACTCCAAAGTATAATACTCCTGTTAGTATACTACTAACAGGAAGTTCCTAGCACAAAGATTCCTGGGGATTGTATTGTGCCAGAACTTCTGGATAGGCTTTCCAAATCTAACTGAAGATATTCCTAGAGATTTATCTTTTACAATATAATGTAATGTTGGAAAATCCTGGAGGCCCAGGAATAAAAATATCCAGAATTGCTTTCAGTGCCCACCTGGAGATTGATGCTGATTCCCGGAAACTCAGCATCAGCCTTCCTTGAGTCTGAGGAGATGTGCCAAATGCTGCCTCCTTAACAGCTGGTGATGTCCCAGCCTCTCCTCCATATTACCTCTTCTGCTATGTACCTCCTCTTCCTTCTTATAGTCTAGGGAGGAGGAGGAGGAGGAGGAGCAGTGGGTGAATGGAGGTGGGTACCCCAGCCACCAGTTACCTGAGGCTACTGCTTCAGTTGGCCTTATGGATGGGCCAGACTTAGAAAAGATTCACAAACCCTCCTATATCTTCCAGAGATCACTGATCTGGAAACGTCTTGCTAGTAAGGCTTCCAGGCTTCTCGAATGCCCAAGGAGCAGCCCTCAGACAAACACTGCCACCAGAAGGTAATTTTGGGGGAATGGGTTGAAGGATTCACAAGTGGGGGAAGAGAGCAACCTGCTAAAGGGATGTGTGGGAGCTGTGCAGAGCTGGCAAGGTAGCATTTGGAATGGGTCAGATTTCCGATAGTTTTTTGGGGGGAAAAACAGAAGTGTTTTCTGAGAACTCTTTGAAAAAATTCAGAAATCTATTTCAAATCAGGATTGGTGATCTTGTGACTCATCTCTTGTTTGAAACTGGATTCTGGGCTTGATGGACCCTCAGTCTCATCCTGCAGGGCTCATCTTTCTGTGATCTTCAGAGAAATCCCTAAGAATCATCTAAGGAAGTGCTCTAGAAAAGAAAGCACCCAGGGATTAACAAGAAGGCTACTTTGAAGTCAAAAGGGCTTCAAATGCATCCCACTACTTATTTTGTCATTAGCAATGACTCCCTTCTGAAAGGTCATGCAGGATGACCTTGGAAGTCAAGTCTAGCTGTGGACTGTGGCAGAAAACAGAAGTCTTTATGCCTGCTTTTTCTTATTTAATGTCAAAAGTTTTAAGCACTATTGTTTAAAAGTACCGTCAATCTCCTAGAAAGAGTCCAGTTCAAAGGCATCTAAGTTTTTCTTACCTAGAAGGAGTCTATCTCAAAAGGAAGAAAGTTATTCATGGTTGAAAACACTGTATTTCTTATTCCGCTGTAAAAAGTTAGAAGAAAAACAAAAAGTTTCAAACCAAGGCCTGTTCCTTGTAGTAATATTTAAAGTTACATTTAGTCATGCTTCGGTCAGGTCAGTTTGTCAGTTATACACAGACATCTCCCTAGAGATTGGGCTCCACATTTTTATATATATTTATGTTTGGAGAGAGAGAGAGAGAGAGAGAGAGAGAGAGAGAGAGAGAGGTCATAACACTGGAAAGGGGCTCAGCAACCTTTTTGGGCAAAGGGGCCAGATATTTGGTGTTAATGTTATCATGTCATCACCAAGCTCCTGGAGGCTCCTTGGGAGGCAAAGCCTTCCACCCAATTTGCTTTGTGCCAGGCAGACTCCCTGTCCAGTGTATGGTAAATTGAGTGGGCGGCTTTGCTCCCCAAGCTGATCACCACGCGCACCGGATGACTTTGAGTGGCAGGCTGGATGAGGCTTGCAGACCATAAGTTGCTGATCCCTGCTATAGAGGAATCTGGTGAGTTAGATGAGTTTGTAAAGGGCAAGAGAAGCATTATTTTAAATCCATGTTAAATGTTCTTGCTTGCAGGAAAAACATACGTTTGACCTCACCACTGTCACCTTGTACATTCAGTGCTCAGGGTGGCTAAAGGTGTATCATTCCCAGTTGTATTTTCCTACAATAATATTGATTTGTTCGGTTGCTTTTTGGCCTACCAGGTCCTTCAAAGTGGCAATTCCATATAAAGTATGGCCATCTGCAATAAATACTCAGTGAAGCTGCTCATAAAGCTAATGATATAAAGATGGTGTAAACATGTTGTAGAGCAATAAAACTAATCATCCAGCACCCAAAAACCTTTGCCAATCAAGAAACAAAACTCCCACACTTTATTAATGTTCTGAGAGGCTGGATACCACAGGTGGCATTCCAGAAAGAAGATGCCACAACCAAAAAACACTTTACTTCATGTTGACAAGCCTGGCCTCTTAGTCTGCATGACACTGGGACAAAAGTGTCTTGAGCTGGGGCTCTCTGCAGTTAGTCTCTGGCTCCTTGGGTTCAAGTTCAGGAGAATATTTGAGAGAAAGGGCATCTTTTAGGGGGCAATGCCAGGCTGCGTGAAGTCAGCTGACCCAGCCTGAATGAGGTTACCAGACCTCTAGGCCTTACAAAGCCCATGTTTCCAAGCCAACACAGTAGTCCCAGAAACTTGTTAAAGTAGGAACATCTGTTTCCTACCTCTTCTTCCTCTTTCATCATGCCTTGCCCTTTCATGCCCTGCCTAGTCTTGCCCCACCTTGTCTGCCCTGCCTGACTTCATCCTGCCTTTGGCCTGCTGTTAGTTGTAGGCACCCAGTCTCAGCCCAGTCCTGACTGTGCCTTTTGCTTCTGACCCTCTGTTCTTGATTTTCCCTTTGTGATCTGTCCCTGGCCAAGAAATCCCATAGTTCTTGAGACAGACCTGGGCAACTCTCCGTCCTTTAGGAATTAATGCCTTGTGATCAAGTACAGTGTGGGATGCATTTGACACCCTTTGTTCTTTGAGACATTGGGGTGGGAAGTGGAAAGGAAGAATATTCAGATGATTCTCAGGGATTTTTCTCAAGAACATTAAAACATATAACGCAGACATGTAAAATTTAATTGTTTGCCACCTGGTGATTGCTAATTTCATCTAATTTTTGAAGACTTAATATAATGAGTGTCATGTAACGCAAGAAGCAATTAAGAGCTAATCTGAAGCCAGACTATATTCCTACACATTCATTCACTCCTTGCTCTTAGTCATTGTTAATGGCTGTTCATACATCATACAACTCATTTTACTTATTTCAGACTTGAAGACACTATGGCTGATTCATGCCCTCTCACTCTGAAGTTCTTATGGGTGAAGAAGTTGCATCATCACAGCACTGGTGTAGCCAAAATCTGCATGATTCACAATTGCAAGATCAAATTTGATCCTGTGATTGAGCCTCTCACTTCATGCAGTTGATCCAGAGTTGAGGACGTTTTTCCTCTTGGCAGAACTGTGAGGATCTGGACTCTCAGTTTGATAATAATTGTGAGGAAATGCTCCTTGAGCTGGAAAGCAGGTGTGTCACAGTGTTGATAGATGGTGCTATCAGATATATCAAATCTGTCAAAAAGAGGTAGCATTCAGTTGAAGAGACAAGTGATCACTGGCCTTCGACATCAAGAAGAATAGACCTGATACTCTATCAGTGGTGTTGCTTGCCTCCAGTAAAGGTAGTTGAAAGTGCCAGGGATGGGCAAATCCAGTCCCCCTGTGTCTGGATTCACGAGTCACGAGTCTCCGCCCCCCTGTAACTCCGCTCGAAAACAAGCCATAACGGGGGCATTTTTCAAGTCACCTGGAGTGTTTTCGTGACTCCAAAAGACTCAAATCTTGAGTTGTTCCTTTTAAAAAAAATCTGCTGTGGAAAAAAACAGGGCTACCGCCCAGCTGTGTATGTCAGAGTTCTCCTTTATTTCTCCTCTGCTGTCCCATCCCATCTGTAAACAGGGCAAGAGAGGGTGGGTGGACTGTGAGACAGCGGGAACAGAAGTGGCAAGAAGGAAGAGGGTCATGTGCAGCAGCTGTCATGAATTACAGAATTACAGAATGACTTTACAGAATGGCTTACAGAATGACCCAATCCTTTGAAACTCTACTCAGAAGCAGCCCCATTTGTGCCAGTTGTTCATTGAGGCTCCTTCCTCCCAACTAGCAACAGAGCCATGCATTTGGAAAGCGTTGTAGCTAAGAACTGTCTCCTCCCCCTCCCTGGGCTTCTCCAGCCAATCCCAAGGCAACGACCCCTTTAGGCTTCTACTTCTGCCCCATCTCAGCCAAAGAAAATATCAGACTGTCCATCCTTTGCCCAATGATCATTGGTTCTTTCAGAGATGGGTAAGAGAGCCTGCTTCTGCCTCCCGCCTCCTATTTGTTGCAAAAACAAAACATTAACCCTTCCCTGCCTTCTGGCTGAAACTTCCCTGCTGCTTGCCCAGTCTGAATGATGGCTCCATGAAGCCTTTCATGCCATGAAAAAAGTAAGCAAGCACATTGAGTCTGCATGCATGAGGGCGAATGCTGAGTCAAGGAGAATGCATTTTTGCAACTCGGACTTGAGTCACCTGACTCAAGTTCCCAACCCTGGAAAGTTCAAGTATATTTCTAGAAAGAGGCGAATGCGAAAAACTAAACAAATGTGTGACAAAAACTGCATCCACAAAAGAAGCTTCAAATGCAAAGCAGAATTACAACTTACTGTGCCATGTTCATGATCTTAGTGTGGTTGCCAGAGGAGCACATTACCATAATTGTCAGTATGATTATACCCACAAGGGTGACAGAAACCCCAAAGCTAAAAAGACCAGTGATAGTTCTAAGTATATTATATAGATCCCATCTAGAAAGACTTTGAGCAAATTTGTGATTATGCTGAAAGGAACATTATTGGAGACTCTCATGGATTAGGTGTATGATAATGCTGGTTGAATGATCTTTGTTTCTTTATGCAAACTCATCCCTTACCACTGTACAAGATTGAGAAACTGAAAGCCAAAATAAAAAGAATGGTTTTGTCAGATGATTAAGCCAAACCGCAGAACTGAACTGATATATTCAGATGGAATGCCCATTAGAAAGGCTGTGGAAGCAATATTTGAATATGGTTCTTCAAATGGGAAGTGACTAGAGCAGTGGTTCCCAAACTTTTGAGCATCAGGACCCACATAAAAAAATTTCACTTTACCAGCCACTCAAGCCTCTGTAGTTATAATGCTGATTGGGCAGCAGTGCTCCCCCCCGCCCCAGTAGCAGGTTGTTTTACCCTTGAAGGACATAGCCGAATCTGCCTTGTCAGTTTCACAACCCACTAAAAATTGGGTGGGTTGCAACCCACTGATGGGTCCCAGACCCACAGTTCAGGAACCGCTGATCTAGAGAAAGCTAAAACAGTTTTGGATCAGACACAGATATTCCCCACCATGACATGGTGGTGCATCTCTGAAAACCACCACCCATGTGGTTGTGGCTGCCATTGAGAACAGGAGACAGCATAGACATCCAGTTGTATCACCATTAGAAAATACATATATCCAGACTATCTCAGTTGTTTCTGCTAGCTAGAGGAGGGAGTATGGACCCTATGGATACCAGTCATGCCCTGGGTGTAATAGCCTTGTTTTATCCAACTGGTGGAGACATAGCAGAGGAAGCGATGTGTCATTTAAAGCTCTTGAGATTTAGCTCAGTCAACCATTAAGGGACTCAACAATATTTTCTGTAATGCTTTAATACATCTTTAAATAATTTGTATGGGATGTACAGTGCCGTTTTTTGGTGAGCTTTCCTCCAGCAGATAGCTGGTTGGAAATGCCAGGCTTCAGTCAGCTTTCTTTCATTAAGAATTTTGATATTGTGGGGAAATTAACTTTTAAATCAATAGTAAGACTGAAAAAACAGCATAATCTCCGTCACTGGAGCAGGAGACGTCAGTATCTAATTTGTCATCATCTTCCTCAGCCCTCTCCATTTGGTTTTGATTTAGCACAAGACCGCAGAAACCAAAGTCAGCATCCTTGCACGGGAGCTGTTTCACATTATGCACAGCAAGTTTTTAAGCACATTAGCAACAAGAACAAGCTGTCCCCATACTAACTGGTCCTGCTTTGTTCTTGATTGTGGAAAATCTCACTTTAACTGCCATCTAATTTGCTGCAGATTGCAGCTACCGCACTACCGGCTGCCTTGGCATCGGATGAAACGCTTGCAGAAACATGACTTTCCATACGTTATTAATGGGTCCAACTGCAACAACAACCTTGGTGGAAGGTTTGGGGTAAATTATTTTACCAACGTCCTTGAGATCCCAGCTCGTTTTCCCCAATAGACTCCTTTCAAATAAAAAAGCTGTTGGATTTTCTGAAAGCACTGTTCTGCTTAATCAAGGCACCAGCTTGAAGGAGGATATTATTATCAACAGTATTTTTATATGCTGCTTTTCAACAAAAAAAGTCCATCCTGGGTTAGATGACACAAACCTGGCACACGTGGGCTCCGGAGAGCTCACTTGGCTCATAGGAGTCTGACATTTGACTTAAGAGTTCAAGATAGAAGGAGCCCTCTCTCTCTGACAGGAATCCAAGAATCTCCTGCCCAGATTACCCAGCTGGCCAGCTCACAGGCCCTGCAAAGCTGCCTCACCAGTTCAAGACCCCATATTCACTTATCCTTCCTCCCCCAAGAGAGGAAGCCTCACTTTAATAGTCTCATTAGGACAACACCAAAATATTATTTAATGGGTCAGAATATGACTCATCACCCTTCACTGATGAAGACTACTCATTCATTCTACTCACTGAAGATGTCTACTCAGAAATAAGTCTCTCTATAGTATTTTGGCTTAATCAGGATGTACCAGGGTGGCACAGGGTGCATATGATATACACTGTATAGCAGTGGTTGTCAAACTTTATAGAGACTCGAGAGGCCGCTGCCTGATTTGTAAGTGCCAAGGGGAGTGGCAATAATGGTGATTGGGCAGCAGTGCTCCCCCCTCCCCAAGTAGCAGCGTTTTAAATCCTTGATGTGCATACTCAAATCTGTTCTGTCAGTTTTGTGAACCACCAAAAATTGGATCATGGCGCACTGGTGGGTCCTGGACCCACAGTTTAGGAACTACTGCTTTATAGAATTGCAGCGTATGACTCCAATTCTGTCTCTCCCCCCCCCATTACCAATGATGCAGCCACACTGACAAGCACATGCAGCATACAATGATGGCAGGGTGGTCAGGAGGCCTTCCAGAGGTAAGTAAAAATATTTTCTACTTACCTCTGTGCAGGCCTCCTGGTAGCCTATGGGTCTCCTCAGACCCATGCCAGATATATAGCTGGCATGAGGAGAGAAAAGGGTTGGAAAATAAGGGATCTAATCTTCATGCTTGCTGGTGCTGTCCAGATCTACTCTATTCCTTTGCCTTTCCTGCTGTGGTACCCCCCTGCCCTCCCCCTCCCTGCCCATGACATACCCCCACCATCAACTAACCTAGGGCGTCAGAGCCTCTGGGAGCTGCTGCTGTATGTGCCACATCTCTCACTACTGCCTGGTTGTGCACTGCTGCCAACCACCTTTTGTGCCACTGTAAAGGACACTGCACTGTGAAAATGTGACTTCTGGCAGCGCAAGACCCAAACAGATTTAGGGTGTAAGCCTGGTATTCCCCTCTAGAGGCAAAGAGGCACCTTTTAAGTCTCTAATATTTAGCAGGCAGAGAGCAGCTGCCTCTATTCATCCCAGCACCACATCTTTTCTAGTAGCTGTTTGCTGCTATCTCTTGTGTGGGCGCGTGCATGTGCACATGAGTGTGCCCTTCTTTTTTCTTTGTTTTAAGATGGAGAGCCTCTTTGGGATAAAGAATCATATTTTCATTGCTTTTGCTGTGTGAAAAGCAGTATATAAATATTCTTAATTTAAGTAATGCATGGTTAACTAATAATATAATAATAATAATAATAATAATATACAGTATTTATATACCGCCTTTCTTGGTCTTTATTCAAGACTTTATTCAAGGCGGTTTACATAGGCAGGCTTATTAAATCCACGCAGGGATTTTTACAAATTGAAAGAAGGTTCTCTCTTTCAAGAACCACCACATTCAAGCTGTTACACTCCGATCTGGTTTAACATTCTGGCCTCCATCCTCCCACGCTCCGAGCAGATGGAACAGCTCAGCTGCAGCTTGTCAGCTGCTTCAAGGTCGCACGGTGCCGGTGGCCTCGAACTGGCGACCTTGTGGATGTTAATCTTCAGGCAAATGGAGGCTCTACCCTCTAGACCAGACCTCCTGCTCCTGCAATACTAGAAGATGAAGATGCATTCTGGGATGCCTATTTTACTCTCAGATATATCTTTCTGGAAAAAAAGTTATGATTAATATAAGCAATAACAGATAGAAAATTCCATTTGACTATTAAGGCCTTCTGTGATTCTAACAGATAAGAAAAGTACTCCTGTTGTCTTTTGTCTATGTTAGTGACTATTTCCTTGCCCCTATTTCATGTACACCCACTCAAACTCCTTTCCTTTGCAAAAAAACTTCCCTAGATAATGCAGTAATTCCAGCTGAAGCCTTCATGTTGAATGTTGTTTCCTGGTTATATATACTGGCTTCTATTGTGTTGGCCGGTCTCTGTGACAGCAACACATTCTTCAACACAAAGCCCCAACATAGAGTCTCTTGGAGACATCCAAGATCAAAGCACTGGCACCAGCTCGACCTGATCCTCACCAGACGCTCCAGCCTTCCCAGCATCAAGATCACACGCAGTTATCATGGTGCTGCCTGCGACACTGACCACTCCCTGGTGTGCAGCAGAGTGAAACTGCAAACAAAGCGACTGTATCACACGAAAAAGGAAGGAAGACCTCGCATTGATACCAGCAAGACCCGGGATCAGAGAAAAGTGGAGGAATTTGCACAAGCGCTTGAGGAATCTCTTCCAGGCCCGGCCGACGCAAATGCATCCAACAGATGGGAACATTTCAAGAATACCGTTTACAACACCGCCTTGTCCATATTCGGCAAGAAGACCAACAAGGCGGCAGACTGGTTTGAAGCCCACTCTGAGGAGTTGACACCAGTCATTGAGGAAAAGAGGAGAGCTCAAGCAGCATACAAGGTCTGTCCCAGTGAGCGCAACCTGCAGGTCCTCCGAACTGCTCGCAGCAAAGTCCAACAGACTGCCAGGAGATGTGCTAACGACTACTGGCTCCAGCTCTGTTCCGAGATACAGATAGCAGCTGACACGGGCAACATCAAGGGGATGTATGATGGTATCAAGCAGGCCCTAGGTCCAACACAGAAGAAAATTGCCCCTCTGAAGTCTGCCACAGGCGAGGTCATCCAGGATCGGGCGCAGCAGATGGAACGCT
The DNA here is from genome assembly GCF_035046505.1 of Tiliqua scincoides. Classification (NCBI taxonomy): domain Eukaryota; kingdom Metazoa; phylum Chordata; class Lepidosauria; order Squamata; family Scincidae; genus Tiliqua; species Tiliqua scincoides. Next base: position 65,656,612 of record NC_089822.1, read on the forward strand.
GGGTGCAGCACTACTCTGAGCTATATTCCAGAGAAAATGTAGTCACCGAAGAAGCACTGTACAACATTGAGTGCCTGCCTGTGCTGGAAGAGCTTGACAGTGAACCAACCCTAGAAGAACTTCACGTGGCCCTGGACTCCCTTGCCTTTGGCAAGGCACCTGGAAAAGACAGCATCCCTGCTGAAGTCCTAAAATGCTGCAAAGAGATCATCGTCACTGAGCTGCATGAAATCCTCTGTCTCTGCTGGAGAGAAGGTGGAGTACCTCAAGACATGAGGGATGCAAACATCATCACGCTGTACAAGAACAAAGGTGACAGGGGTGACTGCAACAACTACCGCGGCATCTCTCTCCTTAGCGTTGTAGGAAAGCTGTTTGCCCGAGTTGTACTAAAGAGGCTCCAGGTACTTGCAGAGAGCGTCTATCCAGAATCGCAGTGTGGATTCCGAGCCAACAGGTCCACCACTGATATGGTATTCTCCCTTAGACAACTGCAGGAGAAATGCAGGGAACAACGACAGCCACTCTTTATAGCCTTCATAGATCTCACAAAGGCTTTCGACCTGGTCAGCAGAGACGGCCTCTTCAAGATTCTCCCCAAGATTGGATGTCCACCCAGGCTCCTCAGCATCATCAGATCCTTCCACAAGGACATGAAGGGCACTGTTGTCTTCGATGGCTCCACATCAGACCCTTTTGACATCCGAAGCGGAGTGAAGCAGGGCTGTGTTCTTGCACCAACCTTGTTTGGGATTTTCTTCGCTGTCCTGCTGAAGCAGGCCTTTGGAACTGCAACAGAAGGCATCTATCTCCGGACCAGATCAGACGGAAAGCTCTTCAACCTCTCCAGACTGAGAGCAAAATCCAAAGTCCAGCTGAAATGTCTGCGTGACTTCCTCTTTGCCGACGATGCAGCTGTCACTACCCACTCTGCCAAAGATCTCCAGCAGCTCATGGATCGTTTTAGCAAGGCCTGCCAAGATTTTGGACTGACAATCAGCCTGAAGAAAACACAGGTCATGGTTCAGGATGTGGACTCACCTCCCTGCATTACAATCTCTGAGCATGAACTGGAGGTTGTCCATGACTTTGTGTACCTTGGCTCAACGATCTCCGACACTCATTCTCTCGATGCCGAGCTAAACAGGCGCATCGGTAAAGCAGCTACCACGTTTTCCAGACTCACAAAGAGAGTCTGGTCCAACAAGAAGCTGACGGAACATACCAAGATCCAGGTCTACAGAGCTTGCGTCCTGAGTACACTTCTGTACTGCAGCGAGTCATGGACTCTTCGCCCACAACAGGAGAGGAAACTGAGCGCTTTCCACATGCGCTGCCTCCGACGCATCCTCGGCATCACCTGGCAGGACAAAGTTCCAAACAACACAGTCCTGGAACGTGCTGGAATCCCTAGCATGTATTCACTGCTGAAACAGAGACGCCTGCGTTGGCTTGGTCATGTCGTGAGAATGGATGATGGCCGGATCCCAAAGGATCTCCTCTATGGAGAACTCATGCAAGGAAAGCGCCCTACAGGTAGACCACAGCTGCGATACAAGGACATCTGCAAGAGGGATCTGAAGGCCTTAGGGATGGACCTCAACAAGTGGGAAACCCTGGCCTCTGAGCGGCCCGCTTGGAGGCAGGCTGTGCAGCATGGCCTTTCCCAGTTTGAAGAGACACTTTGCCAACAGTCTGAGGCTAAGAGGCAAAGAAGGAAGGCCCATAGCCAGGGAGACAGACCAGGGACAGACTGCACTTGCTCCTGGTGTGGAAGGGATTGTCACTCCCGGATTGGCCTTTTCAGCCACACTAGACGCTGTGCCAGAACCACCTTTCAGAGCGCGATACCATAGTCTTTCGAGACTGAAGGTTGCCAATACAAGATTGTGTTGGAAAGGAAACAGCAACATTGTTCTCTACTGTGAAGCCTGGGAAAGATCTTTGAGGGCAAGCTGCACTGGGAAAGTTGTTTGTGCAGGTGGTGTGATATCAGCCACAACATGCCTTGCCACAAACCCACTCAGAAACGAACTCTGTACATCTGTCCAGTTGAGAAATTAAAGCCGCAGTCCTAATCATGGGGACTTGGAAATACTTTTCAGTGAAATGAAAAGGATTTACTTTCAAGTAAATACAGTTGAGCTCATGCAGTAAATTTGCTTACCCCAAAGCAGGCCAAGTTCACACTCTGCTTGAACTGCATTGACTGCAGTCGCTCTCAATATTTATAACGTGGAATTGAAAGCAGAAGCTGGCCAATAAAAAGTCTCTCCACGTATGCATAACCTGCCATTAAAATGTGGAACTAATATTTAGACTTTTTATAAATGTGAGAAAGCTTTCAGGAGATATGGGGAGATTGATATTTTTTAGCTCTTTATGGCCTGTGGATGGCCACAATCCAGCCCAGAGTTAGACTCACTAACTGAATAGTATCTTAAATGAGAGCACTTCTTCAGTGAGAGTACTTTCATTACACAAAGGGGAGACATGTACGCCCATGCTCCACTCCCACAGGTTTAAGACATCCACCCAGTGGCATAGCTAGTGGGGAGCAGGAAGCCCCAGGTGCTTCTCTCAAGGTGACATCACTTGTGACAAAAATCACAGTTATTAGGAATAATACCAACAAGTCATATACCATTCAAAGTGTAAGTTACAGCAGAATGCAATGAAATAAACTGGAGTGAAATATCTCCATTCTATCAAAATTATGGCCAAAAAAACAAAAAACAAAAATACAACTGTCTTTGTATTTGTATCCACTGTGTCTTATGTAACAAAAAATAGATTTCTTTAACTCAAAACGGACCAATGAGACTGATTGTTTCAAGAGTCAATGAGATGTTATTTTGAAACAGCATGGAACCAATACGGTATTAGTAAGGTGATACCCTTGGGGGGTGTGACACTAGTGACCAAAGTTGTGGAAATCGTGGTTTTAGGAGTAATACCCAGGGATGGGAAGATACAGTGTAGCTTTACATAAGTCAAGTATAATAATAATAATAATAATAATAATAATAATAATAATAATAATAATAATAATAATAATGGTATTTATATACTGCCTTCCTGCATTGGATTGCTCTTTTGTCTTTATTCAAGATGGTTTACATGGGCAGTCTTTCTCTAAACCCCCGAGGGGTTTTTTATAGTAAACAAAGAAGTTCTGTCTTTCAAGAACACACTACTTTCCAGGTGGATCTTTTTCCGTCTGGTCTTCATTCTGGTCGTGTCACCCCCACACTGAGAAATAGCTGCAGCTGGCTTCTTGTCTCCCACTCAAGAGCTTAGCTCAGTTCATCAGCTTCGAAGTCTCACTGCACACAGAAGCTTCTGGTGTTCTTGAACTGGTGACCTTCAGGTGTTGTCTTCAAGCTTAATGACAGTTTTACCCCCTAGACCAGACCTTCTGCCTTCTGACTCTAGAGACTACGCCCCCGGGACTCAACTCGAAAACAAGTCATAACGGGGGCACTTTCCAGGTCACTGAGTCACCCTTTTGTGACTCAATTCAAGTTGCCCCCCTTTTAAAAAGTGTGCCGTGAAAAAATGGAGTTGCTGCTGAGGGGTGTGTGTTGGAGCTCTTTTTGAACATTCCCCTGATGTCCCTGCCCATCTGTAAACAGGGCAGGAAGGATGGGAGGGACTGTGAGAGAGCGGAGACAGAATCAGCAAGAGGAAGGATGGTCACAAGCAGCAGCTGTGAGGCTTACCAGGTTGACCCAATCCTTTGCAGCTCTACTCAAAAGTAGTCCCACTGCAGCCGGTCATTCAATAGCAACCCAAGTAACAATGGAGCGCCTCACAGCAGCCATGTGGTGAAAAGCATGATTGCTATGAACTGTCTCCCCCCTACTTCCCTGCCTTCTCCCTCCCTAGGCTTCTGCAACCAATCATAAAGCAAGAATACCCTTGGCTCCTCCTTCTGCCCTATCTCAGCCTGATCCCACCTCCCGTCATCCCCCCCCATGCAAAAGCAAATATTAACCCTTCCCTGCCTCCCAAATGGAACCACCCTGCTGCTAGCCTGGTCTGAATGATGGCACCATGAAGTTTTTTTCACACCATGAAAACCATAAGCAAGCACACCCAGACACAGGTAGACTCGAATTAGCATGTGTGGGAATGAGTGCCGACTCAGGGGGGCCCCCGACTCGAGTGTATGAGTCCACAAGTCAGCTAAAAACACGCATTTTCACAACTCAAGTCTGAGTCATCTGAGTTGAGTTCCCAACCCTGATAATACCATCGTGTTATATATCATCCACTGTGTAATTTAATGCAGAATGTAATGAAACAAGCCGCGCTGAAATAACTGTTCTATTAAAAGTTACAGCCAAATTACCAGCTTCTCTCCACTGGCCTTGGGCTGGCCGCCTGACACGGAAGCTTTTCATTCTGCACTGACCTTCAGGTTGTCATAGAATCGAGTAGCCCCATTGTGGGGACTCGATTTATCTGGGGGATAAATCCCAGATAAATCGATTGGGATTGCTTTATCTGGGGGAGGGGGATCAAAGTTCCCTTCTCTCAAGGAGGAGGCAGCGGCTGCCTAGAGCATGCTGGATGCCTCGGCAGTCATTTTCGGTGCTGCTGCAGCCCCACACACCAGGCAGCTCAGGATTGGTCTGGTTTCATTTGTTGGTAACTGATTGGTTGGGTGATCTGTACTATTCTATGGTAAAATAAATGAATAAAGTTAATGGGAGTGACATCAGGAGTTACCAGACCAGGTGACATCAACCCTGGTGGTGCCACTGAGTGGGAAGGTTGGATGTTGTTGGTCACTGGCTTAGATGACTTTTAAAGTGGATTCTAAACACTTATGTTGGACCAAAGTCTATCAGTGGTTATGAACCATGATGGCTACATTGAACCTCCAGATGCAGGGGCAGTATGTCACTGAGTACTATGTGTTGGGGAGCAATAGCAGATGAGGGCACTGACTTGCTTATGGGGAAATATTCACTGCATTTATTTTCTGGTTATTCTTATTATTATTCGTTTCATCTCATGACTATTATTAACACTCAGCCTCACCTACTTCACAGGACTGTTATGAGGACAAAAGAAGGGGAGGAACCATGCACACCATCCTGAACTCCTTAGAGGTAGGGCAGTATAAAAATGTGAGAAAAAATTGATTGATTGATTGATTGATTGATTGATTGATTGAGTTTGTCATATGGGGCAAAAATTTAAGGGGCTTGGCTGTCAAATGACCTAGCTACTCCACTGCAGCCACCTGAGCATTAATCAAACCAGGTCAAACTCTGTCACAACTTTCGCCTCCTTTCCCTTTCCCCTCTTCCTTCCATTCTCTTGTTCTCTCATTGCTTCTCCACCTACTTCTCTCCTCTTTCTTTCTACTAGGGCTGTGTAGGGCCCAACTTCTGAGAAACAAACTGGAAAAGAATTGTAAAAGTCCAACAGTGGCAAAGCCCTTTCCATTTTTCTCTCTGTACAGATGGGAACATCAATCTACCTACTTTAATAAGCATTACCATCAAACTTTTCCAGCCAGTGGCTCCCTTGAACCCTGTGGCTGTTGGCCATGACTCCCCATCATGTTCCTGAGGCTGGAAGTGACATCATTAAACAGGAAGTGGCCAGAAATATTAATTATATTAATATTAATTATATTAATCATATCATTAATTAAATGCAGATCTTAAAAATATATTATTAATACACAGCAATATACATGCTTTATAAATGATCAGCTGCTGATCATTGTTGGAGACAGGATGCTGGAGTAGGTAGATTTTGTCTGGTCCAGGAGGACTCATTTTTTAAAAAATTTGTAAGCATACCAATAGAATTGTTTTATCAAATGAACTTTGTGAACAACCAGTCTGACCAACATTACACACACACACCCCTGTGGACCCCAATCCAACCAGTCATTTCTCCCATTCTCCTTGGATAGGATTGAACCCTTTATTAATTTAATGAAATTAAATTTTTCCAGCAGCTGGTGGGGAAAACAAAAATAGACCATGAAAATATATCAGAGCTGATAAGGGTTTGGTTAGGAAGCTGATTTGTCTCCTATACTAGGAGATGCACAGCTCAAACCTATGCATGTCTACTCAGAAGTAAGTCCCATTAGCGTCAATGGGGCTTACTCCCAGGAAAGTGTGGATAGGATTGGGCTGGCAATCACTTCATCAATGGCTGATAAGTATTCCCTTCAAATAGCAAGATTCATCACTTTAAAAATACAGCTTCTGCTCTTCAGTCAAATAACAAGATCAATAAATCACTTTAAAAACAGTACCCTTTTTCTGCTCCTGGCCAAGCAAAGTGTGTGCTTGTCTGTCCCCTCCCCCTTTGCCAACTGCATGGAAGCAACTTTAAGGGGAGGGGGAGGAAAGCGGGAAGGTTTGGAGATCAAAAGGGGGGAGTGGAAGAGGGAGGGGGTTGAAAAGAGAGATTTCACTTTGATGAGAAGTGATCCCAGGCTGGGAACTAGGAACCAATCAGACAAGGATCAAGGAGGGTTTCTTTCTGATGGTCAGCAAAGACAAGGACTGCAAAATGAGCATGCTTGGTACTTGCCGGATGGGGGCTGGAGTGGAAGAGCTTTGCAAACAACATGCAGCGAACACAGAATGTGGCAGCCTCAGAGTGGAGGGCGAAGAGGGTGGGGTGACAGCAGCCACTCTTGCAGCTGAGCAACTCCCATTTCTTCTGCTTTAAAAAAAAGTGCAGAGACGGGCAGAAGATGGGCTTGTATTCTGCCCAGGGGTGTGACCATATGGCTGCGAGAGGACATCCCGCGCCTCCCCTTTCAGTTCCTGGCGCCTCCCTAATGAGCCGCGCCTCACAGTTTGAATAACTCTGCCATAAATGGTTGCCTAATGCATGGAATCAAACATGTGTAACACCTTGGGGATGACTATCTCGAGATTGGAGCAACTGTCTTCCTAGTTCATTGCAATGCTCCATGCTATCTTAATTATCAATGTATTGCAATGCTTAAATAGGAAGCAAGCTTTATTTCCCAACACAGGATGACTGCCCTATTGACAGTCTTGCTCCTATGAGATGTGCATTTGCGTGGTACTCAGGTATATGCAGAAGTAGGTCCTTTTAGCCAGCACTGCATGCAGAGGAAGGTCTACTACTGTACTGTAAGATGTCTGTGCAACCTGGGCAATGAACTTCCTCATTTGAGGGACCCCCTGGGTAGAGCAGACAGAACGCTGTGTTTTTATACTTGTTCACTACAAACAGCATTACTGATTATGATTATATGATAATTGCTGTATCACTGTGGAGAGGAGGGTGTGCTTTAAAAGTCATCCCGAAATAGCACGATGATTAAATATGCAGTCGTTCCAAGAAAAAACAGGATCTGTGTAAATATAACATTAGAGTACAAATAATATGTACTGCAGGGGGAGAACTTTGTTTTAATTTTCTCTTTTGAACAAGTGGCACACTCAATAAACCAGTCAGCAAATTTGCTTTACCGCTCTCGTTGTCAGGATAATGTAACAAACAGATGGAGGATTTAATGTAATTTGGTTAACTAATTTAACAGGTTTGGCTCTGAGCATTAACTTATTTTTATATTCTCTTTCTGTTCTATTTGCGAGAGGCTGGCATGCATGAATAAAAAAGGGGAGCTCTGCACACATTACTGCTGGTTTGACAATGCTGTTGGTAGAACATCATATAACTCTAATGAGAAGAATTTATCTTTCTGTTCCACAAAGAAATTTCTGTCTTGATTTATGTTTGTGCAGTGCTTAGGAGTTGTGGCAAGCCATCACTAGTACCAAAGAAGTACAAGAGAGCCAGAGGAATGTATGTTTTCCCTCTGTCCCTCTTTTACACACACACGCAGAATACCATTGAGGGGGGAATGGAGGGTATCCCAACCAATATAATACACAGATGTTCAATAAGATTTCAAGCCTTTCCCACTTCCTCTGCAGTCCAAATCTTTATCATTGTTATGTCCCATAAAGATAGAGGATCACAGGAGAAGTGCTATTAACTGGTTTATGAATACAGTGGGCCCTCTTTATCTGCGGGAGTTTGATTACAGACCCCCACAGATAAAGAATTCCGCAGGTGCTGGGGTCCACTCTCAAAGCTCGCACAATTACTTATCTGGAGCCTCCAGAGGCCTCTCTTGAGTTGTGCCAGACCAGTGACCCACTCTATTAGCCTCTCTTGGCCTCAGAATATCCCACAGAAACCTCCGGAATCTACTTCCAATTTTTGGAGGCTTCTGTGGGCCATTCTCAGGCCTGTGGAGGTCGGTGAAGTGGGTCACCACTTGGCGTGACTCACGAGAGGCTTCTGGAGACTCCAGGTGTGGAATTGCAGACAGCCTCCTGAGCCACCCATGTGGACCCTCTCTAGCTGTGAACAGTTAAGTCCATGTATACGGGACCTGCAGGTGTGGAGGGTTCACTGTATGTGCAACTTCAGTCATGCTTTTTCACAACTTGTCGTACTCTGTCTAGAAAAGGATTCACGTCCTCACAACAGTAGCCAACTGATACTTAATTGAGAAGCAATTTAGTAATAGAATCTTAAATTGGCTATTAACTTCAGTTGGCCTGTGCTAATATTTCTTATTCATAGACTAAGAAGTAGATTGATCTATGAAAAGAATAACTATTACTAGAGCAGGTCACCAGAGAAAAAACCCCAGTAGCTTAAGATAGGGAAGGGCTGGCTTCCGTCTTGTGTGGCCTACTTCCTTACGAAACAAATAAAAAAACCCTCCCCCCAAAAGCTAGAGACCTTGTGGTTTTCACTGTTGAGACACAATTAGTTACTATTTAGTAATCCTGAGTTTTAACTCTTGCTTAAGAGCACAAGTATCTTGCTGGACAAGACAAATGTCGATTCAGAACCTCAACCTTGGCAAGAAACTGAACCACCAGAGCTCAGCATTAGCTAATCTACTACAAACCGGCCTGTAGTCCACAAGTAGACCATAATATATCTTTTGCGCTTTCCTACCTTCAGATCATTTCCCTCATTGAATAAATGGGACACTTGCACAGACACCAACCCTGAAGGAAATATACTGTAATGCGATGAATCCTTTCAGAGAATGATTTAAGTCTGCAGAAAACCTCCTAAACAGTTGCGGGCTGTTGGCATACCTCCAACATGTACCGTTTTCCCCTTTGCTTTTGCTGACCATCTTGTCTGATGAAGAACTCTGTAGAATTTGAAAGCTTGCTATTATTTTTACCTTTGTTACTTTTGTTTGGTCCCAAAATACAGCATTTCCTGACTTTGGATTGTGGAATTTTTTTCCAATGTGCTGGCACAGCCACTGACAGTTTTGATAATACAATGACATATCCTTCTACCATGTTGTCTTGGTCTTGGAATGTAGGGGAGGGATAAGGAAGCTCTTTGAAACAATAGCAGACAGCACAAATTATAGTGCATTCTTCTGATGCATAATGAGGCTTATACACAGACCTGGTTTGGTTGTGACATTTGATATGGTGATGTGACATCAAGGCTACCTCTTCACCTCTTTTTCATGAGGGGGCTCTTTCTTTCGAATGTGCTCACATTTGCTGCATCCTGGAGATCAAACATAGTTTTCACATGGTGATCTTTTGTTTTGAAAAGCTGCCCCTGTGAAGCAAAACAATAGTTATATTTGACAAAGGGCTCAGTCCTAACCCATTTTCCAACACCAACATAAAGACGATGCAGCTTCGAGGTAAGGGAACAAACATTCCCTTACTTTGAGGAGGCCTCTGTGAGTGCCCCCCAACTGCAGGATGCAGCACACGTCCCATTGGCACTACTATGCCAGTGCTGGAAAGTGGGTTAGGATTTGGGCCTAAGTTTAGGTTTATGTCTTGGGGTGTCTCATTTTTGATGGATCTCCAGGATTTGGTCAGGCTGTGGAAATTTTAAACCAATAACGAATGTCAGAACTGCTTTGAGAGTAAGACAGAGCAGCATCGTTGAGAGGCAAGGAGTTGGTCAGCATAAGGGAAAGGGAAGATACGTGTGAAGTGAAGGCATCTAAACAGGATACTGCAGTGTTTCTCAAACTGTGGGTCGGGACCCACTAGGTGGGTTGCAAGCTAATTTCAGGTGGGTCCCCATTCATTTCAACACTTTTAATATATTAGACTTGATGCTATCATGATATGTGACTACATGGGGGAAATGTTATAGACCTGTACTTTTAACAAACTACTATGTATATTCTTTTAACAATGATAGTAAATGGGACTTACTCCTGGTTACGTGCTGGTAGGATTGCAGCCTAGGATTGTTAAAAATTGATGATGTCACTTCCTGTCATGACATCACTACTGGTGGGTCCTGACAGATTCTCATTCTAAAAAGTGGGTCCCAGTGCTAAATATGTGACAACCACTACTGACATCATAATCACAATACTTCTGTGATCAAACATCTACTCCCCAAATACGTTGTGGGTCACTCATATGTGATTAGGAAGACCTCATGTATCTTTAGAGACAATCCACACTTGTTTGGAGTCCTTTGTTGCCGTAAGGACTGATCCTTTGTTTACTTTTGGTCAGTGGCAGCAAGATCTGTGGGTGCTTGAGGAAGGTGCCCCATCATCTACCTACCTAGAGCCACCTCCTCCCACCACCACTGCCACCTCCTTCTCCAGTTAACTGCCTTCTCCTTCCTAGTCTTTGCCTGCTTCCATCAACCAGGAAAAGGAGGAGGGGGAGATGGCCAGCAAGCCAAATGAATGGGTAGCAGTAGTCAGTTGGTTGGGCAGGAGGTATACCAAGTGCAGACAGATGCTACTGCCTCTGCTGCTACCTGATTAGCCATTGCCTGAGGCACACTCATGAAAGGGTTAGCTCTATATGTATCCAGGTACATATATCTGAGCAAAATATATGATTCATGCCATCAAGTGTAGGATTTTTTTTTTCTCTATCAGCTGTTCCCAACATTTAGAAAGTCAGGATGCAGGTGTATTTAGTACCCAGGTATGCACACTAGAGTACAAAAGGAAAGTGAGATTTAGTCTTGAGTGCTGCAAGTTCGAGCACAGGCCACAAACAACCACACTGTGGTATATAATGCCACAGGCCCGAGCAACAGCACTGCTATCATGCCTCTAATATAAAGATGTCAGCAGTGAACTCTTTGTGGTGGCTATGAATGTGAAAATCATCCTTAGTGATAAGTAACCAGGAACTGTTGAGTTGTGGCTTTCAAAGGCGCTGTAGTACACAGCTTGCTGTAACCCAAAAGACTTCTACATGCGATGCCACAGACATGGACAACATTTTAATGTAGCCTAAACCACATAGCCTACGAAGCTTGAAAAAATTGCTTCAGAACAAGTTATTGTGAGGCAAAGACTAATATGACTGTTGGACTCAGCCAAGGAGTTGCAAAATGCATTTCTGACCATGCACGCGCATGGAGTCTTCCCATTTGTGATTTGGCAACGCCTTCTACTCAATAATAAAACCCAACAACGTCTTTGCATATCTGACAAATCCATTTCAGCAGCAGCCACTTATTCCAGCAATTAAAAATGCAGGGCATAGGCTTTGGAGATGAAAGGTATTTATTTAGTGCGGTGCTTTAAGACCTCGATTAAATATGGCATTCCTGCAGTGACCCCTGAATTTAACTCATTAAGATAAGATAAGATCAGGGCATTTTTTTATTAGGACTGGATGGCTATTAGCAGCTTTTGAGCTGGGAAAACTGCCAGATCATACAACATGCTTGTCAAACATTTGTAAAAGAAAGGGATCCTCAGGCTTGTGTAAGTTTCCTCTAATTTAATTTGTTTAGAATTTTCCCCACACATGGTTAAGAAAGCAATGGCACTAAAAAGAAACTCCCTAGTCATTAAATATCAGCAATCCCTTGCATTTGTTGATCCATCACTGTTGAGCAATCACATTCGGGGCATATTAGGATACAAGGTATTTCTAGGAAGGAGCTTCCTCTGCTAGGGAGTGAATAGATGTGCTGATAAATGATCTTCCTGAAAATGCCACTCTTGTACTCAGAGTGCTTAGATTCATCATCTCTTCCAGTTCCCCAACTGGGCTTGCCTCTTACTACCTTCCGATTATTGTCAATTATCCTTGACCACTGTGCATTTAGCTCCAAGCAATTCACCTGCCTTTTGCTCCTGTAAACTAGTGTAACCTGCACAGCATCATTCAACTCCTTTCTGAATTCAGTGCTGGGAATTCTCATCTGCACTCTTCTGTAGGGTCAAGGATAGCAAGGAGTCCAACTGTACCCTGTGTTTTAGACCGCATGCACCTATATTTTTGGTCAATTCATGATTTCTGTACCCTGGGTGACTACTGTTATAAACAAGAGTGTTTTCTGTTTTCCATTTCCGTGGGCCAACTAGATGTCAACACCAAGGATGCAAATCCCTGTGTTTTGCTGTAACTAATAAAAGGGGGTGATTGTTTACCTTGATAACATTGTCGTAGGGCTAGTTTAGACAATACTTCTTTGTCTGACTTGACCCCACACAACACACACTGTAATGCTATGAGTTAAATTAATTTATGGAATTCAGTGTTGCAAGATGTGCTGGTGGTCACACGACCCCAAGCATGTTGCCCCTTCCCTTCGTGCCCTTGTAATCTTGTGGGGATGGTTCAGATGTACTGTACTACATAAATACTTCAAATTTGAAGTATGTATATAGTAGTGGTTCAGATTAACTAGTCCGCCCCCCATATAATTAAGCAATGATTGTTGTAGTATAGGAACCAATAATTTAAATAAATCCAAATATGAACTTTATTGCAGCGTTCTGAGTCAATAATATTCTTGTTTAGGAATCTGGGAGAGGGCATTACACAGAAATGTTGTCTGAACCAGCCCAAACCAGTTATTGTGAAGATATACAAAGTAACTGCAAACAATTGCCCTACAACGCACTGCTTTATGCTATTGAATACATTCAAAAGTGGGCCTTTAACCTTGCTGAGGCATTTGATTAATCCCTCTGCTAAAATCTGAAATCCAGCTCTGTCCTCATAAAAAAATGAGTCAGATGACTTGGCTCCCATAAGGGGTCTCTGCTCATCATAGGCCACGCAAACCTGAGAGAATCTCCATTTTGTGTTTTCATAGCTTGACAGGGAATGGTAATGGAAATGTATTGGAGATGTGTACTGAGCTTGTTGAAAGCTGTGTGTAGATCCTCCTGGTTCACACATTCCTGTGAGACCTCACTGGAAACTCTTGGAGATCTTCCATAGCTGACTTGGTAAAGGATGAGCTCATAACTGTTGGTTTGTAACAACCCCTGGGTGGCTTGTGAGCCGCTTGTCACGATTTTGTTGTAGTATCATAAACAATAATTTAAATAAATCCAATATGAACTATATTGCAGCATGAGTTAATAAAAGTCTTGTTTATGAATCTAGGCCAGCATCTCCTGGAAAGTTATTCAGCTTTTCATAACTTGCCCAAGATCCATCTACCGTAATACTTATGGAAAACCAGCAGAGCAAGCAAGACAGAAATTGGTGATCAGAACAGATGCGTGCATTCCCTTATCTTTTTGTAGGCTGGCTGGGGGTGAGAACAGGAAGAACTGGAAAGTAACCAGGCTTTGGAGAGATAATGCCTAAATGACAGGTGTGATGTAATGCTGAAATTATAGCCATTTGAAATGGCTCTGGGAGAAATGAAACACACCACACATCGCAACAAATGTGTGCCTACTGTTGTGGTTGGATTTGTCTTGATTAAGGCTCCCTGCGAAATGATGGATCTTTGTAAGTGGGGAAGGGAATGGAATGAATGGAAGCCAAAACTTCAGCTTGCTATTTAAGTTCAGGAAATGCAGTAAACTACAGCTTGCATAATGTATTAGGAACCACTGTGATACATTAGCAAAAATGCACAGTGAGTGACTCTACGCTTCTGGGAAAAAAGAGATATCTGTTGCTAAACACGCTGCTTAAATTTTAAATGCGAGAAGTATATTTATTCAGAGTGTTGTGTTGTCAGCATAAATATGTGCCAGAATGATTTGCTCTGCTCTGTTCGGTGAAGGCCTGATCTCATCTTCTCATCCTGGTAGCCTTTTGTGCTTTTCTACACTCACAAAAGTTGCAGAGATGGTTGAAATCCACTGACTATCCATTTTAGTGCAAATAAAAAGCCCTGGTAAGTGACTTGATTTTTTTTCCCCCACTGACAGTAATATATAGGTCTTGTTACATTACAAGTATACACAAACATTTGTGCAAAAATTAGTTTATAAATTGTAACTGAAAGCTGGGGCATCCAGTGTCAAAAATCACACTACATGATCAACTGCTTTTTTTTTTTTTTTAAATCAATCCTGGCCAAGAAAGTCTTAAGCAAAGAGTGTCTCCCACTATGTTGTCCTTTGGATCCTGAAGATCTTCCACTGCAATCTCATCAGTGCATGTATCCCCTTTTCTCTCTGAAGTCCTGATACATCATTTGTGCATTGGTCTAGCAATTAGTGCAATTAGAGCACAGCAATTTGTGCATTTTGTACAGCAAGAACCACTTCATTAAAAAAAACTAGCAACTGATACCCCATCAACAAAATGATATGTGGAGGCCTTCCATGAAGGGCATCTGCTTGCAGTGCATCCCCTGCACCCCTAAATTAATTAATGAAATTTAATCAATTAAATCCACGTATGGAATTCACCACTGCAAGATGTGGTGACAGCCACTAGATAGATTGAAAAAGGGATTATATAAATTCTTGAAAACAAGTTTAGCAAGACCTAGTGCTAGTCCTTGTGATTTTCCCACTTCCAAGGTCTGTGGCAATATGCTGCTGACTACAGGTTGCAAGGAAGTCACAGCAGGGATGGCCTTTTCAGGGGGAACTTGTTGATCTTTATGGATTCGGTGGACCTTTGATCTGATCCAACAAGGCTCTTTGAAACAAGACTGGATTCCTTTTCTGCACCATTGCTTTGGCTTTCTGCATCAAAAGCAGACGCATAAGAAACAGGGGCAATGTGACATGAGAGATCTTAGGCACTGATGCTGCTCCTGCCAATATGCAGATTGCATTGCCTGTGTCTGCTGTGAAGACAAGCGTATGACTAGTGTCAATTGAGGAGAGCTCACAGGAACAGGAGGTGCCCCAAACTATATCCCAGACACAATTCCTGAAATAGAATTGTCCAGTACAGAAATCTTTAAGCCAGTGGTTCTCAACCACTGCCAACCTCAGCCCCCACACCTAACATGCATCCTGGTACATAGAGGGTGGGGGTTCCATGAAACAGCCTTGCATTGGACGCCACAGCTCCTAGTGCCGACCCTGGCCATGGGCCCTCTTCTAGGCATAGTCAAATATGGAGTCTCAAGCCTATATTGCTTTGCTCACTTCTGATGCCAGCATTGGCAGTGATAGTTGGGTGGAATCACAAAAAAAACTCCCTTTTTTGCATTGCTGGAGTAGCATTGCTGGTAATATTTTCTCATAAATGGCATAAACATTCACAGCTGTTTATAAATTGGATGACAGCCTACAGAAGAAAAGAGGGAAAAGCAATGGGATGAGAATTCAGAGCCCTAACATTAGTAAACATAAGAATTCCCACAGTGGGTTAGATTGCTATTCAGGCCAGCTCAGAATTTTGTCACTGATAGTAACCAAGCCGATGCTCTGGGGAAGTGCACAAGTGAGTCCTGTTGAGAATAATGCCTTCCTCCTGTTGTTAATCCCCACCAGTTGTGAAAGGTAAACTTCCTCTGAGCAATTGGGTTACCCTGTGGGCTACCACTGCCAGTGATTTATCATCAGTCAGCTATATTTGATCCTCTTTACCTATCACTAGAGGAGTTTGAAAGCAGTAGTATTTATTTTACTCAGAAGTAATCCCATTGTGTTCAGTAAGATTTACGCTGTAGTCTTTACTCACCAAAAACACTCTATGCTGTCACTCAGTGCTGGAAGAAAATAACTGACATGGGAGTGAGGTCATGTGACTCCTAGCAGGAGGCTAGGGTAAAAAAACAAATGGGAAAGGAGAATTTCTGGCAATCCTGCAAAATAGCCCTGACCAAGGAAAATGGCTCCTACATCACTAAATCGGATCATGCTGTACAATGGAACCAGGAATCAATTCTGCGGTACCAAAAATACACCCATGGTATCATTTATAAATGGCACTTGCACTCATAAATCCTGGGTTGCATAATACATGCAAGCAATGACCAGGAAAGGATCAGGGCCTTGTCTGTACACATATTTCAAATCATCAGCTAAGAGTTGAAATGCCTTCCTGAAGACTGTGATGTCTTTGATGTGTATGTGGTGCACTATCACACTAGTTATTCAGCAGCACACTTTGGGGGGCACTTGACATATGTAAATATCAAGAAAATTTGAGCATATAAGAAAGATATTTATAGCTCTCTCTCTCTCTCTCTCTCTCTCTCTCTGTGTGTGTGTGTGTGTGTGTGTGTGTGTGTGTGTGAATGTTCACAGAATATTCACACACACAGAGCTCACATGCACACAAATGTACATTTTTTGCTGAAATGGAAGAACAGATGCATACACACAGGCAGGCAGTATTGTGCTGTCAGTTTCTAGGCGATACATATTGCATTAATTTAAGAGACAATTGTGTGTCCTAATGTTTGAAGCCAACAGAAGTCTTCCCTGCACTCCCAAATGTTTGATAAAAACTTTTCTCCTGGTTAATTTCTAGCTCTTGGCTGCATTTCCTGCTAATTTCAAACATATGTCATACACAAAATATGTTAATTTTCAAAGCTGAAATCTGGCAGGAGGTGATTGTAAAGCTGGCATAGAGAGGGTTGGGACAAACAAAGAGAAGAGCTGAATGTTGGCAGAGTTCCGTAACATACTGTATCTTTTGCAACCATTTCCATATACAGGAATGATGATGGGAAGGTAAATGGCCTGTGATAAAATTTCAGTGCAAACGAAAAGCTCCTTGAATTGATGCAATTTATTTTCCCTTTACAAAAACTTACAAGCAATCAAAACCGGGGGGGGGGGGAAGAGGGAGAACTACTGAAATTTGTAACAACTGAATCTTGGCACTGTACAGAGTTTTCCTTTTTACTTGGAAAGAAACATAAGCAAAGTTTGTAATGAGTTTTCCAGCGACTAGAGACTATCAGCAGCTTCTCACACTATGAAGATATCTGAGTGCAAAGTTCACGTGCACTACATCAGTTGTGAAAAGCACATGCATGTATGTCACCACTTTCCCTTTTTCAAATACATGGAAGCCTAATCTTTTCCAGCTGTCATATCTGTAGAGAGAATCTTGCACATGGTGTTGCTACACATTTAAGAGTGCAATCCAAAAGCACTCCTGGGCTGGCGCAAGTTCCTTGTGCCAGCCTGGAGGTGTCACAAAAGTGCCATAAAGTACTTCTTCACCACTGTGGAAGTTGGTGGACTGGCGCATGGAGGCACACCAGCCTCTGCAGTGCCAGCTTACAGTAAGTTTGCACCAGTGGTGGGCTGCTGGTGCAGGGAGGTGGGGAAGGGTGTTTCAGGGGCTTTCTGGGGCAGGGAAAGGACGAGTGGGGGACAGGCTGGTGGGAGGAACAGGTCGGGGAGGGGGTAACCAGAGTCCAGAACTTAGGCAGATCCTAACCCCCCTCCTGAGTGGCTCGGCCTACTGCCAGGCTGCTTGGATCTGCACCACCTCTTTAGATGATGCAAATTCTAGTAGCCCTATTTGGCCCACTGCCATGTTGCTCAGGGTAAGGGGAATTGATTCCCCAAGCCCTGAGTTGCACTGCAGCAGCCCCAAGCTTGCTCTGGATGCAGCACAGGACAGCTGGCTTGCCTGCTCATGGCAGGTTAGGATTGGGCTGTAAAGTTATTGTTGTTATAATATTTCTATACTGCTTTTTGACAGCAGTTCACAAAGCAATATCCAAAGTGAAAGGAATGAAACTATGGTTCTCTGTCTCAAAGAGTCTTACAATCTTGATGACCCCCCCCCCCCCAATAAAGGAAGGATATAAGAGCAAACAGCCACTGGGCAGAGGCATTCTTCTGGTATGATTACAGACATAGGAAGAATAGAAACACTAGAACCTAACATAAGCCATGCTGAATTAGTCCAGTCCAAAGGCCCATCTAGTCCAGCATCCTGTTGCCTACAGTGGCCCACTGGCTGCCTCCAGGATGCCCATACGCAGAATGGACAACATCTTTCTCTCCCACCAAAACTGTATTACCCTATAACTAGTGTTTAAGTAGTAGAATACTGCTGCATAACCATCATGATCAGTAGTCATGGACATGCCTGTCCTCAGTTTCACAAATTTCCTTTTAAAGCCATCCAACCTAATGGCCATCACCCCACCTTCTGGCCATGAATGCCTCAGTTACTGCCGAAGCAGCTGCTTTTCCCCATTACATAAGAGACACCACTTTAAAAGGTGTCCCTTTGCCCAGTTCGCAGGGGGAAATTATTCCAGGAAATGGCTAGGAAGTTATTCCTAGACATCTGTTTGCCTTTTGTTGTGCCTTTTTCCTAAGCAGCTCAAGGCAACCTATGTTCCCTCACTTTTATCCTGATGACTGCACCACGAGAGAAGTGAGGCAAAGACAGAGACAGTAACTGGTCCATCGCCACCCTGTTTCCTTTACTGACTCAGTTGGGATATGAATTCTGCAGGGAAGGGCCACAGCTCAGTTGTAGATCACATGCTTTATATGCAGAAGATTCCAGGTTCAATCTCTGGCATCTCCAGAAAGGTCTAGGAAAGACCCCTGGCTGAAACCCTGGAGAGCTACTGCCAGTCAACAGAGACAAGACAGAATGAAATGGGTCAATGGTCTGACCCATAAGGCAGGTTCACATGTACAGTAGTGAGAATCACCTTCTGCATGTGGAGCCTCTTCTAGAAGGTACCTCCATCTGGTTTTTGGATTTTCTCCCTGCTTCAGAGTCTTGATAATTCCAAACATTCCTTGACCTGCAAGACTGAGGTATGCGTTCAGGATAGTGCATTGAGGAGGCAGGGTGTGAAAGCCTTCTATTTTGAATGCAACCTATACTTTTTAAATCAAATATTTTATATGCAGAAAAGTCAGATGAAATGTAGCCCTGGTTTTTCAGAGAACAAATACTGGGGAATAATAAGTAGTTAGTGCCATTAAACACCAGAAAAGGTTGAGATGCCTCCTTTATTTCTCACAACTGTGATACCAACTTCTTTCTTTATGCCCCAATCCAGTAACACACATGGCACTTGACTCTGTGCCCTGAACATCACTCATATCCTTGAGTGTCAAGCTGCATCAGCACCTTGATCCTGTTGGACGAGGGAATATCAGTTACCATAGGAACAAATTCATTTTCAATGAATGCACAATGACAAGCAAGTTTACTGCCTGCCATTATGGCCTCCTCCAAAAACAGATTGGCAAGTTTTCTGCTCCTTCATGTTTTATACTTTACCCCTGCCAAGCCAAACGAAATAAGCCAAAATAGCTCAGGGGGATGGATGTTGAATATACTTTGCTTTCCAAACCACCACAATACATATTTTTTGGGGAACGGCCCAGATTTGAAAGGGTTTTGGCAAAGGGTTTTGTATTGTACTTTGTGTGAATGGTACTAGATGAGTCTGAAACAGCCCAACAATTAGTTTTAGTGGGAATTAATCCACAGAATGTATTGGCAGTCAACAGAAATGTGGACCCAGTTCCATTTTTTCCCCTCTGTGTGCATGGGGAGTTAGTTTTAACAGGCTAAAGTCTTCATTCGTCTGTCTATGATGCTACCAGGGCCAAAAGAAGAGTGGCCAGAGCACCATTTCAAATAGAAAACACACTGTGGGGCCAAAGGCTCTGATTAGTGGCCCAGTTCTATGGGGGCCTTGAGCTGCGGAAACGAGTGTTCCAGCACCACAAGGTTCTTTAAGGCTGTTGCAAATGGTGACATGCCATTCAGTGCAGCTGTACAGCTGCCACAGTGGGTGAGCAGTCACGGCCACATGCCATCAGCCTGTCAAATACCTCTGGCATGGGAAGTCAGCAGGGAAGGGGTGGGAGGGAGGCAGAAGGTGACTGGAATGGGACCTGAAGGGGGAGAAACAGGGCAGAGACTGGGGCAGGGAGGATGGGGTAGACTGAGGCTGGGAAGGAGGTGGTATTGGTGGCTATCCTATCCCCCCCCCCTCCTGGTCTCAATTTGCCTTCCTGGGTCCACTTGGTCTTGTGCCAGCAAAATGGGTAGTGCAGGTCCAAGTAGACCTAATGGGCAGTGGAGGCTTGCTCCAAAGCAAGGGAACAAATATTCTCTTACCTTGAGGAGGTCTCCAGGACCTGAAACACCCCCACAGGATGCAGCAGGTGCCCCAATCGTGCAGGAGATGGTTAAGTTGAACTGGGCTACCCCTCTGTGATCTGCAAATGACCGTTTATTTTTTTTACTATGTGGCTTGGACATGCAACTCAAATTCCATTGCATTTTGTTGACCGTGAAGTCAAAATCTATCCCACCGAATGCCACCATAGTTGTTTCTCACCTTAGCCTTTAGCAAAGCTCCAGCTAGCCTAGGTACTCTGAACATAGATACTCAGAATTGCCACAGGGAAGCATTCATCATGCCTATGAATACACAGACTGAAAAGTCCAGGATTCCCTTGCCAAGCAGGTCAGATGGCTGGTAACGAAATGTTGGATGAAGGCCTGCAGACACCTGCGGATGCTCAATCATCATTTCTCCCCCACTATCAGGAGGCTAATTGATTAAGATGAGGACAATTAAACTCCAAGCAGCTAAAATGAGCAAGCAAAATAAAAGCAAGCACTTGTTATTTGTCTGGTGTTCCAAATTACCAGATGATCAGTACGTATAGTCCTCATTCTGAAATAGTTTGTGTGCAGGCATCGCTATTGGTTATTTGATGGAGAAGCCACTGTTGTGTATGTGTGTATGGATACAGCCCCAAATTATTAAAAAATAAGCACAATTCTTCTGAATAGGTTTCGAATCCAGTAGTGCCCCACACGACGATTTAGTAATCGTGATGAATTTTCAGTGACATGTCAAAGATTAGAAACAGATTACTAGGTGGTTGACATGCAATAATTTTTCACAGCCTTTTAGTTGTATCCCAGCCTTTTGCAGAGCACTGCAGGAGTTCTTCCACAAGCACAAGTTCTTATCTCATTGCAGTTCCCTTCTTTAAGTAGAAGAAGCTTCTGATGATGAAGCAACATCCTGCAAAAGGTTAGACCAGCCAAATATTATACTGTATATTACACGTAGAATACCTCAAATATTCTTTTTTTTTTTTTACCCAGAGGTATGATTTAGATTTTTTTAAATGAACCTGATTTTTATTATGGGTTTGCAATGGACCTAATTTTTACCCATCCAAAATTGGTAGATAGATTTCCTGGAGCTCTCTGGTCACCAGCAGGTCTGCCATGATTGTAAACTTTACTTGTCCCCACAAATGAATAAGGACCAAGAAGTGCTCAGTCCAGGTCACATGGCAGGTGCCATGGAGTGGGATAAATATGTATTCTTTTTTTGTTCTTCATTCATGTTAGAAATTCCCCTCTCTTCTTTGCAGTCTGTCCTTGTCATCGAAGACTGGTTCCAAACTCACAAGTCTTGGTCAGGTATCCATTTACATAGAAATGGATGGATGGATGCTCTTTACCTAGATGTTCAAAGGTTCTATTTCCAGGCTATGGCTCTTGTGTACTGCAGCCTACACTGATGGAGCGTCAGGAAAATAGGATAGTATCTCCATTTTTAAAAATGTAAGGTATTTCCCTAATAACATAATTTGATGTGCATTTCCAAAGACTGCCTCCTCCAATAGGAGCTTTCTCTTTTAGTAGAATAAGACTTCTTTCAGAGGAAGGACTTCTTGCATGAGAGAAAGAAAACCTTTGGATGCAACTGAAATGTATATTCTCAGCATCCTCTGAGAGAATGATGCCATTTCACTCGCACAGACCTCCATGCACTCACTGGATCCCAGAGAGGCTTTGGATTCTAGCATATGTCTTTTCATCAGCCTCTCTGTACTTGTAAAGCAGACACATCTATTAAATTTTGGATGTCACCCATATCCTAAATATAATTAGGAGGCGTTTGCCTGAAAGAAATGACAACAATGAGAACCTGAAGAACAATTTGTTCAATTTTTGAATCTCAGCAGGTCTAGGATTCTAGTCTAATGATAATAAACCCTGAGAATCCAAGTCACAGTGGCTGTTGCAGCTGTCTTCTACGAATTTACATTCAAAAGACGTTCAGCCAATGACCACACCGATGGTAACCTTGAATTTGAACAGTTGGCCTATATTTGTGTGGCGATATTATTGAAGCACTCTGAGTGATGACACATGCCATAACTACAAAAAGTTCCCTACAAGAGAAACATGATATCCAGTCGTCTTATTACAGTTCACATCAGGCCGTTTGTTACACAGCAGACTATCAGATTAGATTACATTTCCATGGAATCCTTCATTCTATCTAAACATTGTTTTCCAGCCATCAAGAAAGACCCAGTCGTTGACTTGAAAGCAGTTATGGAGGAGGAAGGAGGTAAAATAAGGTTATAATTAATGGCTATACTTACGGAAAAATTTGTTTCCTTTTAAAAATCAGGATCAGGAGAGAAACCTAAAGTGGAATTCTACTGCTTTTATTAGATTGCTGTGCAAAAAGGAATGTCCTGGAAACAGAGGAAACTGAAGATATTTCATGGTCCAATCGTATCCCTGGAGTCCACTAGCATATCTTGTGGGCTGCTGGCATGGCAGCAGCTCCACCATTCTGTGGAGAGTTGCCATTGGCACAAAGCCCTTGCGCAGTTGGCAGACCCACCACTAGTGGTTGTCAGCTGGCAATGGGGGTGGGATTCAACACATGCTGTATCTTCACCCACCTGTCTTGGCCTGGATACATCCCCTTCGGCCTACCAGAGCTACGCCAGCCAAAGAGCTGGTTTAGAACTGAGTAGGCCCTTTGGGGACAATTGAGTGGCCAAGGAGATAAGTAAAATAGGTCTCCCTGCTGGCCCCTCCCCTGCTTGCCCATAGTATATAGCATATAGGTTCTGAACACTACAATCCAGCAGAGGATAGAACTGGGCCATCAGTTACAGAATGTGTTAAATTAGAAGCATGTTACTCAAAGCTTACTGTAATCAGTTGGAAAAGCATGCCTAAGGGCATTAAGGCTGCGATCCTATCCACACATACCTGGGAGTAAGCACAATTGACTATAATGGGACTTACTTCTGAGTAGACATGCATAGGATTGGGCTGCCACTCTTTGTGTAACTGTTATCACATTTTTCATAGCACTAGGTATCATCTGTATACAATATGGGGGTGCATGCCTTGCTGAAGGGGATGTAAACCTGCTGATGTTTACCCTCTTCCTTTAAAAAAAAAACATAATTGGAAGATGTGCATGCCAGCACTGGAAAAGGGGAATGCATAGGCTACAAAGATGCTTGGAGAAATAAAATTCTAACCAGATTTGCATTTCAGTAGGCCAAAAGCACTTCAAAGAGAGAGGGACAGAATTTCAGTCTAAACTGCAAATGTCACAAACCTTTGATGCTTACAGCCCAGTCCTATTCAGATGCCGTACTGATGTCACATGGATGCTGGTTTGATGTCCATTATTTCCTAAGCCTAGCCAGGCAATACCACACCAACTCCCAGGAATGCTGGTGCAGTCCTCGCACTAATGCTGATGCAGCCCTTCCCAGCAACACCAACACAGATACCCTAATACTGATATCCTATGGATAGATATCCATAGATATCCTAACATAGCCCATTGTTCATAATGTCCTGACATCTGCATGTCATCAGTACAATATTGGAATGATGTCCGAGTGTCACCATTGTTACGTCCATGAATCATTGGTGTGTTGTCCAATGAGCCAATTACTTCATCCATCCATCCCCAATGCCAGTGGCCAGAGAAGCGCTGCCAAGGTAAACAGAGCAGGGGACAGGGGCAGGACCAATGAGTAGCTAACACAGGCAATGGTCAACACAGGAACAGACACCTCCACCAACCATGTGGGGGGGGCGTGCCCCAAGGATACTAAAACACAAACACACTGCATTGCAAAAGGATGCTACTCCACCCCTACCCACTGCAGGAGCTACAGTGGTGACAACAAAGAAGGGGCAAAAGCAAAGAACTGCTGGGAACCACTGCACCCCAAATTTGCGTCCTTGTGGAGGCTTCTGCCAACTGGAAGAACTGCCAGGGGAAGAACTGGGACAGGTCACAAGGGGAGCCTTAACAGAAGGCAGGCAAAGTCCTGGTAATTCTCTACACACAGACACAGGCTGGTGGGGGGGGGGCAGACAGGGAGGAT
This sequence comes from Tiliqua scincoides, assembly GCF_035046505.1. Lineage (NCBI taxonomy): Eukaryota > Metazoa > Chordata > Lepidosauria > Squamata > Scincidae > Tiliqua > Tiliqua scincoides. The sequence continues at coordinate 65,680,991 of NC_089822.1, forward strand.
AGGATTGGGCTGTGAGGGGCACAATTTGTGTCAATACCTTGGTAGGAAAGGTTTAAATATTTTGTCCTTCTGCACCACAGTCTTGATCAAACACACACACACCACAGCTGCTGTTTGACTTACAGAAGCCAAACACATACAGGGTCAACATGATGCATTCAAGGCAATGCACAGTTGGGCCTGCATGGAATAAACGCACATATTTTTAAAAATAATAATAGTGCAGTTTTTTAAGTACAAGTATTTGTTTATTTTCCATGTTCTTTTTAAGTGTAAAACTGGAAATAACGATGCAGCTGCCTTGCTCTCTTGGGAGAAGGTGCATTACAAAACTAAGTAATAGCACAAATACTTCCATATTGCCTACGACTGCTCTATCGTGCATTAGGGAAGGCAAATGAAGAAAGAATGGGAAAAGCAATTACTGTACTATAGTTGAGCAGGCAAAAAAAAAAAGCACTGGGGACTGCTTCAGATGTTATAGCAAAGATAGGTTCATCTCCCGTCTTCACAATAGTAGATCAGCACTGTGAGAGATGACTCATGTCCCCTTTCCCTGTGACTGATGAGGTTGCAAAAGATTTGATGTTTTGGCCCATTTCAGCACTGATCTGTTCTGTACGTTTGCATGTAGTTACATGTACAGGCTGAGTCTGTGCTGTATTGAATTGCCAGGGGCTGCAACAGTTTGCAGGTGGAGCTTTGGTTTCACGCAGGATTCTGCTGCATTCTCGCTATAGTAGCAATGGGTGGAAGGGAAGCCTATATCTACTCATGGAACTTTGTCTTTGAATCAGGCTGCATGGCATTTGTTTTCAGGATTTGTTAAAACTATGTTTTAGTACATGATTACTATTATTATTATGTGCATTATTATTACTATTATAGTGATTTCTGTGAATAATGTATTGTTTGTTCACTATCTCGAGGATTCTTTGGAACGGCAGTATGTGAATGGTTAATTAATTAACAGCCCAATCTTACAGAGGTGGTATGGCGGTGAATCTCCAAATCCGCCACCGTAAGTCCTCTTATAGTGTTGTAAATGGCATGATGCTGTCACACGCTATAGAGCTTTTGGTGCAAATGGCTGGAGGCCCCATGAGCATGCCAGTGGCTCCCAGTACCATGCAGGTATGATGGTGGTGGGGGTGATAATAATAATAACTAGGTATTTATATACCGCCTTTCTGGTCACCGGATGACTCCTCTGACTTTATTCAAGGCGGTTTACATAGGCAGGCGTTTCTAGATCCCTCAAGGGGATTTTTACAAACATAGAGGTTCCCTCTTTCAAGAACCAACAACATTTCAGATGGATCTTCCTGGTCTGGTCTCACTTCTGACCTCCAGTTGCCTCCCATGCAGGCTGACAAGCAGCTCCTTCATCTCTCACATGGAGGGCAACCAAGATGCTTCTTCGTTCACACCAAAGAGCAGATGGAATAACTCAGCTAGGCTTGTCAGCTGCTTCAAGGTCTCGCCGTTCAGGGAGTTGCTGGTGGCCTCAAACTGGTGACCTTCCGATGTTATTTTCAGGCTAATGGAGGCTCTACCTTCTAGACCAGACCTCCTGATACACTTCCTTCTGATTGGCTGGCTCTGTATAGGAACCAGCTGCAGTTTTAGAAAGAAAAGGTGCACTTCTAAAGAGTAGGTTTCCCCTTTCTTTGCAACAGGCCGAGCTCTGATTCTGAAAGGCACAGTTGATGTAGAAAGGGAGGCCGTGCCTAGTACGCTTTTATGTTCAAATTTGTCCTCGGTGTTCTCTTCCGCTCAACAAGGACTTATGTTCAGATTTGATTCCCTTCTAAGTGCCATGTCATTCCCTCATCCACAATCCTCACAAAAACCCTGGGATTAAGCTCTGAGAAGTGACTAACCTGTGTGATCTTGCTAGATCTGAAGCGTTCAATATTTATTCTTCCTTGATAGATCAAAATACATGAATGTTCTTAGAATATAAATTTGTGCATTTGTGCCCTACAGTTGCCACCCCTCCAGGATTAATTTGAATGTCTCCAGGAATCAGCATTAATCTCCAGTAGATTATTAAATGCAATCCTGGAGATCTCAATAGTTTGGTGTAGCGTAAAACTGTTCCTGGGGGGGTTGTGTTGTGTATTGTATTTCTACTGTCTTCTCATGCAGCCCCAATATGGAGACTGTTTATTGTACAGTGTTCATACTGAACGTTGAGAAAATAAATCGAGTCCACATTTGGGGATGTCTGAAGCAACACAAACAAAGGAACAAACTCCTTTCCAAGGGATTGTTTCTATAATTAACAGGGTTGTACAATAGTGGAACAGTTGTAGGGGAGGGTGGAAATTGGCAGCAGCTGGGGCAAGAGATGGGTGGATTGGGTCTAGGTAGAAAGGTTTGGTGGCTATGGCAGCTGCCTATTCCCTTTCTCGGACCTGATCCCATGGCATGAGTCCACATGACCTGAGCCAGTTATTTAGCTAGTGCAGGTCCAAGAAGACATCCCCCTGCACCATGAAGGCACTTGGTAAGGGACTGATTGTTCCCTCATTCAGAGGAGACCTCTGCAACTGCCTGTCCCCACATGATGCAGCGGTAACTGTTTTGGTGCTGCTGCATTGGCAGAGGGTAGGAAACAATATGATTGCACTCCTATTCTGATAATGCAAGAAGTGACTGTCAGTTGTCATTTGCTAGCATGGCAGATTAATGCTTCTGAACAATGCATAAGTCTCCAACATCCCGTTTCTGGGCAAGGTAATTGAGCGGGTGGTGGCGGCCCAACCCCTTGGATGAAGGGGATAATCTGGATCCTTTTCAATCTGGTTTCAGGCCAGGCTTTGGGACGGAAACTGCCTTGGTCACCTTGGTGGATGACCTACGCCGGGGACTGGACAGGGGGAGTGCGTCCCTGTTAGTCCTGCTGGACCTCTCAGAGGTTTTCGATACCTTTGACCATGGTATCCTTCTGGGCCGATTGGCCGAGTTGGGAGTTAGAGGCACTATTTTGCGCTGGTTCCACTCCTACTTGGAGGATCGGTCCAAGATGGTGGTGCTGGGGGATGCCTGTTCGACACCCTGGCCTTTGAGGTGCAGGGTACCGCAGGGCTCAATTCTGTCCCCCATGCTATTTAATATCTACATGAAACCGCTGGGAGAGGTCATCTGGGGGTTTGGAGTGGGGTGTCATCAATATGCTGATGACACCCAGCTCTATCTCTCCTTTCCTCCAGATTCTAGGGTGGCGGTTGAGGGCCTGGAGCACTGTCTGGAAGCAGTGAGGATCTGGATGGGGGCTAACAAGCTGAAATTAAATCCAGATAAGACAGAGGCTCTCCTGGTTTGGAATTCAAGATGCAGGTGCTGGACTATCGGCTTGCTCTGAATGGGGTTGCACTCCCTCTGAAGGAGCAGGTCCGCAGCTTGGGGGTCCACCTGGACTCGCAGCTGCTCTTGGATTCCCAGGTGGCGGCTGTGGCCAGGGGGGCCTTCGCTCAGCTTCGGCTGGTGTGCCAGCTGCGGCCGTACTTGGATCATGCAGACCTGGCCACGGTGATCCATGCTACGGTGACATCAAGGTTAGATTATTGTAACACATTTTATGTGGGGCTGCCCCTGAAGACAGTTCGGAAACTGCAATTAGTGCAGAATGTGGCGGCCCGTGTGGTCATGGGAGCTAGGTGGTTTGACTCTGTCAGCCCGCTTTTCTGGGGGCTACATTGGCTGCCCATTCGTTTCCAGGCCCAATTCAAGGTGCTGGTTTTGACCTTTAAAGCCCAATACTGCTCTGGGCCAGGGTATCTTAGAGATCGCCTGCTTCCGCACAATCCGGCTCATCCTCTTAGATAATCAGAGAAGGCCTTTTTACAAGTGCCGCCGCCTAAGGAGGTATATGGGGCGGCGGCAAGAAATAGGGCCTTCTCAGTAGTGGCACCAACATTATGGAACTCCCTTCCCCTTGACTTGAGAATGGCTCCCTCTCTTGTGACTTTTCAGCGAGGCCTGAAGACCCTTCTGTTTAAACAAGCCTTCTGAGTTCATGGCCTTTTTAACATCTTTTCTACATTTTTTAGTATTTTTTACAGGCCTGATCTGCTGCTTTATGCTTTTTTTTATCTGACTTTTCATCTGACTACTGTTTTTATGGTATCTGTTAATGTGTTTTTAATATGTTTTTATCTGTTGTTAAATGATGTTTTTAATTTGTTTTTAACATGCTGTAAGCCGCCCTGGGTCCCTTTAGGGAGAAGGGCGGGGTATAAATAAAGTTTATTATTATTATTACAGGGAAAAGCATCTTTGAAGGGCTTTTGTCTGGCATACAGTGGTTATCCAAAAGCAGTGTCGACACCAGAGGGGACAAGGGAGCAGACCTCACTGAGTGACATCTTTGTGGGGGGTGACACCACTAGTAGCCAAAATTATGGAAACCTTTTGGAAAATTTGTATTGATGAATAATACCATAAATATCATTAGAAAGGTAATTTAATGCAGAAAGTAATGAAACAAACTATGTTGAATTATCTGTGTTCTATCAAAGGTTATAGCAAAATAACCAGAAAAAGAAAACACAACTGCCTGAAGTTACAAAAAGGTATTTTCTTAACTCATACCTGACCAATGAGACTGATTATTTTAAGAGTCAATGAGGTACTACTATGACATAGCCAATCACCTGTTAGTATGAGTCAGCTCTCGTTTTCATTTATCAGAGTTAATACTAGAGCTTCTATTCGGTTGTGTGAGTGTCATCAAGTTGGCCACTGTTTTTTTGTTCGTTTCTGATTTGTTGGATGTTAGGTGAATAAATAAATATTTATTATTATTATTATTTATCATTACATTATTATTACATTTACGAGGTGACTGATGGGGGTGACGCCATGAGTTACCGTCCCGGGTGACACCAACCCTAGCAACGCCACTGTCCAAAGTATACATCCACATAGTAAACTGTGCATGTGTATTGCACACTTGAATCACTACACCTGTTGCAGTGATGAATTTTTCATGAACAAAAGACATTGCCCCGCCAACACCAAATATCTCCAACCACAAATGGCATAGAAGGTACCCTAGTACATAGCTTGCTTCCTCTTCCTCCTCCTGATATATACAGCTGAATTTCTGAAAATCTCACTGCTGTTGACCAGCTCACTGGTGAGTCAATAAATATGAAATGAGACAAACTGTGTTGGACAGTTAAATACAGCCTGCTGTTAATTCTGCTGCAGTCTTCCTGTTCTTCTGAACCCACCGAGCAGAACTGAGCTTTTCATTTTTTCCACGCATAACTTGAATGAATATCAAAAGTGTTAATGGTCAATGGGTGGCTGGAACAATATCTGACCGTTTGTTTTCCATAGTCTTTCACCCTGCCTGCCTGGCTGTGGAGATGCTTGGCTTCAAAAACATGTTGCAGATTAATCCAAAAAAACAAAACCACTGGGAGACTGTTGAAAAGCAGTATTTACACTACACTGTGCATTCAGTTCCATCCACAAACAAGTTTTTATTTTCCATGTTTAAAAGCTATTGGTGAATTAGGATGTGCGCTGGAGCAAGGAGCATGGAGCTTTGGTCTGGGATTCATAAAGTCAGCTCAGGTAACCGGTTCTTCTCCAATGTCCTGTTATTTAGTTTCAGCATAGTTGCTGTATCATATGTCTGGGATTCTGCATTAATAGGGTATATAAAAATACTAGTGCTGATGTATGTGTCAGATATAACATGTATGACGTAGTATGACCTCCTCCAGTTTTGCCATCCCAGTCACAGGTGGTGTTATTGGAGTTTTAGGGTACAATTGGAAGTGTGGGGTTGAAACTCATCAGTACTATGACCACAGGCTGGGTGACTACTACGTATTTTTTCCCCAGAAGCTCCAGTCAGGGTAATGCTAAGTTATTGTGTAGCTTTACTCTCAGGCAATGGTGTCTCTGGGGTTTACATCACCTGGTGTGGGAGGCCAGTGCATCACCCCCAAGATGGTCCTCCTCCCATGGAGTTCAGGGCAATGCCTGGCTGGTAGGTGGGGCACCATTGCCCCACCCCTGCTGGGTTTTTGTTTTGATATAACTTTGACATAGAGATATTTCAACGCAGTTTGTTTCATTGCATCCTGCATGAAATTAGATCAAAAGATATCTAACATGATGATATTATTTAAAAATATCAAGATTTTAAAAATTTTGGCCAGTAGTGGTGTCACCTCCCCTTCCCTGTGCACATCACTCGGTGTGGTCTCTGCACCCTCCGAGCAACACCACTTTGCTCCAGGGCTTCTGGCATGATTACCATCAGCCTGCAGCCACCAGGAGATACATACACTGCTGTGAAACAGGCTGTAGCAACCAAAGAGGCTGGAAGGCTGGCTTTGAGTCCATTTGCCCCCTCCTTTAAGCTGAAAACTCTCAGGTAAGAACTTTCAGCACATCTCTAAAGCATAATGGGCTGTCTAACCAACATACGTTGACATACATTTATTCTAAACAAAAGTATGGGTGTCACGGGCATCACAATTTCATTTGATCTCCCCTCTTCAATGAGCACAGGGTTGTGGATTCCTCTAATTTGGTGGCTTGATTTCAAGGTACACTTTCTTTAGCTCTCTTGCAAGAGACTGGTACGTCCAGCACATAGTTTGGGAATCACTGGCATAGTCAGACTAAACAGACTGCATTAGTAGATGACCCGTTTGTTTCAGGAATAGTTTTCATGAACGCAAGTGTTTCATGTGAGCTGATTATGGCAAAACTTCAAACTTACAAGTGTTTACTAAATATATGACATATTACTAATAAAATATGGAAGAAATCTATGTATACTTCTGACTCACTACTGCTATGCATTACTGAAAATATAACTGTAGAGTGATTTACTGTCAGTGGAAAGTATGACTTATTTAAGTCTAGGACTATATGCACAGTTGACTTGCACAGAGGCTTTTGGTGCCTCTGCCAAGGTTATAAAAATAACACTCTTAAGGTCCAGTGGTTATGAGGCTAAGCAGTCACTCTTCCCATAAAGCTCAATTTTTTTTTCAGTTAGCCAGTGTCACATTGCTAACAACGTGAATATAAGTCTTCGCTGATTACTCACGGGAATTGTCATTAGCTTTCTCAATGAGATGAAGGGCTTCCCTTAAAGGGCTGATGGTCACTGGCTCCCATCAGAAGTTCAAGATATTCAGCAAATTCACAGAAGCGAAATAAATGGAAAGACAGAAATATTAGTCACATTTAAGTAAGATGTCAGATGTTCATTATCTTGCTGGGTCTGTCAAGAAACACTAGACTGTCGGAAGCTGAAAGTGAGTGGCAGGAGCTGGTGTAATTTATGGGACAATTTATTAATGCCTTATGTGACTATACATTTACTCCAAAGCAACTGGAATTGGCCACTGTGAAAGGGAAGATGCTAGAATAGATGGACTCACATTTTTGTTTGCAACAGGTGCCCAAGAGGCTAAAGAGTAATTTATTTAAGCTGAGGAAGTTAATACAGAGAGAGAGAGAGACAGACAGACAGACAGACACTCACTCACTCTTTGGAGGAAAAAGAAGCCTGGGAAATCTTAAGCTTATTGATATTAGATTGCACTATAGCAGTGTTTCTCAATCAGTGATACTTGTACCACCTGTGGTACTTGAGGTGGCATCCAGTGGTACGTGTAGGAGTGGCAGTGAGACCAACAACACAATGTGATAAGCAGCAATAGGGGGCTCAACTCAGCAGGGCATGGCTCCAGCATATGCTTTTCACATGTTCAGATAAGTTCTCCCATCTACCCTGAGCCTCTTACCGGGGCCTCCCATTAACTCGATGGGGCAAATGCCCCAGGCATGGAGACTTGCAGAGCTTTAGGACCCCATGGAAGCCTCTCCCAATGGGGTTGGAAACTGTACTTCTGGTTTCTCTGAAGCACGTTTAAAGCGTTGGGGAGCCCTCAGGTGCCTTCCCCAACTCGTCCTGGAGTCATGTGAGGCACTCCAGGTAAGCGAAGAGGGCGGATTTGCAAGTGGGGTGTGGCGGCTTCCCGCAGGGGCGCCATCTCAGAGCTTTGCCTCGGGGCACTGGGCTGGGGAGGTTCACCACTATTACTGGTATTGTATCTGGCCTCCCAATCTGGAAGTACCGTAACTGGCAATTATTTTATTGCCAGTTACTTCCATTGGTACTTCCAATAGGTGGACCATGTGAAGTGGCATGAAGGGACAAATGTTGAGAAGCACTGCACTATAGCATATCATTACCCACAGAACAAGAAGATCACTCTGTCTGTTCTTGGCATTATCTAAAGATGACTGTAACTTGACCACCATAGCATTTATATTATCTTCAAATCAGTATAACTTTTGCCAACCCTGCCAATCAATGTATGAAATAAGGTGAAAATCCAAAATGGATTAATTTCTCCAAAATCTAGAATGTATATAATTCCTGATGTAGAGTTGTTTTTTACAAAGCAAAACAGAAACACAAGATCAGTAGATTAAAAAGTTAGCCATAATATAATCAAATCAGAATGTGGTCGCATATAAAATACTGACATCAAATATTAAATATCATTGGATTTCAAATATGGACACCGAGGATTAGCCACTTCCTATTGCTTATCCAACATCCGGTAACCAGAGAAAACTCCTCTGAATATGGAGGCTACATTTTTAACTATCTTTGCTAGTTAATATTTATATCGTTCATATAAATCAATGTTAAGTTGTAAATTCAAGATCAAAAAGTTAAAACCAAAGCCCTTTAAAAACAACAACACAAAAAACAACTGGAGTTTCTGACTGGGTAAACAAATTGTGAGTAGACATATTTATAGATATTTAATATAACTGCACGCAATTAGGAAAGGAAGAGAAAACAAGGATCTGAAGGCATAGCTATTTCACTGAAAGCACCGTCAACATCTGGAGTAAATTAAACCAAACTATCACTGCAAATTGTATAAGTGAACTTAATAGACGGGGAGACATTTTTTATAGAGAGTAAAGAGATTGAAGGAAACAGTGACAAAGTGGGAGTACTGAATTAAGAAATACATAGTTGAAAGGCACAAGATCTGATAACAAGTTGTTTCCTGTGTAGGAATGTATTATCTTTTGTTGTCTGCCAAACCTCTCCCAAAAATTGGATTATTATTATTATTAGGTATAGAGTTAAAGGAAGCAAGATCTTCAGCTAATGGTGTCACCTGCATTTTTAATATGGGTTCTAAAGGACTATCTGAGGTACACTCTGGAACCTGAACCGGAACCATACCCTTAAAGACAAAGAACTGGTATGCAGTAAGCTAGTAACTGTAGGGCCAGCCCATCCATGAGGCTGGGTGAAGCAGCCTTTTTGAGCAACAGGACTGAGGAGGTTTGAACTGGTGGGATGCCCCTGACTCCTACCTGCCTGCTGCCTCCTTTGGTCTGCCACCACACTGGTTAGTCATGCTGCCAACCACGCTGCCTCATCCTGCACAATGGAAGAGTAGGGAACTGAAAAAAAAGCAATGGTATGACTTCCTTCTGCAGTGCCATCCTCCTCCTGCTCACCTCTTTCTTGAAGGGAAGGGTAACAAGCAAGTGAGCAGATTGTACTGGCAGCATCACTGAAGAAGGAGGGGATAGGGCATCCTTGCCATGATCTAGTGGTGGCTGAATTGTTGGTGGTGGTAAGGTTAACAGTCTAATCCTAAGCTTCCTGGCACCTGTTGGAGCTGTAGCACCAAAATGACTACCACTGCATCCAGCAAGCAGCTGGAGGTCTCCTCAGCGGTAGGGACTTTTGTCCTCTCCCCCCAGGGAGGAAAGCCCCAAGTCCCGCAATAGTGTTAGCTATTTTGCCGACACAGAGTTGAGAGGCTCTTTGTTTGGCCAGAAGGCCTGATGCAGGGTTCTGAATCCAGCGGAGCAGAGCTCCACCAGTCCTGCCCCCCCACTTCCGAACACTCCCCCCTGCCCCAACAGATCTCTCTACTGCCCAGAGCTTGTCCTTTGCTCTGGGCGGCATGCAGCTGGCTTGTGGCTGGTGCTGGCTGGAGCCGGGCTGGTGCCAGCACAGAGTGTCACACGGGTGTGCCTTATGGCATGTTTGCAACCCAAAGTGCTGGCATACGGCTGGCGCAATGAGCTCAGAATTGGGCTATAAATTGAATTGAGCTAAAAGTGTTTGCAAAGACAATCACGGTAACAGGGGGCCTGCATGATCTTGCACCATATCATCCAGTTATCTTCCCAACTCTCCATTTCAAACAAGCTGGTCAACTGAAGCCTAATTAAGAAAGGCTGAAACTGAAAGCACTCCCTCTCTCTCCAGTCTTTGGTTAAGAGTTTGAACAAGAGCCAGGAAGGTGGAGGAGGTGCCACTGGTAACAAGTTGGGGGGGGGGGCAGAAGAGAGCATGGGGCACACAAAAGCAAAAAGGGAAGCAGAGACTTTGCTTCTGTTTCAGTCTCCAGTTCACTTTGGGCCAGGCCTGGGTAATTGTTTTAAAACCAAGTCAACTATCAGTCTCTCAGGAGATTCTTCAGAGGAGTGGTTACAGCTCTGCTCTATTTGGAGAAACTATACAGGTCCAACCTTGCTATACACTGATTTTTTTATACACAGATTTGACTCAACAGGAATGACCACTGCAAATGAGAAGGAATGTTCTGATCCCTGAAGATGGGGAAAAATGCATCCTTTTAAAAATCACAGTTTAAAAAACTGCTTTCTTACTGTTGTCAAGAAAGAGAGACAGTCATGCAAGTAATTACAGGCATAACCTAATTATCCACATTTTTTCTCTCTCAATGCAATGACAAGCATTCTTTAAATTAAGTTTAACAATGTGAGAGGCCAGCCCCCTGACAATCCATCAATCATTCTCTCTCCAGGCAGCTTCAGCTTCACTCCAAGACCCCTCCCTTCCCCCTGAGCGTTTGACAGAAAGATACTTTGCATTGGGGAGGGGAGCATCTTGAGAGAGACTGATTGAAGGATTGTCTGCTTAATGACTCTTTCTTACATCACAAAGGTAAGCAAGGCTGTTTTTAAATCAGGGGAGCAAAGGGACTTGGTTTTTTAAATTGATTTGCTTTAGTGCATTTTTTTGCCATCCATGTGAGTTCTGGGAACGGAACCCTCCCGAATAATGGGACACAACCTGTATTTCCCTGTGAGCCATTTGAAGAAAAAGAGGAGCAGGAGAGATTGCTAGTCGGGGGTCTAGGACCTCCTCATGTTCAACAAGAGGCTTGCCCACTCTCGGGTTGTTATCCAGCAACAAGGTCTCCATGGCAGAGATTCTTGCATAAGGCTGGAAGGTTGTTGTATTTCCTTCCTGCTGCAATTCTAGAATTGATTCTCAAAAGGGAATTTCTTGGAGTTTTGGTTTTTTTTTTGTTTTTTTAAATCCCATTCTATATATATTTTGTTTGACAAGACCTTTAGAAATTAAAATAAGAAATCTGTTTTTCAAGTAAAAGTTATAAACATCATTTTACAGTGCTCCACTGCAAGCGAGTTAGTTCTGTATTGTTATGCATGGAATACATCTGAACTGGTTCAAAGCCAGTCCAAAATATCTGAACCAGTTGTTGAGCCACTTTTAAAAGATAGTACCTTGTCCTATCCCAATTTTACCTGTCCTGCCGACTACTCCAATTTGTCTTGTCTGATTTTCCCTATCCTGCTATGCAATATCTCACAGTTCAAATTGTCTGGGAGGGGGCTCCCAAAGGTCCTTTTGCCTTATTTGTTACAAGGGGGCGTGCCCGAACTACAGGCTGTGCCCCTTCAGCTATCCCTTGTCTGGCTGGAGCTTTCATACTAGCGTCCAGACCGGTGCTACTATCAGCCTGTAAGAGGCCTGGATACTGGCTAGAATGCTTGTGCTCCTCCCTTACTTCTGCCTTAAATTTTCCCTTGAGCTCTGCCAACCAGACTGAGAGAGTCTCATTAAGACAGTGATACCCTTATCTGCTGTTGGGCATTTGCCAAGGCTTCAGCATAAGCTGAATTCTGTTCCTTTAAACAGCAGCTTAACCTATTCAGCCCATGCCGTTCCCGTTAAAGGTGCTGTATTTTCACGGCACTATCCCCACCTGACACACGGAGTTTTCTCAGATACAAGAAAACAAACTTACCAAATTTCCAGATATGGACAAGTGCCATCATTAATGTCCATACCATTCCCAGTACACTCCATACATTCAAAAACACAGCAGAAGTGTATATGTCCTTTACTAGGGGCTCCATATCCCACATCCAAAAGGAGTCCATTCCTTTGCACACAGCTGTGTCCCTTGGTATTAATTGCCTCAGGCTTTGAATTCCACTCCTAGTACGAATTTGTCCTATCCCAATTTTCCCTATCCTGCTGACTACACCAATTTGTCCCATCCAAATATTCCAACTCCCTTCTAATGCCCACTTTTTGGCTAATTAACAGACTCCTTTTCCAAGAACAACAGTTGTGGTGTGCAAAGAAATGACCAGGACTCCTTATCAGTTGAACAATTAACAAGAATTTATTGCTACAAACACATACACTCCCTGCAAGTCCTCTTGCCCAAAGGCTTTCCCTCCCCAAAACTCCACTTAACTCAGTGGGTAAAAGCCCAAAGCCTCCAGTCCAAGTCCAATCTCCAAAGCACAGTCCAGTCTTCTGAAGCAGAGTCCCTCCTCTCCAGTAGACTCCGGGCAGTCCCCTTCTCCCGTAGATCTGGGTCAGGTAGCATCTCTCTCTGGGTCAGGGTAGCTCTGGTTCCTTCTGAAGCTGCCTTTTATCCTTGGATGTCTCATAATCCAAAATGCAGCTCACCTGTGTGCTACCTTGTCAGCCCCTTGTTAAGTCCAAATTGGGCTCAGGTGAGCCATCTCTTCAGTCCAAGTCCATTCAAAGTCCCATCAAGGTCAAATGAAGCTCAGGTGTCCAACCAGGTTTCCATTGGCCTTGATTGATTACAGCTGTGGAGCCAGCCCTGCCCTTCCCAGAGCTGTCAAACAGCTGTCAAAACATGGCATCGCTGTCAACACTACATCATCCACCTGATGATCTTCTGATCTTCCATTACATACCTGAACTGGAGAGTTCAAAAATTGCTGACATATCTTAATCAGAAGAAAATCTAACATTTTAAAATGGTTGAATTTCTTGGTTCAGTTGGAACTGTGAATAAGAATCTTACACAGAAAGATAGTGATGTGATATGAGACAAAAGGGGGTCAGGTGGCGATCACCAGAATTTCATCTGTGAAATGTACAACATGAATAGCATGTTCAGCAGTGATTGTGGGAAACTCTTCAAAAATATTGGTGAAGTTTTTCAGTAGCTTTAACTGAACCCCAGTTTGCTTGGGCCCGGGCACATTTGAATTGTCTTCCACTAGCAATCTTCCAAATGGAAAAATAGTGAGCATTTGAACTCAAATCCAGTTCTTTGTGCCAAAGCAGTTTTTCTAATTACTTGTTTATTAATTGGAACAATGTAACCCTTAAAAGATGTCCCATCAGTTACAGAATTTTTTTGTGGATTCTTTTATGGGAATCCTTTCAAAGGAGTGTCAAACCACAAGTTTTGTTCCTGTTTTAAGGTACTTAATAGGTAAACAGGGTATTTTAAAATACCTTTTCTTCATCATAAACTGTAAGCAATTAACAGGTTAATGGAATAAATGCTAGCATGTATTTTCTGCATCCTTTGAACCGTCAAACTCTTGAATTTTCCATTGGGCTTTAAGAGCACATCAGCAATGTTGCCGGAGTTTCTGAACTGAACCATTTAAGCCTTTTCTGCATTGTTCTTGAGGTCTGGAGTTTTTTGTATTTCTCCGCTCCAGATGTTGTGGGGAATTTGTTGAAAACAGTGCAAGATCTGTTTGAGATTAGTAGGCCTTGCTTGATGTATTTGGATATTACATCAGTGAATGATGTGGGGTTTGAACTAGCAGTGCGGTCAAAGCTCAAGAAGAGTCAAAGCGTAATTCACAAAGGGGCTTGAACCCAAGGAGTTGCTTGGGGTCATAGATTGATACCAGATCAACTGTGGTCGTTGTTGATGCTGGATATTATACTCAAAAATGCTGTATGACTAATGGACTCTACTGGGATACACACCTTAAAGTAGCCACTCCCTCCCCTTGAGCTCCTATTGGGGGAGTGCTGCTTTGCTTCCCATCACATGTGACATGGGCCAAATCCTATCCAACATTCCAGTGCTGATGCAGTCATGCCAATGCACTGTATCCTGTGGTGGAAGAGCAGTCATGGAGGCCTCCTGAAGGTAAGGAATGTTTGTTCCCTCACCTCGGAGCAGCATTGCAGCTTCATCAGCACTGTGAAGTTGGACATGGTTGGGCCCTGACAGTCTTGTTGTCAATACTCCTCTGCAGTTAAAGAGACTGTAAGAATGAGTGGCAGATTACATTACATTACAAATTACAAAGATCAGTGGACATCCCCAAGCATTTTCCTAGTGACTTTTTTTTTGCCCCTACTGTCTAAACTGAGCAGCTGATTCCATAGTCATGTATAGTGAGCAGTACTTTGGATAAGGACAATGTGCTTTCAATTGAAGTTCTCAGCAGTCAGGCTGCTTACCTGCTAGTAGCTGTAGATGAGCAAACTTTACTAAACAAGGACTAGGAGAAATTTCTTTCCATAGAATAATGATGCAAAATTACTTACAACAGGGCAGGTTGGCATTACAGATTCACTGTTGCAATGGTAATTGTCTGCTCCTGCACTACAGATATGACATTGAATGAACCTAAGTTTATGTATTAACTCTTTGCAGTTCCAACAGATCTTCAAATGCATGCAAAACCTGGCAGCAGAGAAGATTAAAGGCAGAAGCCTGTCAACTATTACAGTTAATTATTAAGTGTATTAAGCACTTTTGTGTGTGTGAGATGGAACTCTAGATGGAGCAATTCCCTATATTTGAATACGCTTTGCTCCAATGATAATGATTTCATTGAACTACTTGCCTATTAGACAGATGACTGACAGAAATATGACATTGTTCTGTTGGAACTGTCAAATAAGGCTTTGATGAAAAGGCTGTATGCTGGTAAAGGAGAGTCCTGGAGACATGAACACTTGTCAAATGTATGCTTTGAAAATATCCTGGCTATGGATGAGTCCTACAACCAT
This sequence comes from Tiliqua scincoides, assembly GCF_035046505.1. Lineage (NCBI taxonomy): Eukaryota > Metazoa > Chordata > Lepidosauria > Squamata > Scincidae > Tiliqua > Tiliqua scincoides. The sequence continues at coordinate 65,696,118 of NC_089822.1, forward strand.
CCATAGGCTACAGTACTATATTGTAAGGTCGGAATTCCCCTCTAAACAGTTTCTAAAGATGCAATTGGAGCAAATGTCAGAGATAATATTTAAAAGAAGAAAAAAAAACATGGACTAGTTTTCTCTCTACATAGCTGAGTTTTCAGAGAAAAATATAAAGATTAGAGCAAATGCAGCCTTTCAGTTCACAAAAAAACAGTTCTGGAGGTCAGAATGAAAGCACTGAAGGTAATTCTCAAATTTGTTGAACATGCTAAGGCTTTCATGGCTGTAATCCATATTAAACTTGGCAGTTTTTCAGGCTGGGTGCATGGTCGAGCTTTTTTTACCTGATGAGCCTAAACCAAACCTAGAAGGGGGGGTTAACTATCACCATACTAAAACTAAGTTAAAAACTGAAAATTAAAAACAACTAAAACTCAACCTAAAAAGCTAAAACTAAAAACTAAAACCAAGCTAAGAACTCTAAAAAAAAAAAAAAAAGCACACTTGAAGCTAAAATAACTAAGGCTTAAAACTGAAACTAAACATCAAATAAAACTAAAAAGACTGAAATAAGAAGCTAAAAACTGAAACCTGACCCCCCCCCCCAGCACTTGCGCTTGGTGCTGTTCTTATAAAGGTTGTAACTGATTGCCCATTGAATTAGGGAACATTGTTGTCAGCTGTTAGCCCCACCTGCCTCCTTACTTTCTGAGTAACATTTTCAGGGCTGGCACCATGCATTGTTAACTCTCATTGTTTCTTCTTTCCTATTCAGATTGTTTTGATGCTTATATACTTGCTTCTCTATACATACATGCACAGTAATGTATAGTAATAGACAACAGCCCAGTGTGTTTAAAATCCACTTTATATCCTGGTGTCAATGAGTGTTCTGCAATTGCTGATTTTTCAATCTGTTTTAAGCGACAACAGGCGCAATCCTAATCAACTTTCCAGCACTGGCATAGCTGTGCCAATGGGACATGTGCTGCATCCTGCAGTTGGAGGGCAGTCACGGAGGCCTCCTCAAGGTAAGGCAATGTTTGTTCCCTTACCTTGGAGTTGCATTGCCCTTATGTCATACATTATTAAGGAACTGAAGAATGAAGTTGCTGATATCTTGACTAAGATATGCAACTTGTCCCTCAAAATGGCCATGGTGCCAGAAGATTGGAGGATAGCAAATGTCACGCCTATCTTTAAAAAGGGAAAGAGGGGGGACCCGGGAAACTATAGGCCGGTCAGCCTAACATCTATACCGGGTAAGATGGTGGAATGCCTCATCAAAGATAGGATCTCAAAACACATAGACGAACAGGCCTTGCTGAAGGAGAATCAGCATGGCTTCTATTTGTCTTGCCTCACAAACCTTATAGAATTCTTTGAAAAGGTCAACAGGCATGTGGATGCGGGAGAACCCATAGACATTATATATCTGGACTTTCAGAAGGCGTTCGACACAGTCCCTCACCAAAGGCTACTAAAAAAAACTCCACAGTCAGGGAATTAGAGGACAGGTACTCTCATGGATTGCGAACTGGTTGAAGGCCAGGAAACAGAGAGTGGGTGTCAATGGGCAATTTTCACAGTGTAGAGAAGTGAAAAGCGGTGTGCCCCAAGGATCTGTCCTGGGACCAGTGCTTTTCAACCTCTTCATAAATGACCTGGAGACAGGGGTGACCAGTGAGGTGGCAAAGTTTGCAGACGACACCAAACTTTTCCGAATGGTGAGGACCAGAAGTGATTGTGAGGAGCTCCAGAAGGATCTCTCTAGACTGGCAGAATGGGCAGCAAAATGGCAGATGCGCTTCAATGTCAGTAAGTGTAAAGTCATGCACATTGGGGCAAAAAATCAAAACTTTACATATAGGCTGATGGGTTCTGAGCTGTCTGTGACAGAGCAGGAGAGAGATCTTGGGGTGGTGGTGGACAGGTCGATGAAAGCATTGACCCAATGTGCGGCGGCAGTAAAGAAGGCCAATTCTATGCTTGGGATCATTAGAAAAGGTACTGAGAACAAAACGGCTAATATTATAATGCCGTTGTACAAATCAATGGTAAGGCCACACCTGGAGTATTTCGTCTAGTTCTGGTCACCACATCTCAAAAAAGACATAGTGGAGATGGAAAAGGTGCAAAAGAGAGTGACTAAGATGATTACGGGGCTGGGGCACCTTCCTTATGAGGAAAGGCTACGGTGTTTGGGCCTCTTCAGCCTAGAAAAGAGACGCCTGAGGGGGGACATGATTGAGACATACAAAATTATGCAGGGAATGGACAGAGTGGATAGGGAGATGCTCTTTACAACTCTCACATAACACCAGAACCAGGGGACATCCACTAAAATTGAGTGTTGGGAGAGTTAGAACAGACAAAAGAAAATATTTCTTTACTCAGCGTGTGGTTAGTCTGTGGAACTCCTTGTCACAGGATGTGGTGATGGCGTCTGGCCTGGATGCCTTTAAAAGGGGATTGGACAAGTTTCTGGAGGAAAAATCCATTACGGGTTACAAGCCATGATGGGCATGTACAACCTCCTGATTTTAGAAATGGGCTATGTCAGAATGCCAGATGCAAGGGAGGGCACCAGGACGAGGTCTCTTGTTATCTGGTGTGCTCCCTGGGGCATTTGGTGGGCTGCTGTGAAATACAGGAAGCTGGACTAGATGGGCCTATGGCCTGATCCAGTGGGGCTGTTCTTATCTTCTTATGTCAGTGCTGGAAATTGGCTTAAGATTGCGGCCAATGTCTTTCGTGTTCCTTCACTCCGGTCTGTATACTCCTTTTTGTAGTGCCAGTGTATACCTTCCCACAGCAACATGGAAAACTGTGGCCTCTGAGGAAACTCACCAAAGCTGTGGACAAAATGTCAGGTTTCAGTTTTTAGCTTCTTATTCCAGTCTTTTTAGTTTTTAGTCTCTAGCTTATTTGATGTTTAGTTTCCGTTTTAAACCTTAGTTATTTTAGCTTCAAGTGTGTTTTTGGTTTTTAGTTTTTAGCTTGGTTTTAGTTTTTAGTTTTAGCTTTTTAGGTTGAGTTTTAGTTGTTGTTTTTAGTTTTTAGTTTTTAATTTAGTTTTAGTGTGGTGATAGTTAGCCCTCCTTTTAGGATTGGTTTAGGATCATTAGGTTAAAAAAAAAAAAGTTAGAGCACGGCTCCCAGCCCTAAAAGCTCTGAAATTTGTTTCTGAAGTATTTCCGTCGGGAGGGCAGGAGGGGTTAACTAACAGCCCACTCCTGAGCTGCCTGGCGTACGGGAATGCTACAGCACCAAAATGGTTGCAACGATATCCAGGGCACAATCAGGCAGCCACCAGCAGCTCCTTGGGGGAAGGGGACTTTCATCCCCTTCCCCTGGGTAAGGGAAGCAGCTCTGCAATGGGGCTACTCAATTCTGTGGTAGCTCTGGAGCTCCCACAGATTTGGAGAGTCCTGTGTCAAACTGCGCGGTCCGACATGGAGCTTAGGATCCGGTGCAGCTGAGCTCCACTGGTCCCGCCCTCCTCCTGCCTCACTCCCTTCTGCTGCCATGCCTCTTCCCTTCCCTCCGCCCACCTTTGAGCAGATTTGAGCAGCCCAGAGTTGCACCATGCCGCCTGGGAATGGGGTCAGGATCCGGCATAACCACCACATCCTGGCCCTGCCTCCTGCTCCCCACCCTCCCCCGGGAACGCCCAACACCCAGCCTCCCCTGCCCCAAAATGCCTCCCTCCTGCCTCCTCCTTGTCTTCCCCATGCCTCTCCCAGACCCCTGTGTTGACCAAGTTTGGCTGATGCAACTCACCCTTCCTCCAGGGCCTGCATTGGTGCGGGGAGGCCAAAACACGTCTGTGCACTGGCCTATCTCCTTGGAAAGTGGTGTAAAAGTGCCACACAGCACTTACAGTCAAGGGACTTGCATTGGCCCAAGTGACACTCAGGATTGCGTCCTCAGTTATATTAGCCAGTCACAAGAGTAATATATTTTCCTGGTTAGAATTCTGGATTAGGTAAATAGAGCCAAAGTGGTGATCATTTAAAGAGGAGATCCCCTGGTTCCTTCTTCCTATTCATTTGTGTCATCCATCTGTCAAAGGTAAAGGCACAGTGTCAGATATATCTTCAGAAATCATTATGTTCCTGTAGAATCTGATTCCTTTTTACAAGCCACTGCAGAATTACAGAATTACAAGCCACTGCAAGAAAAAATGTAGGAAAGGTACAGGAAGTACTTGCCCTTATATGCAAACATGTGTCATATTAAATTTGAAATAATATTCTTGCTGAGCCATGGGACTACTTGAAAATGATTATTTGGGGTACTCTTGTGATTTGTCATGAATTAACTGTAAGAATCCATTGATTTTTTAAATTCTTTGTAGATTAAGAAAAGAGAAACACAAAGTCATACATCTGTGTGGCTTCATGTGTTAGCAATCAGTAGCATACATTGTCAGTGGCCAAAGGATCTTGTTATGGGCACACATGGACATTCACAGGTGTGTTGAAGATTAAATAAAAAACACTGTTGGAAGATGAGAGTTGCTCTTGAGGACAGTGATCCACTACACATATAGTTCTGCAAGCAAGCTCTGCTGAACTGCTGACTGACAAGTGTGCTTGGTTATCTGTACTGCTTGCTAGTATGTTTCCAAGAGCAAATCAAGGTGCTGGTTTTAACCTTTAAGGTCCTAAACAGCTTAGGACCAGAAAGTCTAAAGGACTGCTTCCCCTCTGCCCAACCCCTAAGATCATCTGAGAGGATTTATCTACATGTTCCACGACTGATGGAAGTGTGTCTGGCAGTGATAGGTGAAAGAGCCAGCTCAGGGTGGCTCCCAAGTTATGTAACTTACATAGTTAAGTAATTCTCTTCTTCAGAAGATAAGATTAGGGAGATCTTTGTTTCCATTTGTTAGACTTTTTTGTACCATTCAGCCTTCTGTTTATGATGCACTGGTATGGTGTATTTGCTGGGATACTTTCACTGCTGATTCTGCCACAGTTTACCATTGATATGGTTACTGTTTATTTAAAAAAAAATTAGTTTGTTATAATGTATTTGCATTTACCTGCGCATGCCAGATCTCATCTGATCTCGAAGCTAAGCAAGGTCAGGCCTGGTTAGTACTTGGATGGGAGACCGCGTGGGAATCCTGGGTGCTGTAGGCTTATACCATAGTCTTTCAAGACTGAAGGTTGCCAACCATTGTTGTAAGCTATCTTGAGCATTACTGAGGAGAGAGGAAAGTGTGGGATCAAAATATTTTCTTCTTCATCATCATCATCATATTTCTCTCCCTCTAGTGCAGTGATTTTCAAACTTTTTCATCTCATGGCACACTGACAAAGCACTAAAACTCTCTAGCTACACCATCAGTTTTTTTACCATTGAAAATGGTACCAGCCCACCATGCTGCTGGTAGGGGGCTCAAACCCCCCAATTGCCCTACTAATAAATGACCCTCCCCAAAGTCCTGTGGCACACCTGCATACCATCACAGCACAGTGGTTGAAAATTACTGTTCTAGTGGTTACCTCTTCTGCTTCAACCTACCCCACTGTGTCCCTCCCTTTCTTTGCTGACAATAGCAGAACTTCCTCTACAAAGGAAAGAGACCAAATATATGCCTGACTTTGGGGGTGGGGCTAGCCATGGTTGGAGATGAGCAAGGTGTTGATCAAAATTCTCATAATTTCTTTCAAAGATGATCCGGGCTGCTTAAGAAACGCATGTGTATCCCATAATTGTATCTTGTATACAAAGCTGCCTTATACCAAGTCAGACCATTAGTTGTTCTAGTTTTGGATCCTTGAGTTTGACTGGATTCTGGTCTCCAGGGTTAGTTTTCTGGGACATACCTGGGAACTGAACCTGGAGTGTTCTACATGCAAAGCAAATGCCTTACCACTCAGCCACAGCATTTTCAGGCAATGAAGATCACATTGCTCTGTGCCCATGAGTTTTTATAAGCCAGAGGTAGTGAACTGAACCAGCTCATGGTTTGTTTAAATAAGCTTTCTTTGTAAATGGTGTGGGTTTTTGTTTTACTTGCTCTGCCTAGCCATTAGACACACAGATGTCACCTGCTGTGTTAGCTTTTATTGACGAGTTATTCTCATGGTTAATACAGTATGTGCTTACCGTGAACAAACTCACTTACATGGCCCAGAAGAAAATAGCAAAATAATAATAATAAAAAATCTCAAAGCTCCTGTGACTAATTTAATCTTGACAGAAGTCATTTGTTCTGAGTTTTGAATAGCTTTTATTCCCTTTTCTGGAGCATAAGGCTTGTACTTTCCTCAAGGAGTTGAGATTTAAGAGAACTTGCTGAGAGGCATTGAGTTTTACGGAGTTATGTCAGGTCTAATTGACTCCTCAGAAAACAATTTCATTTAATGCACACAAGAATTATTTAGAAATGAGGTCTCTTCCTGGAAAATATGGCCACTCCAGTTGCAGTGTGGCTCTGAGCATCTCCCACCAACACACTAAATTTGAAATGGCAGCAGGAATACTTAAGGACTGGTGGTCTAGGGAGCCACAGCGTTCTAAATCATTATTTGCAGATGCAGGCTGCCACCTAATCTTTTGCAATAAATCTCCTGCGAAATTCTTCCAAGGCCCAGAATCTCCTCTGAAAGAAGTGTGTGACTCTTGAGGCAATATTAGAGTAGAAACTAAATCTTGGATGTTTGGTGTGAGCAAGGAAGATGTATTCCAAAGCAACGAGGTAAGACAAATCAGAAACAAGCCAGGTTTTTCAGGCCCAAAGAAATGGGAATCTCTGGCAAAGAACCAAGTGTACTTCTAAGCCCTGGTCCTTGGGAAGAAAATGATGTACTTTTTGAGTGTTTTCTCCCTTGATGGAAATGGGAGAAAACTGAAAATATTTCAGCGGGTATTGGTTAGCTGTACAGGATGTGTCACATTAAAACAAAAGTCACTTCTGCTTGGTTGAAATAAGGCTGCCCCCTTAGGGGCCCAATCCTGAACCCTCCCAGCACTGGCTCTGAGCCCTGGTGCTGAGTGCTATAAATGTGCCATAAAGCACGTTTATGGCACCAGGAGCATAGGGAGCACTGTTGCTGGGCCCATGCCACTCAGCACCAGCAGAAAGTGCTGTTGCTGGGGGTAAGTGAAACCACTGGGCAGTGGTGCAGCCTCTGGGGGGCAGGGGTGTGGGTGAAACAAGGGTTGGGCATCCGCAGAGCTCTGCTCTGTTGTGTCCTGAACTCTGTGATGGGCTGAAAAGGACAGCATGGTTTCTCTCAAGTCTACACTGGCAAAATTTATGGTGGAGACATAAGAAACCCCATTGCAGGGCTTGGGTCCCCTTCCCTCATGAAATCTCCCAGCAGCTTCTTGATGTCTGCTGGATATAGCAGTAGCCACTTTGGCAGTGGCATTGCCAGGGGGCGCGGGGGTGCAGGCCGCACCGGGTGACGCACACAGGGGGGTGACGCGCTAAAATTGCGGTGGTTAGGAGTAACCCCATCATATTATATACCATTGGATGTGGAATTTCAAGCAAAATGCAATGCAAAAAACCGGACTGAAATATCTCCTTTTATCAAAAGTTATGGCCAAAAAACAGGAGAACAAAAAATGCATGGATCCCTATAGAAAGTGAAACTGAGCCGTATTGCACACTTACTTGTGAGTAGGTGAACTTGCCTTAGTGCGTCGGAAAGGGCAGGCTGAGAGGAATCCAACGATATGAGAATGGTCCTGATGCAATGAATGCAGCCCCCAAAAACTCCTGAGAAGGAAGTCCTTCCCTCCAAGCAGAGGAATGTATTGAGCCCTATGGAAAACTAAACTAAGCCTCACTGTCATGTTTACTCACGACTAAGCAAGCGTGCTTTGGCTGGTGGTCAGGCCAGGCAAAGGGGAATGTGAAGCTACCAGAACGGTTCTGATCTGATGGAACTGGAGCTCAACAAATGCTGCAGAATGCAGCCTCCCCTCTACTAAAAAGGAGGCTTCAGCTGATAAGGTGAACCTTTTTGAGGTGGATCCTGACAGTGATCTGGTTTAAACAAAAGTTCTTAAATTGAACTGGGCACTGGGTAGGGCTGAAAACCTTACTGATTTTGGAGGGGGGTGTTATTGCAGACAGGCTACAGAGGAAATTCACTTGATGGACCAGGGCTGGCTTCAGCTTATTTAATTATTTGCTTTACTTTATTTATTTTAATTTGCCTGATGTCACGTCCACCATGACATCACTTCTGGTGGGTCTTGGACAGATTGTCATTCTAAAAAGTGGGTCCCAGTGTTAAAAGTTTGAGAACTGCTGCAATAAGGTGTTAGTAAGTTGACACCTGGGGGGGGGGGGATGTGACACCACTAGTGAACAAAATCACTAAAATCACAGTTTGGAGGAATAATAACATCATGTTATAGATCAATCAGTGTGTGATTTCATGCGGAATGTATTGTAATCTATCAAAAGGTATAGCCAAAAAAACCAGTGGGGGCGGAGTAATGGTACATCACCATGCCCACCACCTAGGGTGTTGCCCCTAGGCTACACTACTACAGTTTGGCCCCACTGCTCCAGCGGGTGCCAGGAAGCATAGGATTGGGCTGAAGGTTGGTTTCATGTCATCTGTATATAATGGTCATGTTAAAAATTAGCAAAAAAGAGATGATGTGCTTGAATGGAAATAGAAAGGTGGGGAGGAGAGACTTTCAGCATTTTGACCTAGCAACAGCCTATACTTTTGCACTACTAAAATGGAGATGATGTAGGTTGGCAATAGATGAACACTCATACTTTACTGATAAGTCACAAGTGTTATTTGCCAGTCTAATAACAGACTAATAGTCTAATATTAGTGTGATAAGTTTGATTTTCCCCCTGGGGGCTGGGGCTAAGAATAGGCCCTCAGTTTGGCTGTACTTGTCGTAAGAGGCGACTAAACAGCCACCGGGTAGATGGGACTCGTCAGCCTAGGAAGGCAGCTCATCTAAGAGAAGGAAACTCTGACCTCAAACCTCCGCTGCCTTGTGGCTACATCCAGTTCTGGAAAAGGCTTCAGGAGTCAACCTCGAGGCAAAATCAGGAGCCGGAGTCCCTTAGGCAGTTCATGGCTGAACACAGTCACGTTCTGGCAACTCCTGCGACGCCGCTGGAACCAACCGTATTGGCTTCTGCCTTTCCATTGGACCATTCCAGCGACGTGGAGAGGGGGGATTTGCTGCATGGGTAACAGCCTATCCTCCATACCTTCTTTACCCAGGCTTCGCGCACTGGAGAGGACACTCCAACTTCGCCATACGGCGTCGGCACAACACGGGAAGCAGCAGTTTACCGGTTATAAGTCTTTGCTCGATTGGCGTAGAGCATGACGCCAGGGGCTGCTTCCGACGGTGGGAGAGATCATTGCATCTCATTGGGCAGCTACCGCCCGCCTTAAGCTGGGCAGTCCCCAGCCAGTAAGGTGTTGCCTCGCCACGGTCCGTTAACCTCATGGGGTGCGTGGGGTTTAGGGTGAAAACCGACAAGCGGATCGACAACTCTGCACCATGCAACAGAAAACAGAAAACTACTGCCCTAAAGCTGGGCACCTGGAACGTTAGGACAATGACACCTGGCTTCTCTGATGACCTGCAAGAAATAGACGACGCACGCAAAACAGCTGTCATCGACATGGAGCTGAGCAGACTGCAGATGGACATCGTCGCCCTTCAAGAGACTAGGCTGCCAGATTCCGGATCTGTCAAGGAGAGAAATTTCTCATTTTTCTGGCAGGGAAAACCACCAAACGAAACCAGGGAACATGGCGTTGGCTTTGCGGTCAGAAATACCCTGCTGAAATCCATCATCCCACCTACTGTGGGAAGTGAAAGAATTTTGTCCCTGCAGCTCCAGTCATCAGCAGGACCTATCACTCTCATCAGTGCTTATGCACCGACTCTGTCGTCTCCAGCAGAAGCCAAAGACAAATTCTATGATGACCTGGCCACCACTGTCAAGAAAATCCCTGTAAAAGAGCCATTGTTCATCCTCGGCGATTTCAATGCTAGAGTTGGTGCTGATAACAGTTCATGGCCCACTTGCTTAGGTCAGTTTGGCACTGGGAGGATGAACGAAAATGGCCAACGCCTGCTAGAGTTTTGCTGTCATCACGGTCTCTGTGTCAGCAACACGTTCTTCAACACAAAGCCCCAACATAGAGTCTCTTGGAGACATCCAAGATCAAAGCACTGGCACCAGCTCGACCTGATCCTCACCAGACGCTCCAGCCTTCCCAGCATCAAGATCACACGCAGTTATCATGGTGCTGCCTGCGACACTGACCACTCCCTGGTGTGCAGCAGAGTGAAACTGCAAACAAAGCGACTGTATCACACGAAAAAGGAAGGAAGACCTCGCATTGATACCAGCAAGACCCGGGATCAGAGAAAAGTGGAGGAATTTGCACAAGCGCTTGAGGAATCTCTTCCAGGCCCGGCCGACGCAAACGCATCCAACAGATGGGAACATTTCAAGAATACCGTTTACAACACCGCCTTGTCCATATTCGGCAAGAAGACCAACAAGGCGGCAGACTGGTTTGAAGCCCACTCTGAGGAGTTGACACCAGTCATTGAGGAAAAGAGGAGAGCTCAAGCAGCATACAAGGTCTGTCCCAGTGAGCGCAACCTGCAGGTCCTCCGAACTGCTCGCAGCAAAGTCCAACAGACTGCCAGGAGATGTGCTAACGACTACTGGCTCCAGCTCTGTTCCGAGATACAGATAGCAGCTGACACGGGCAACATCAAGGGGATGTATGATGGTATCAAGCAGGCCCTAGGTCCAACACAGAAGAAAATTGCCCCTCTGAAGTCTGCCACAGGCGTGGTCATCCAGGATCGGGCGCAGCAGATGGAACGCTGGGTGCAGCACTACTCTGAGCTATATTCCAGAGAAAATGTAGTCACCGAAGAAGCACTGAACAACATTGAGTGCCTGCCTGTGCTGGAAGAGCTTGACAGTGAACCAACCCTAGAAGAACTTCACGTGGCCCTGGACTCCCTTGCCTTTGGCAAGGCACCTGGAAAAGACAGCATCCCTGCTGAAGTCCTAAAATGCTGCAAAGAGATCATCGTCACTGAGCTGCATGAAATCCTCTGTCTCTGCTGGAGAGAAGGCGGAGTACCTCAAGACATGAGGGATGCTAACATCATCACGCTGTACAAGAACAAAGGTGACAGGGGTGACTGCAACAACTACCGCGGCATCTCTCTCCTTAGCGTTGTAGGAAAGCTGTTTGCCCGAGTTGTACTAAAGAGGCTCCAGGTACTTGCAGAGAGCGTCTATCCAGAATCGCAGTGTGGATTCCGAGCCAACAGGTCCACCACTGATATGGTATTCTCCCTTAGACAACTGCAGGAGAAATGCAGGGAACAACGACAGCCACTCTTTATAGCCTTCATAGATCTCACAAAGGCTTTCGACCTGGTCAGCAGAGACGGCCTCTTCAAGATTCTCCCCAAGATTGGATGTCCACCCAGGCTCCTCAGCATCATCAGATCCTTCCACAAGGACATGAAGGGCACTGTTGTCTTCGATGGCTCCACATCAGACCCTTTTGACATCCGAAGCGGAGTGAAGCAGGGCTGTGTTCTTGCACCAACCTTGTTTGGGATTTTCTTCGCTGTCCTGCTGAAGCAGGCCTTTGGAACTGCAACAGAAGGCATCTATCTCCGGACCAGATCAGACGGAAAGCTCTTCAACCTCTCCAGACTGAGAGCAAAATCCAAAGTCCAGCTGAAATGTCTGCGTGACTTCCTCTTTGCCGACGATGCAGCTGTCACTACCCACTCTGCCAAAGATCTCCAGCAGCTCATGGATCGTTTTGGCAAGGCCTGCCAAGATTTTGGACTGACAATCAGCCTGAAGAAAACACAGGTCATGGTTCAGGATGTGGACTCACCTCCCTGCATTACAATCTCTGAGCATGAACTGGAGGTTGTCCATGACTTTGTGTACCTTGGCTCAACGATCTCCGACACTCATTCTCTCGATGCCGAGCTAAACAGGCGCATCGGTAAAGCAGCTACCACATTTTCCAGACTCACAAAGAGAGTCTGGTCCAACAAGAAGCTGACGGAACATACCAAGATCCAGGTCTACAGAGCTTGCGTCCTGAGTACACTTCTGTACTGCAGCGAGTCATGGACTCTTCACTCACAACAGGAGAGGAAACTGAGCGCTTTCCACATGCGCTGCCTCCGACGCATCCTCGGCATCACCTGGCAGGACAAAGTTCCAAACAACACAGTCCTGGAACGTGCTGGAATCCCTAGCATGTATTCACTGCTGAAACAGAGACGCCTGCGTTGGCTTGGTCATGTCGTGAGAATGGATGATGGCCGGATCCCAAAGGATCTCCTCTATGGAGAACTCGTGCAAGGAAAGCGCCCTACAGGTAGACCACAGCTGCGATACAAGGACATCTGCAAGAGGGATCTGAAGGCCTTAGGGATGGACCTCAACAAGTGGGAAACCCTGGCCTCTGAGCGGCCCGCTTGGAGGCAGGCTGTGCAGCATGGCCTTTCCCAGTTTGAAGAGACACTTTGCCAACAGTCTGAGGCTAAGAGGCAAAGAAGGAAGGCCCATAGCCAGGGAGACAGACCAGGGACAGACTGCACTTGCTCCCGGTGTGGAAGGGATTGTCACTCCCGGATTGGCCTTTTCAGCCACACTAGACGCTGTGCCAGAACCACCTTTCAGAGCGCGATACCATAGTCTTTCGAGACTGAAGGTTGCCAATATATATATATATATATATATATATATATATATATATATATATATATATATATATTTGCCAGTTGACTACATAGCCATTTCCAAAATTAGAGTCTGTATGCAAATTCTGATAGTGAAAAACTGGGGGCTCCCTATCCCACCCACCCCCATCACAGTGGCATTTGCGGCACAACTGTGCTTTCTTCATGCTATTTCAGAATATCACTGTCCGCAAAGGACAATGTACAGGCACTCCAGTCACCTATTGACCAGAGAAGCAGTTGTGCATGGGAGGGGAATTGGGCCTCCCCATACATTTTCTCAGGTATCTACTTGTTATTCTATCATCACATCTGTATCTGAAGTGAACCTCCAAGGGGCTTAGGATAGGCTTATCCTATTTTACCCAAAGAACAACCCTGTGATATAGGCTAAGCAAGGAAAGAAGAAGTTGTCTAGTTAGGCAATGAGCTTTATGGTCAAAGGGAAATGTGAACCTACCTGTGACATCATACCACTTCCTTCCTGCAGCCATATCAGACACTTGCAATGATCTCTTCAATTCACCTTCAAGAAAATTTGACTGAGTGCAGCCTTTCATGTCATTCATACATTCAACTTTTGCAAAAAGAACAGGGAACTTCCACTGCAACAGAAACAAATTTGGAGTGGGGAGAATCTCTCATTCTCATACCTAAAATGTGCACATGGAAATAAAAATGATGCCTTAAACACAGTCTTTAGATTTTGAAATTTGACCTTCCTTTAGTCCTGATTTTCTGAATGAATCAGCAGGTTTAGGTAGATAATTATACAAAAGGAACTGAAAAAGGTTTGAAGACATCTAATGATCTCTTCCCCTGAAGTTATGTGTGCTGGGCTGGGCTAGTACAGGACAGAAAATAGGATAAGAATTCCATGAATGCCCCATAAAAGCCCCAGGGAAAAAGGCATAACTAATTTTGGCTGAAACGTGTATAACAAATAGCAGTTTTGATTTCAGCCTTGGTGCCATGTTCTGAAATTTGACTTTGGGTTGTATCCATTTGAATGCTGACCAAGCGCCATTGAAATTATTGGCACTGAAGTTAAGTCACATCTAGCTTGTATCATTAATTTTAATGGCACTTAGTAATGACTAACGTTTCTCATTGATTTCAGTGGTACTTAGATGTGATTATGATTCCAATCCAATCTCCCACCATCTTCTGCCATGCAACCACACTGGCTGCATACAGTCGTGATGGGGGCAACCAGATGGCATGGGAGAGATAAATAAAAATATTTTTTACTTGTAACGGTCTGGCTGTTTATAGAGGGTCTCCTTGTACCTGTGAAAGCTGTTTTTCTGACATATGTCTGAGGAGAGGCAGGGCATGTCAGGCTAGGAAAATGGGGATAGCATTCTGGTGTGCACTGCCACTGCTGGAATCCATCCCCCCACCCTCGAAATGCACCTGCCTGCCCCATTCCCTGTTGTGATCCTCCACCGCCCACATTGAACCACTCCTCTTCCACCTTACCTTCTCGAGGGCATCATCCAGGAGCTGCTGCTGCAAGCATGGGGCCTGCTGTGTTTGCACCAAGAGTTTGCATTTACCAAAGGGTAAGCCCCATTTAATTCAACAGAAATTTCATCTGAGTAGAAATGCATATGGTGAGGGCTGATCTCAGCATTGAGCCCTGTCGCTCCCACAGTCCCCTACTCACCGTACAGCCGCAGGACTGCAACCAGGGTCTAGGAGAGGGGGGTAAAGGGGGTAATTTGTACCTGGGCCCAGGGTCAAAAAGGGGGCCCAGGAACCAATGGAGGGGGCCCAGAAATTTCCTGGGATCTGACATTGTCCTATCAGACTTGTTGCCCTTATGGGAAGCTGGGGACACTACCATGACTGAGGATGCTGGGGACACTACTGATGCCACATAGGTGGGTAGACCTGGGCTCCAAAGACTTTTCCAGTTGTGTCTACCCTCTCCTCACCCTACTTTGTCCCTTCCTCCCATTCTGCTTGCCCTTTACCATCCTCCCCCACTCTCTTTCACCTCTCCCCCTTCGCAAAAGGGCCCAAAAGAAACTTTGTACCCCCTGATAAAATTCCTTTCAGAGGCCCTGACTGCAACCATGATGAGACAAGCACTGGTGGTGATGATGATGTAATGACATCACATCCAGTTGCTTCCCGGAGGTCCATTTTGGGTCAAGAGGCAGGCGGGTGGGCCCAAAATGCAGGCTCTCTGCTTGCCCTACCATCCTCCAAAATGCTGAGTTCCTGGCTGCAGCAACGGGCAATCCTCTCACCATGCCAGCATAGGGCCCCTCAAACCGCAGGGCCCAATTCTGGCAAGTGGCTTAAGGATAGCCCTGCATAGGATTGTGCTGTAACCTTCTTTGCCTATATGCACGCACAACTCTGTCTCAACAAGAAGTAGTTTGAGCACTGAGTGTTGCCATCAAATCCGGTTGATATCCAGGCACTGCAGCTGGTGATATTTTTCAAACAGTATCTCTAGACTATAAAACAGACACTGTCTAAAGCTTATAATGTCGAAGAAACGCATAAAACTATATGTCTTTACTAGCAGCTAAAGATCATTGTTGTAACCACCAGGGAAGTGAAGCTTTCCTTCTAGCAGCATTTCACAACTTTGTAATGTATATTAACCATGATCTTATTGTACGATCATATCATATACTACTTTCTATTCAGCTGGGAAAAACTTTTCCCAAGTAAGCACATAGTTGATCCACAGTAAATGTTATCTCATAGCTTCATGCTTCTTGGTATACCATACTTGCCATGAAACTGAACAAATCTTTTTACCAGTAGTTGATTGTGATTTGGAAAGGTTTTCTACCTGTTACATACATAGGTGAAGGCAAACCAGTAATGAGTCAGTAACGAATAATGAAAGCACTCTTTCATATTCATGTAAACTGGACACTGATTTGTTCCACGTGATCCTCCCTGATCTGAAAAAGGGATTTGATGCCATTAACAGTGTATACCATAATAAATGTTAGTCTTTAAGGAGCTTCATCTCCCACTACAGCAGGTGCCCAGTTCATTTACTTACCTATGCTCTGGGACATTTAAATCTTATTCACAGACCAGCATCCATGTGATGTAGCCCTGTTCATACAAGTGCAAGGATGCTCCCCCCCCCCCATCCTAGAGGAGGGCTGACCCAGCTGTTCACTACTCAAAATGGTGATTGTTCTGTACTAACTCTGGCTCCAGCAAATCTCACTGAGGCAGGCCCCAATCCTATCCAACTTCCCTGCACTGCTTTAGCCATGCCAATAAGGGGCATGCACTGCATCCTGTGGTGGTGGGGCAATCATGGAGGTCTCCTCGAGGTAAGGGAACTTTGGTTATCTTACCTTGGGACTACACTGTGGCTGCATCAGCACTGGAAAGTTGGATGGGTTTGGACACAAAATCTTATAAAATCTCTACACTTCACAGAGGTACAGAAAACCTAGGCAGACTTGTGTTTGCAAATACTGTATGCACAAACATTCTCTAACATGATCTACAATTTAGCCTCATGTTTTTCCTTTTGTAAAGGGTTTGTAGCCCAGGCTGAGCCCTCCTGGACCTTTTATTGCACCCCCTTATCCATGCTAGACCACTTCCTACCAGAAGACACGGAATTGACTACATTCTCCTTCAGGATGCATCCAGTTGTATAAATGTAGATTGAAGTTCAGCACAGCGCTACTACTGACCTACTAGTTGACATGCCTTTATCCTCAGGTCTAAGGTTAGCTTTGTACCATATCTTTATCTCTGTACGTAATACTGATCTTGCCAGATTGCATGTGGATGCATTCTAGAATCACAGAGAGTTTGAATTAAACTGCAACTGTGCAGAAAAATAAAAAATAGGGCAAAACTTATGCTCACAGTCCACAAAGAAAAAAAATAATCTGCCTCAGTTTTTGAAGTAGCATGTACGTGTTTTGCGTAGGGCACAAGAAATATGCACATTTTGCATATGGCAAAAATTGAAAGAAGGATGCACATTTCCTTGTGGAGGGAGTGACTGTAGAACACTGACAACTGTCAATGCTGTTGAGCATTAAGCAATGCTCTTGACATTGCTTAGCACCTAGCAAATGAACTGCTGTAAAGGGATGCCTGAGTGAAGCTCCTGAATTGGGAGGAGAGAACTCTCCAAGTAAGTGCCAGGAAGAAAGCATTCTGCTTAGTACCAGAGACCCATCTCTCTGCTTCTCCCTGGTCCTCAGACCTATGTGAGCTACAGCAGTGGTTCCCAAACTTTTTCGCACCGGGACTCATTTTTTTAAATGACACTCTATCAGGACCCACCTAAGTTTACCAGACTTTTAAAAAAGGAGATCTAGAAAGAAACAATATTTATTTATTAGTAATAGTAACCAGAAAAAAGACTCTCAAACAGTTACCTCCCTACATTTACACATGCTTGCAAACTGCAGGAGCTGAACTCTTTGCAGGGTAATTAGCAGCTACAGTATCTGATTTTTCTGATTCAAAAATAGGGCTTGAGGCAATTAGTTATCTGATCTTTCCATCACCCTTTGGCAACCCACCAAAAATTATGTCCCAACCCACCAGTAGGTCCCAACCTTCAGTTTGGGAATCACTGAGCAACAGTATTTTGCTGGCATAAATCTTTTAGGCCAAAGGAGGCATGGTGGGTCTAAAACAGGGGCCTAGAATCTTGCAGATGTCACTTCCTGCTAGATCTGCCACCAACCTGCCCCTGGCCTGGCCTGATCCCCACCCCAGTATATCCCAATTCACCCCTACCTCCACCTTACCTTTGTTGATGGGTGGTCTGCATGGGTGCTGCAGCTGCTACTGTGCAGCCTCCCAGCCTTTCCACTGTCAGCCATTCTCCACAGACCATCAGAGAGATGGCTGCAGTGGTGGATTGTTGGATATACTGGCGGATCATGAGATCTGCCCGCATATTCCTCAGGTAGGATTGGGCCATGAATGTGCTTGCGTGGAAATTGGGATCTTGCCTAGTGTCAGAACTATCGCCCACTCTCTTGTCCGCTTTCAGAGCTATCACCCACTCTCATGCCTTCTACCCAAGAACTGATGTAGCAGAGAACAGCTAAGAGACTGAGCTTTGAATCAAACTTTCTCAAGTTCTCTGCCATGAACTCATTAGGTGGCCTTAGGGCAACCATGCCGCCTTAACTCCCTTGCTGCAATATGAGGATAATAAAATTTATCTTACAAGGCTGTTGGAAGGACAACATCAATACATGTGAAGCACTTGGCATACTCAGAAAGCACTATGCAAGCGCAAGTAATTATTATCCTTGCTCCTCATCACCCTGCATTCAGCTGTTAATAAAGCCTACACTTGCACCTTATAGAGACACCTTACCTTACCATGCATTCAGCTGTTTAAAGCCTATGCTTGCAGCTTACAGAGACGCCTTAGCCTGTTCAGAAACCATGCAAACTGCAGGATACCTCAGCTCACATTCAGTTATTATGCACATAGAATCTGCTCTTGCAGGGGCAGTGGCCATGATTCAGCTCCCCTATTCTATGCATTCAGTATATGGGTAAATGTGATGCGCAAAGACTTATGCCAACATAGAGGTATGCTTTACTATAGATTCCCTTTGACATTCAATTAATATTCATAGTAGTGCAGTCAGTTCCTGGTGCCCGTCTAAGAATCCATTACGCCAAACTATTCTTCTGATGAGGAATGAGTTCAACATTTCCCGAGTCTGTATTTGCAACAAATTTGCATATGTTTATGAAATGACAAAGTGTGTGTTTAAAAAAAGACAAATAAAAAGCACGAGCTGGTGGTGCAGAAGATAGTCACTGGAAAAGTCTTGGCTGTAAGTTGCTCTCCCTCTTCTCTGTGGAAACACATGTCTCTCCCTGCTGTTCATCAGCTATGATTTTGATGGGGTGATTTTTAGTCAGCTGTCTCTATCACTTTGGCACAGACAAAAATCCCTTAAAAATTGTTACACTTCATCAAAGTGTATCATGAGACTTCACGGTCATTATCTCAATGGCCGCTCTGATGTGCTACAATTGGCAGAGAGACAGACGGTAGGGGGTGTATTAGAAGAAAGCTTGTGTTTCATGTGGAAAGCTGGCAAGCCTCTCCAAGCTTCTGTCAACAACTCAGCGGTCTGATCCGATGCACTGAGTGCTGATTATGCTCTTGTTTCTGTAGGAAGTAAACAAGAAAATGAATTCCACAGCACAACACAGCCTCTTTGTATCTTCAAAATGGTGTGACTGGAATCGAGCCAACCTCATTGAAAGTTTGGCCATTTTTGTCATCAGTGCCCTGGTACTGATGGAAGCTTTGATTACTGCTTGGATCCCGCAAGAAGACCTTTCAGGGACAGCCACTCAGCAAATAAAGCCATTGATTGGTTGTTGGGTCAATTTAGCCATAAGGGTGCAGAGCAACGTCCTTATAAAAGACTAATGGATTAGCTACACAACCACGACCACTGTAGGCCTTATTTCTCAAGTAACTTCATGACTGCTTTCCAGCTTGGCAGGGACTCACTTCCTCTAAAGCTAGCTTCAGAGCGTTCTTGCTATCAATGGGGCAACTCAAAGGATTAGACACAAAGAGCTTTACAATTTAATGAAAACAGCTGTTGAAACAAAAAATTATGGCAAACAATAGATTGAAGGGAAGAAGCGATTAATTATGCAAAGTTATGCAGGAAAAAAGAGGGAATTGCTTTTCTGTTCATAACCACTTGAAGCAACAGACAGAAACTTGGACATCTTGTAATCTGTTGGTTTAAAGGTGTCATTAACTGGCTTATAATAATATTGGCCAATTTTAATTTTTTGCCATTGTTGTTAGTGGTTAATCAGCTAATCACTTTAAATACTTGAATTCTTCTTGGCTCAGGTGTCCTGCTAGTAAGTTAAACTATAGCCTAATGAGCAGGTATTTCGCATGTAGAAAATGTTGATTAAGTAGGAAACATAACAGGCAATATTAATGTTTGGATGATTACTGTAAATGAACCTCATTTCAGATCGCCTGCACTACTTTATATTTATGGAATGCACTGATTATTCCTTGAAGAAATATACTGCTGTGTATTTGATACACTGAGCAAACTCGAGTTTGTGGTTTGTTTTTCCCAAGAAGTAACCAAATTTGGTACAGTAAGTTTTTTTTATAATTTGTATACCTTATTTTGACTTTGATACCTTGTGAAAAATTAGATGGTCACATTGTTTGCAATTTTTTTGGCAAAGACTAGAGGGACAAAGGGGAAGGAAAGAAGGGCAGGCCATAGAAACTGTGCAGGAGAAATCGTGCAGGAGACTCACGGATGCTGAAAATTTCAGAAGAAGCACTGCGTATCTCTTCCTTTGGCTTCTGAACCATCAACAGACACAAGCTTTGCTCACTAAAGATGTTACACAAACCAGACCTAAAGTTTATGGACTGGTCTAGCCAACAGGCATTGGTGAGGCGGTTTGCTACTTCATCAAAAAGATAACCACTCGATGACAATCAAAGCAGCGGGTAATGTTCATCTTTACCTTTTGGCACCAGTGGATGGCAGCAGAGATGAGGGGAAACTGTATCCAGCATGTGCAAGCACATGGCTGCAGACAGGACAGGTGATCCTGTTAGGTGCAGCCTATGTGCATTAGCTAAACTGGCTATCCAGTCAGCAGTGTGCTTTTACAGTTCTGGCTGTAGCACCCCCAGTTCTGCTGCTACCTCTTGGCACCAAAAGGTAAGGGTGGGAATTCCCTCCCCTTTATTTAGTCTAGTGAATGGTCTCATCAGTCACCACTGGATCCAGCCAGTGCTGGTGTCTGGTTGCTAGGAGCTGTGGGGCAAAGTTTGGCGATGGGACCCCCTGACGCTTTCCAGGCACCTTCCAATGGTGCGTTGGTGCTCCCACTGCTATCAATACTGAGGATTCAGAGGTTAGCCTGGTTAGATAAGCCATCCAGTGTATGTTGGATCTTGACCAGAGCCCAGCCTGACTGACTTCTACCTCCACCTCATCTAAAGTGAACTGTGATTAAGTCCCTTTAAAACCAAGCTAATTGTAACTACTTTATGTAAGCTTTCAGCGTGGCTTGGTCATGACTTTTTCTGGATTGGGGCCAGAAGGAGGCCACTTTCCACCACTGCACAGTGAACTGGCTGGAAGAGTATTATTAGCAGCAATAAACCTGTAATCATTATGCTTCACAAATCACTGTATGTCACGGTACCTGTGTGATTTATGCCTGTTTAAATGCAGCTGGCTTAGAGCTGGTTGTGCAGATTGCAGCTTCACATAACATATGGAAATTCAGCCACCAGCACTTGACATCCTAACCCTGCCCTTGATTTTGCTTTCTCCCTTATAGAGAACTTAATTCTCTCCTGTCTCGCTCTCCTTCTCCCTGCCTATCAACATCCAGAAAGTCATTGCTTCCATATTTGCAATTTTCAAAATCCTTGAGTAGCAACTCTGGGAATTGACTTATGATCTTTGGAATATAGCATGTTCCACATCTTGCTTTCTCACAGCATCTTGAGCCACCATACCAAGAAGCCCCATTAAGAATGTTATTAACTTTACAGATATAAGCTCCCTCTCCCTGTAACTACTGTTTATTTCAGATTGCTAGCTAATTGGCATGCTCTAACACTCTTGTTAAGCCGACCAGAATATATTGCTTCAGAATGCCTTGGGAATTTAACTAATTTCATGCTAGATCTTAATAAGTAGGATCTGACACTCTCTTTCATATCCCCAGAAATCCATTAGGTGACTAACTCCTTTCAGTGAGTGGATGAAAGCTTTATTAGTCATAGGGCCTCCACTCTAAACATGTCACCAGAATTGAGCATAGGATCGGCCCGGAAATGCAATTTACTCTCAAATTGAATAGAACTTGCGGTTCTGCTTTCCCAGGGTGGAAATCCACATTACGCATGCCCTTGCTAAACAGGATTATAATTGCATTTAAAGGTGCATTTGTGTTTCTGACTGTGAATTTAATTTAGTGGCAGACCAAATGTGGTGGGCCAGTTGGAAAAAAAAATACAGGGACATCAGTTAATTGTTCCTGAAATTCTAATTTATTTTTGCATTTCTATGGAAGATTGCTCAGTATAAACCTGTGCTGAGCCAGTACCAGGCAGAGGATGGACGACTTGGAGGACTCGGCCTGACATGGGACTCCGTAACTCTTCGCTGGCTAAATAGCCGGCACAGAGTCAAGTAGCCTCATTGCGGGGCTACTTTCCTTATGTGGGAGAAAGGGATGAGTGTCCCCTTCCTCTGAGGTGTCGGTGGTGTCTATCTGGCGCACTCAGGATGCCACAGCAGCCATTCTGGCACCACACGGCAACCCAGCATGCTGGGCACCTCGGGATTGGGCTGCTCATCATCCGGTGTTTGAATTACTGTACATGGGGCTGCCCCTGAAGACCCTGAATGTTGTAGCTGGTACAAAAAGTGAGATGTAAGCCTGTTAACAGGGAATAGATATGTGATCGTGATATGCCTCTGTGGTTCTGTCTGAAGCTGAGGAAAGCAAGAGTTATCCTTGGTGGCTCCTCTACAACTGTAGAACTCTTCCTGGAGCCTGCATGTTTTAGAGACACTGAAAGATTTTTTAGTTTGGGCTGGCTCCTCATAGCAGAAGGTCAGTCAGTAATGTAAGCAGGCGTTCATGTCATTGTTAGTCTCATTTTTAAAACCAATGGAAAACTTTCATCCCAATGCTGGATATATAGCTTGTCGATGTTGAAAATATTGCCATTGAGACAAGCAACAGGTGATGGATGTTCAAGTGACCAGGTAATCATTGCAAGCACATGTAAAAAAATTATGGTTGTGTGAATTCATTGTCCTCATTGGCTCAAGGAGGAGAATGAAATTTCCAAAGAGGATTAAAGGACAAAGGACTCCATCCACCATGGCCACTGTTTCAGTAAGGTGGATTTTTTACAGTTTGTCCAAAGTAAAATGATTCTGGAGTCCATCACACTTGATGTCAGGTGTGTTCACATGGCCTGGTTCCAATGAATTCCTGCCACCTGATGAATGCAACAGTCATCTGATGCTGAGGAAATAGTTGTCTGAATGTTCCCCCAAGACTCCCTTTCAACCGAGCTGCCAGACAAACAAACTATTACAAAATAGCATCAGTATTTAGAAAGCAATTATTCTAGCTCTCCAGATGTGGGCTTTTTCCAATCAGGTTTCTTTCCCCCTCCTTCTCCATCAGTTTCCATTCCATGGTTCTACCCGTAGATATCACACTGGCAGAGTGCTTACATCTCTTCATTATTAATTCATCTCATGGAGCTTAATTGGACAAGGCTAGAGTGAATTTGACAAACATCACAGCAGCAGAAAAAGCAATCACTCTTTCAAGATGAAAATTTGTTTGATGTCTTACTGTGTAACTCATTTACTCTCCTTGGGAGTCACATGACCTGAATGTTAAT
Organism: Tiliqua scincoides; assembly: GCF_035046505.1. Lineage (NCBI taxonomy): Eukaryota > Metazoa > Chordata > Lepidosauria > Squamata > Scincidae > Tiliqua > Tiliqua scincoides. Next base: position 65,719,309 of record NC_089822.1, read on the forward strand.
CAGCCATTGATTGGCTTCTCTCCTTGGACAGTCACATGACCAGAATATTAATAGCTTGGTACTTGGTAGAGGCACTGTTAGGCAACCTTGTGATTGGCTGCCAGGTTAAGATAGGGAGATAAGTGGGTGCTTGATGAGCACTTGACAGAACTTCACAGAAAATTAAGACCCTAAAATAGCATGAGAAAGTCTTGTCAAATCAAGCATGATTATCATTGAATGCTTAAGGAATTCATCATCTGCATGAAATTGATACACTTCAGCACCAGCAGGCCTCACAGTCAGCGGGGACTCATCAGACTTTTATTTATGTGTGTTCACCAAATCACATTAATTCTGAGAGCTAAAACATGCTAAGGATGAAGGTTATTTTCTGTTCAATCTAATTTATCTATGACAATAATCATCACTAATAATATGTCAAATTAGATTGCAGTCATTTTATGCATGCATGCTGATTTGGAAAACAGTGTTAAAGCGTTCCGTAGTAATTAACTGTCGGTAAAGGTATGCAGGGCCTGGGGTAATCAGCATATCTGGATGGAAAATTAAGTTTTATAGAATGGATTTATAGATACACATCCTTATTTAATTCTGAATATAAATTATATTCTGTTAAAGCAGGTGTAATTTTTATAATACCATTAAGGCCAATCATTTTTCTTGAGGCACCTGCTTTGCTAATTCAGTTTGGGCCAAATCCCACTGTTAATCAAAGGGAATTTTCCCAGCAACTCCAAGGAGACCAACGATATTCTGGCTTTTTTCCTCATTATTTCCAACTTTTATTATGATGAATGTTGCACTTGCCTACACCTATTAGTTTTAAAGTTCCTCTTAAAAACATGATTATGTATATGCATGAGTTTTTGTATATTAGTGGCGCCCTGCGTCAGTAGTTTTGCTGTAATTGCATCCAAAGGAATGATTGATAATCCAGCAATAGACATCTGTCTGTTATACTAATGAACTACCTCAGTTGTTTTGATTAGTGTACATCTCTTGGCCTGGAGTCCTACTTTGGACCTCAGTCCCTTTGCAGTCAATAGCACCCATTTCTCAGTAAACCAGCTTAGAATTAGGTTGATTTGACTAATTCCTCCCTCCCCCCCCCCCGCAAACCCCATACCGTAAAGGAAGGATTACAGTTAAGATAGGGAGATAGAGCTATCTCCTATAAAAGGAAGGTAAGAATTTGTGCATATTAACCTATCCAAGCTTTTTTTTTTTTCCTTGAGGAAATCATTTAGGCAAAAGCTGCTCTTTAATACGAGTTCTTTTTTTTCACAGTAGGTATTTTAGAGCAGTGATTGCTTTAATAGTACTTTTACAGTCTCTTGACTTATGAAGTATTACTGTATTAGGAAGTGCTTGGTTCTAAACTGGCTGTTCAATAATGAAATTTTAAAGGGAGTCATTTATTCTACTCTTTGTACTCTTACAGGAATTTAGGAAACGAAAAAAAGAAAAGAAAGGAAAGGAAAAGCTTCACTCTTTGACATGTAGAATTACATTTTTTTTTTTAATGGGAAGGGAAAAAAAAAAGAATAATCTGTTGTTTCTTATTTTCCCTGTCCTAATCTCCTGTGATCCTGGTACTGCTGCTCTGTCTCTCTCTCCCCTCTTTATTGATTAAACGAATCTGCTCGAAAGGCCGGTTCCCAGGCTCTTTGATCTAATCCGATCTGATCTTATCCAACCACTTCGGCAGGACATTGGGGAATTAACAATAAGCAGCTTTACCACAAGTGTTTAATAACTCAACACAATCTCCTTATGGCTCCGAGCTGCTCATGTTCTCATCCAGTCAACAGCTCATGGTGTAACAGATTGGACATCCCTCTGAACCTGAGGAATTTTCATGCACTGTGAAACTAATCGCTTCAAGTTCCTTCATAAATCACACAAAGCAGATTTCAGCATCTTAACAAATTGAGAGAGAGAGAGAGAGAGAGAGAGAGAGAGAAAGAGAGAGAATTTATCCATTGAGCTATAAACTATAAAAGAATTGTGGGTGTGTGGTGGTGTGAGGGAGGTAGCACTATATAATCTACATGCTGTCATCTTGTTTAATGTGTTTTTCATCTGCTCAACTTTCGCAAGCACAAAATTCTTCAGGCAAGCTAAACCTTAACAGCCCTGCAAAAGACTGACCTTTTTACTTCCGTTTCATGGGTGACAGAAACCATGTGACTTCTACCAAACTTCTCTTCTTCTTCTTGTCCCTCTGATATCACTTGAGACATCCTAAAAGCTCACAGAATTACACAAGAAACATGTAATAAGCAGTCGTGAAAGATATTGTCATTTTCCATTATGTGTAAATGAAAGAGCAGTTTCCCTGGCACCTTTCCAGCACAGGTAGGAGGTACAATAAAGAACTGGTACAGGTTCAAAGATACCCATTGGCAAGCAGGAGGCTGTGGAAGAGGTAAGGGGAAATAATTCCCCTTTCTCCTCTTGAGCCTCCTGATCTGTCCCCACACTAGATACTATGTACACATTTGGCATGGCTGCATCAGCCGGGGAGGGGGGAGATAGGATTGGGCTCTCTAATTCCATGTGACTGCTTCAGTAAACTGTGTGGAGCCGTGTAGAAGATGACAGAGAAGTATCTCCTTATTCTAGTCATGAGAATATAAATATTTAGTATATATAACAATCTAATCATTCATTAAGAGTTTCCCAAATTTTTATCACTGTCCATTTCCAGAAATCCCACCACTGTTAGCAAAATTAATGAAAGTTCATGTAGGATATTTGTCTTGTGGCCAGAGATGTTGAGGATATTCCCTGAATTCTAAGGAATTATATCATCTATAAGTAACATCGGTATGTTACTATTCTAGTAAGTCATTAATGAATAAGCCTTACATTATGGGAGATTTGGAGAAATATATATATATATATATATATATATATATATATATATATATATATATATATTCATTTCTATTTGATCATACAAAAATGTCACAGTTTACTTTTCCCTACAATAATAAAGTTGTCCATATTTCATTTATTGCCTCTACATTTTTCTCAGAAACCTGGCTACATTTTCATATATCATGTTGTACTATGTGTGATTCATACATTGTCAATGTGAGAGTTAGAGCCCAATCCTATCTCCCACTAGTCCAAACTATGCAGCACCGGCATGGAATGCAACCTGCATATTATAGTCTGGAGGGAACACCAGACACCCTAGGAGAGGGAAGTAAAAAATATTAACTTTTTTACTTACCTTTCCGTAGGCTGCCTGGTCTCCTTTGAACCTATGCCGCAGGTATAAGTCTGCGGAGACTCCTGAGAGCAGGTCTGAACCAAGAAGGGGAGATAGGATCTCAGTTTCACAGCTACCTCTGTGATTATTCCCATTCTACCCCAAACCCCCAAACCTGGCCCTGATTTTAATGTGAACCACCCCGCTGCCAGTTTACCTCTCCAGCTGAGATTCTGTGGCCCACATTCAACAGAGTAGATGCAGCACCTGCAGCTACAGCTTTATGCTGGTGAATCTGCCAGCATAAGGCAGGCATAGGATTGTTCTATTAGTGTGATCTGGTACTTAGTGAGATTGATAAGGACTGGCAATGTTCATTTAACTTTACATGTCCTGCAAACACTTTCTGTGTCTGGCCTTCACCAAGTCACTGTTTCTATCAATCTCAGTTTGGTTCTTTCATTTAAAAATTGGTGTATTCGTGACATGTCCCACAGATTCAAGTTTGTTTAAAATTATATTACATGGAATGATGAGCTTCTCCCTTTTGTTGAAATTCACTTGGACATATTTCTGCTGAGTTAATTTTCATTTCTAGCTTCAAAGGACTAACTGCTCAATCACAGAGTGTCAATCTGGATGTCTTACTCATACTGTGTCTTCCCTGATTACCAGTGAAAAGAAAATGCAGGGATAATTGCAGACATATCTACTGAGCCAAGTGTACACAAGGTGGAAAACTTTGATTAGTTGGATTGATAATGATTGGTTGGATTGATTCGCAGGAATGATGCTGCAATATCAGAACAGTTCCACTCAGCACAAATGGGATAAGACCTCAGATAGTCAGTTTCATGTCTAGTTCTTTTAGACAGTGATAATAAAGCAGTAAAAGTATATTTCTATAAGAAACTATAGCCATTTAAATTTGACCTTCCAATGTTACCTGGAATCCATAATCTTACTTATTCACTATAACTTAACTAACAAACAAACAAACAAACAAACAAACAAACAAACAAACAAACAAACTTTATTTATATCCCGCCCTTCTCCCCGAAGGGACCCAGGGCGGCTTACAACATATTAAAAACAGATTAAAAACATAATTTAACCACAAATAAAAACATATTAAAACACATTAACAAATACCCATAAAAACAGTAGTCAGATAAAAAGAGCAAAATGCAGCAAATCATAGAGGAATCAGGCCTGTAAAAATACTAAAAGATATAGAAAAGATGTTTAAAAAGGCCATGAACTCAGAAGGCTTGTTTAAACAAAAAGGTCTTCAGGCCGAAAAGTCTCAAGAGAGGGAGCCATTCTCAAGTCAAGGGGAAGGGAGTTCCATAACATTGGTGCCACTACTGAGAAGGCCCTATTTCTTGCTGCCGCCCCACGTACCTCCTTAGGCGGCGATAATAATAACTTTAGCAGCATAACTGGAGTCTCAAACCTGTTCATCACTTACTATAGCTTTCAAAACTATTAGGCTGTAATCCTTTATGTCAGCAGTTCCCAATCTTCTCAGTGCCTCAGCCTATCTCATCCTCTGTGATGGGTAGCGACGTAGGAATGACTTACCGGGAGGGTGAGGAGTATCTCCTGGGTAGTGCCAGGCCAGTGTCCCACTCTACTGGCCTCTGTGGGGCTAGAAATGGCCTGCAGAAACCTCAGAAAGCTACTTCCAGGTTTAAAAAGCAAACTGGAAGTGGCTTTCCGAGGTTTCTGCAGGCCACAGAGGCCAGCCTGGAGTGATAGAGGCCTTCCAATCCTCCAGTGAGTCATTCAGCTTCTGGAATTTCTCTGATTTGAAGGCAAACCAGAACAAGGGTGGGTGGGAAGGCGCAAGACATGAGCTACCACATGTGGGCTAGCGATGCACTGTTTGGGAAACCCTGTTATGTGCACTTACTTAGGATTAGGTCCCATTTAACTTGAACTTACTTCTGAGCAGATGCTCATAGGATTGTGCTGTTAGTGACCTTTAGGCCGGAGTAGATCCAATGTTTGTATTGGGGGGGACTGTGAGGACTACCTTAACTCCGGAGCCTAGGTCAATCAGGTAGGTAGACCTGGTCTCCCAGTTGAACTTTGGCCTCTGTGGCCAAGATTTGCTGGGCAAGTAGACCTGAGCTCCCACCCAGACTTGGAGCCCAGATGAGGTTTACTGGGCAGGTAGACCTGGGCTTCTGCCTGGACTTGGGCTGTTCCCTATCCCAGCAAGTGCCCTTCATGCTGGCATGACAGATTGAATCCGCCCCTGCCTTTAGGGCCCCAAGTTTTCCATTTGAACAAGTATGTTCCTATTTATTACTGTTATAGTCATTACATTAATAAAGATGCTCTTAATTACAGTGAGTACAAAATAGTACAAAATATTCTGCTGGTTTTCTTCAAAGGAAAATAGATTGATGAAATTATTTTATGATCTTCCAAACATGTATTTAAAAAAAATTACTGTTTACAAAAGACCCTAAATGTTCAAAATGTAACAAAAAAACACATCCTGTGTTTGTATATATTCAAGATTGAGCCAAAATAAACTAATAAAATGGGATTCAGTTTCATAAAATCCACAAGCAATGTGACCATTCACCCATTCCACTAAGAAGACAGTGCCAAATAAAATATGTCATAATTAGTTGTAATCAGTACAATCTCCAACACTAAATAACATGAATGCATGAATGTTGTGAGCATATTTCTTTGAATGAGGAAAGGAATAGATTAGCTTGCTTAAACATGATGTAATACTGTCAGTGAGATATCATCACTGTAGCATCTCTCAATACATGGGTGGGGGAACAGATTTGCATGTGTTCTTCCCAGTCCTGATCTCTGTGCACTCATTTGCAGGTCAGAATAAATGATACTCATGTACAACATAAATAAGTCTCCCTCTTTTTGTTTGGAAAGCCTAAAAAAACACAATTCCCAATAGTGCATCCATGCCAAAGGTATGCAGTTCCAACATGAATGAAGGCCCTGTTCTGACCTTAAAACCAAAGTGGGGCTGCTGAATGCAAGATCAGCATACATCAGGGGTGCCCAAACCCCAGCCCTGGGGCCACATGTGGCCCTCGAGGCCTCTCAATGCGGCCCTCAGGGAGCCCTCAGTCTCCAATGAGCTTCTGGCCCTCCGGAGATTTGTTGGAGCCCGCGTTGGCCCAATGCAACTGCTCTCAGCGTGATGGCAACTGTTTGACCTCTCGCGTGAGCTGTGGGATGCTGGCTTCCTCCACTGCTTGCTGGTTCACATACATCGTGATCATCGTACAAAAAGGTAGAAGTAGGCCTGACAACTAAAATTGCTGGTAGATCTAGGGAAGAATTCATGCAGGACTTTGGAAAGCCTAGTGAATGCAATTCACTTTCCATTTTTTGTATCTTCCCTTCATTCATGCACTTCTCAATCAAATTTACTTTCTTCTTTGTGTTTTGAAAAATAGAAAAATTCAATTAAGATTATAAATTTTAAAAGTGAAGACTTTGAAGGTCATTTCAGCCTGCATGATCCAGAAGCAAGACAGCTACAGATATTTTCAATTACTGGATCTTTAGCACCCTCTCTACAAAACTTTGTGGTTAGACCAGTCCAGATAGTGATTATCTACCTTCCTGTGGTAGATAATCTACCTCTACCTCTGTGGTGCGATAGCCACAGAGATGCCCACTGGACCAGCTAAATCTGGTGCACGGGTGGAGGGAGGGTGGGGGAGGGGTTGGAATAAGGTGGGGAGAGGGCAGCAATGGGGGTAGAGGGTGGGCAGACCAGGTCCAATTGGGGGCAGAATTCGTGGCAGCAGCACATGCCATATTGTATCTGCCTTCCTGGGCCTGATCTGCCAACACAGATCAACTCAGACTTGCACAAGTAATATTGAATCAATATCTGAATTGACCCATTGCAGCTGCTGGGCTTACCCTGTGGCAAGGGGATAGATGTCCTCTTACACACACATAGACAAAAGAAAGACACCAACAACAACCACCGGGGGAGACACTTTTCTGGGGTTAATAGGGTCAGTTTCCCGCACTCTACTAAATATAAGAGTACCAGGGCTGGTATTTTTTTAATCACTACTACTAGTACTACTACTAGTGGTAGTGGTAGTAGTAGTGGTGGTGGTGGTCATTATCAAATCATTATCAATGATTTATTGATAATAAATCATTATCAATTATTTATAAACCTGAGTAGTAGTAGTACACATTCTATGTTCTATTGAACTTTTTTTAGGCAGTCTGTATTTCATCATTTGAAGTAACCACATTATCAATGATTAGTAGTAGTAGTAGTAGTAGTAGTAGTAGTAGTAGTAGTAGTAGTAGTACCCAGGGTTATAAATCATTGATAATGCAAATGATGAAATACAGATTGCCTAAAAAAAAGTTTAGTAGAACATAGAATGTGTCTGATAGAAACTACTAGCTGGCCTATGCAATGTGAACATTTAACATCTATTTATGATGTATCCCTTGACTTTCTGGACACAACTGACCAGGAAACAACCAAAAGGAGTTTTTGTTTGTTTGCATGCTTGCTTGCTTGCTTGATTTTGGAAAATAGAATTTACACCCAAGGCATTCAATTGGACCTGGAAATTATGCATTCTACTCAGTTTTGTCAGTGGAAAAGATTTATTAAGCATCATCAGAGCGATTTCACAGATTTGACATTTTATCCATTTAAAAAGAGAAGCTTTTATGGTCCTTTGCTTTCAGATTATGCCCTCAGCCAATCTTGACTGTACATATACTGCAACCCTGATTAATGTATGCCTTTGTATTTGTGGCCTATGCATTGTTCATTGTGTTCTGCATTGTCTTTATTGAGGCGCAAAAAAAGATATATGGTTTCATTAATGGATTGTTTAAAGCAGGTATCCTGTTATGTCTGACCCTGTAAGCTTCCTGATGATCAGGACAACAAATAAGTATCTGTAATACTTATTTAGCCCAGACAGTGAGGTGCAAATCTATTCAATTAATTCTTATATGTTGTAAAGATGATGCTTTGGCATATGCCTGAAAACTGAATTGAGATGCTTCGATATGATACTATGGAATCTGATTTTTTTTTCCAAACTTCTGTTTTTGCTTTTGCCCAGCTCATTGTTTAACAAGGTTTGTTGTAATGTTTTAGTATTCTCTAAAAGCTAGGCTATGCTTTTCATGACTTCTCATAGTTTTGCTATTGTCTTGTGGTCTTAAGCAAATGAATGGAGTGAGATGAGCACCCTTTCCTCTCTCCATCAATCTTCTTTAAAAGCTTGTTTTGCAAAAACGTGTACTTCCATTATCATGGCCCAAGGACTTTTACACATAACCCCTACTGTAATGACTAGAAAGCTGAATGGAATGAAGTGTTGTATCTACTTTTCCTCTGGTCTCCTTTGGAATACATCATAGACATTGCCAGTGTTTTCATAGCAGGGAACGAAAGCAGACCTTATTATCCAAAAGATAACTTTACACATTATATTTTCCACATGATAATTGCATCTGTCACACAATAATTTGGGCATGTGAAAATGCTACCATGAATTAAGTATCATGGATCATTCCCTCTTATGTCAGGCACTTACTTAGGAATGAGAAAAAAAAAAAAAAACCCTTGAGATGACAAATCTATTTCATTCTGTCATCACTGAACCAGGAAGTGCAAACTCACTTTTTTTTCTCCTGGTTTTCATTGCCCTAAAACTGATTGATTATGCCAGCACTGGTATGAAGATCAGATGGAACTAAGGAGCCTTCTGGTCTATGCACAATGTACACTGTAGTGAGGCACTAGTGGCTGCAGAAAGTGAGAAGATGGGGCAGCTTACTTCCACTCCATACAGCCCATTGGCTTCTCCTGACTTGGCCAGGGCACAAGTGTTTCCAAGTTAGGCCTGAGTTTTGTGCCTGGGCCACAGTCGGGATCAATCAGAGGGGAGACCCAAGAGGGCCATTTGGCCAAGGCTTCAAGCTCAAAGAGGGCCTCCAAACACTTGTTAAATTGTTTGGCATTTGATAAGTTTTGTTTTCACATGTCCTCATTTTTTATTTGCATTACAGCAAGGGGTATCACAAACTAAAAGTGGTCCAGATTTCTCTAGACTTCTGACAGGGCCTGGCAACAGCCATGCTATCATCTTGCCAAAGTGACACTCTCTTCTCTCCAATTATCTCTGCTTGTCAATCTGCCTGCCACTCCTCTGGTCTCCCTACTTATCTACTTTCCTTCAAAGCCCTGTTCACAAGTGGGACTGTACATACTGACCCTGCCTACTGATCTCTACACAGTCAGCAGGAAGTCTAAACTGGGTTGTGGTGAACAGGAACATGTTCCCCTTTGTTTATACCATTGTCTGAAATTAAAATGGAGCTGGCTTGGCTTTTCACTTGCTGACACCTAATGACCTCTTTATCCCTCATGTCTTCCTTCTTAAGATAGAGAACTTGCTAACAATTCAGGTGACCATTTCAGGAACATTTCGGGCACACGGAAAGATCCATGGAGAAATGCCGGACTGTTTGACCCCAGTACTCTGTCAAACGACGAAAAGAATGACATTTTGCTTTGCTTGTAAGCCCAACTATCTTCTTTTCCCCTATACCAGTGTTTCTCAACCAGGGGTTTAGGTACACTAATGGTACTTGAGATGTTGTCTGGTGTACTCATGAGACCCTTAGACCTGCCTTCCATTACCGAGAACACGACACAACAAAAAGTGGTAGGAGGCCCCAAAGCATGCTTTTCCATGCTCAAAAAAGCCATCCTGTTCATCCTGAGCCTCTTACTAGTGTTTGTTGCATTGTACCTGGCCTCCCAACCTAGAAGTAACTGACAATGACGTTATTGCAAATTACTTCCGATAGTACTTCAAAAAGATTGAGTATGTGAAGTGGTACAGTGGAGGACAAATGTTAAGAAACACTGCCCTATGCTGTACTTTGCCTATTTTTCCTTTTAAGAAACCTTTCTATGATTTACAATAACACTTTCTGGATAAAGACAAGAACTAATTGCCTACTTACTCACCGATAGACTGCATTAGCCAACTCTTTTTGTGCTCTTGGGGCATGAGTACATATGGGGAGAGTGAGCAGAGGAGCAGAGCAACCATGAGAGTTGACTCCTTGCTCTGTCCTCCAGCAATGGGTTCCTGGGGGAAGGGAAGCCATAATTGAATTACCCCATAGATAGCTGGAGAAAGAGTTTCAGATGGGACTCCAAGTCCCTCTCTGGTGAAAGCAAATCTACCCCTTAGGGCAGTGGCATCACTAGGGTTTGCGTCAGCTGGTGCAGGAGGCCAGCACATAATCCCCGTGATGGACCTCCTCCCACGCTGTGGGTGGGGCAGCACTATCACCCCACCCACTGGTTTTTTGGCTATAGCTTTTGATAGAATAGAGATATTTCAACACAATTTGTTTCATTGCATTCTACGTGACAATACACATCCAATGATATATAACATGATGGTATTATTTGAAAATACCAAGATTTTAAAAATTTTGACCAGTAGTGGTGTCACCCCCCTGTGTGCATCACCTGGTGCAGTTCACACTTCACTAGTGATGCCACTGTCTTAGGGTCTAGTTTGTGATGTGGCAACAACAGCTGGGTCAAAGAGCCAGGGTATGTTTTTTTCTCCCCTTGAGGAAACATGGCTCATGCACATCAATACACCAGTGGGATGTACACCAGTCTCACTATCACCCTCCTGGGGTCTTTTCTATAGCATGCCAATGCCAAGAGTGGGGCCACCTGTGCCGACTTCAAGGTCAAACAGCCTGCGTGCTCCTGCTTCTCTCTCTACTTGTTCAGTAAACATGGGGAGGGGGTTAACTATGTTGATGTGGCTTGCTTCCTAAGATCCCCCTATACCTTTTTGTGGGATCTGAGTCAGTTCTTGGTTCCAGCTGCTGTTCCAACCGTACCAGGACTAGTTGTTTAAGCCCCCCAAGTGTTCAGTTGATTATATCCCAGTATCAACAGTTAGTTAGGGTGCAAAATAGTTAACAAACTGGCTGAAACAGACAGGAAAATGCCCACATTCAGTGTAATCCTCTTTGGAAGACTGTCTGCTGCTACTGTGATCAATGTCAGAATGTCAGGTCAGCTTTTTGATTATCCATGGCTTTATGTTTCATCCCATACCTAATAATAACTTGATGGGTTATAAATCAAGATTATTGCTTTATCAAATGAGCTTGCATTCACATATAACACATGCACTGGTATGAGCTTTTTTATATAGTTATGCTGCTTGAAAAGACTCCTATGCATTTGATATAGGAAAAATAATACCATCCACCCAAATTCACGTACTTTCATACTTCATGATTTCTGTTGTACCGCCCACCCTCCCGCCCGCCCACTATTTTCTTCATCTTCCACCTGAAAGCTCTGGCTCCAGCACCAATAGGAGTTCCCAATAGGAGTTGGGAACCCAATGGTTTCCAAACTGGTGGGTTGCAACCCAACAGGGGAACGAGAAATGGGCCATTCCCACTTAAGGGAAGTGGCCAGGAATAGGTCCCCAACAGCACAGCAATGATCACAGCGCCAGGGGACCCAGGAGTTTGCAATTGCACAAACCGGAAGTAAGATCTGAAGCTCAGTACAGCCATGCAGAGGGAGGAGGCTGCAAACCTCCAGGAGGCTTCAGGACACCCTCAGGTATGGTAAACTGCCTCAGGTCCCCACAGCACCATGATCGCTATGACGCTGTCGGGGCCCCCTCCCCCAGCTCCCACACTGCTGCTGCCACACCTGCCTTCCACTACTCCCTGGTGTATTCACTAGCCTAACTCTTCTTCATGCTTCCTCACCTGCTCCATCCTTGTTCTCCTCTTCAAATAGATTAAGGCTGCACACCTTCCTGGGAGTAAGTACCATTTAATTTAACACATTAGGACTTCTGAGTAAACATGCATAGGACTGTGCTGGAAGTCTTCTTTGGACTAGTGCACTTTGTGCTGCTTGAACTAGTGTTCAGTCAGAGCAAGACCCTTTATGGTGGCATGAATAGCAAATGGGCAGCATCATAACACATGCAGCTCTGGCTCCCAAAACCTCTGTCAGCACTGGTAAATTGGCACTAGAGGCATGTCACAGGCAGGGAAGGAGTGGCCAGAGTGAGTTTCAGGCAGGGGTGGGGGGCATGGAGGGAGTGAATTTTGGTGGCCATATGTGCCAGTTCCTCTCCCCCCTTTCCAAGGACGACCTGTCGCTTTTCTCTTTTCATACTTATGCCAGCAAAATAGCTGGCATAGGTCTGAGGATAAGTGAAAAATACATGTACTTACCTCCTGTGGGTTCATCCCCCTCCACCACTGGAGCAGGGCATGCTCCATCAGCGTGGCTGCAATAGTACCAACAGGGCAGTAGGATTGGGCAGTAAGTAAAATAGAGTTGCCACTGGATAATGGCAGTGGGGAGGAAAAGTAATCAGCTTACACTTTGTCTAATAATCTACTGCTGGAAGGAACCGCTTCAGCTTACCTCATGATGATGAGTCTGTTTTCTACCATGCACCCCCCCCCCACACACACACAGAGAGATGGCACAATTGGCTCCATTGCTCGATTCTGTCCCTGACTTGCTGCTGTTGCCTCCACAGTGGCTCCTCCCCCCAAAGCCCGTAACCCTGCTCCTTCCTCATGCATTTGGTTCTTGTGCAAAAATTAGGAAGTGCAGAAATTCCTGTTTTATTGAAGAGACCCCACCAAGTGAGTGGATCTGGACCTTGTTCCTTTGTCATGTGGTCCCTTTAAATGACATCCCACACTTTTTGTTTTTTTGTAAAAGGACCATATTACAGAGCAAAGTAAGGAAGCAGATTGATGTGACTCCATCTGTGACAAGTTCAAGGGAGGCAGTGGCAGATTCTGTATGCTAGGCACCCCAAATCCGCTGCTCCCCCTGCCCTGTGCATCTCTCACTTCATGAATGGGCTGGCCCCGTTCCCACAGTAGGAATCCCCAACCCGCCAACTGCAGGATGCAGCACATGCTCCACTAACACAGCTATGCCAGTGCTGGAAAGTTGGTTAGGATTGCGCCCTAAGTGTTTCAAGCCATTCTGTCAGAGGAACAACAACTAGGACCTCTCCCTGTGGTTTTCGAACTTGGAAAGAGGAAGCAACTTTTCATACAGGATTAGAAGAAAAGCATCTATGTACTCATCCTAATTCTTCGTGGTAAAAAAAAGTCTGTGTTTGAAGGTCAGAAGTCAAAATTTCATACCATCTCTACCAGCCTGAACTGAATAGTCAAGCAGCTCCTATCAACTATATTTTTATATTAGCTTCTGTTATTTTTCATGGGATTTCATTAGCTCCAGTTTACATAAGACTCTCAAGTTCATGTATGCGGTAATTCAATGAAAGCACTTGATTTTGAATACATAAACATACATTCAGATCTCACTGAAGATGAGCTTAGATAGTTATAGTTGAAGTTGCACCTGCATATTTGGCTGCACTGTCGTTCTTTTGGATGGATAACGGCTCCCAACAATTACAAAATTAAAAACCTAATTGTCATTTCATTATTCCAGTGTGATAACTTTCAGCTCGAGATTCTACTCTCATGCTTAAGTATGGCAAATAATTTCAGTTGTGAGATGCTAATTGAAAATGCACTTGTTTTTTCTAATTAACATTGCATAAGTAAATACAGTCTTACTGAAATTACAACATAATAAAATGGCCCGTTGTTATATTTATAAGAGCAAAACAAGGCATGATATTGACCATCAATTAGAAACGGAGGAACTTTTTAATTTTACTCTATAGAAAGGTATAATTTTTCATTTATTTATTCATGCACACATTCATACACATAAAAATTATTAAGGTGCATGCTGCGTGTGGAAAAATGTAAGCATTATAGGTCACTGCCCCAAGGAGCTTACAGTAAAAATGTTGACAGCTTTGCTACAGAGGTTTTTGCACATGGCTTCAAGAAACCTTAAGGCCAAACTAGACAATATATCTAATATTCTATATTATCTATAGCGTTATTAGCTTGCATGTATTTTGCTTTTGTTTTTTACTGTAAACTACCTGATGTGGGTTGGGACCATGGAGAGGGTATCTTGATGCCAATGGGAGCTTCTAAAAATTATGTCCTATATTATAGGACAAAGGGCACTTCCTATGTGCATATTGTAATCTAAATGTTTCTCGTTTCATAGCAAGATACAGCTTGGCCTATGCAATTATAAACAACATTTTACTTTTACTGTTGGGGCACTCTGAATGCTGTAGAATTGTTTTTTCCCCTCCTTTGAATAAACCATTGAAGAATATTATGATGAGACATATCATTGATTCAGTCAACAGGATTGGTTCCAAGTTTCAGGAGACCCTCAGCAAAGTGTCAACTGTGGACTCTCTTGAACCAGGGTGTCCGTTCAAGATTCGTGGTAGGGCCAAGAAATGAAACTGGACTTCTGCCTGCATGTGCTTCACCACTGAGCTATGGCAGGGCTGGCCACCAATGACATGACTGATTCAGCTTGCACTGAGTAGAGGATTGTGGGGAGCAGTGAACAGACTCCGCATGCCCTTCTTGCCAAGTCTGCCTTCAGCACATCAAGGATGAAGCTGTTCTGCTTTATCATTTTAACCATTTTACACTTGCTTTAGTGGACTGCAAGGCATGAATTAGTTCCCATCCCTTACCTCACTACTTCGTTGCTCCTTTTAAACAAAACAGGAAGTGTGGGACATGCTGGAAGCACTGCCCGCATGTTCTGTATTTCCTAATTTATTTAAAGGAACTGCTCAAGGAGGGAGTGAGATGAGAGGGTAAGAAAGCAGATCACTGCTGCCCCTCCCCAAAAAATATATAACATGGAAGTGTTGCCAGTGCATTCTGCATTTCCTGATTTATTTGAAAGGACTGACTGCAAAGAATGAATGAGGTGAGGGAGTAGGGGGCCTGATCACTGCCTTCTCACAATTTTGTGCTGACAGCAGTATCCTTCCTTACCGGAAGTAAAGGGGTGGGATGGGAAGAGGATTATGCAGTGGAGGGGTGTCCAATTTTATGTGCCCTAGATGCAACCTGCTCTTGTGCCAGGTCTCATTATGGAACTGTTGGCAACCTTCAGTCTCGAGAGACTATGGTATCGCGCTCTGAATGGTGGTTCTGGAACAGCATCTAGTGTGGCTGAAAAGGCCGATTCGGGAGTGACAATTCCTTCCACACTGGGAGCAAGTGCCATGCTCTACGCCAATCAAGCAAAGACTTATAACCGGTAAACTGCTGCTTCCCCTGTTGTGCCGACGCCGTATGGCGAAATTGGAGTGTCCTCTCCAGTGCGCGAAGCCTGGGTAAAGAAGGTATGAAGGATAGGCTGTTACCCATGCAGCAAATCCCCCCTCTACACATCACTGGAATGGTCCAATGGAAAGGCAGAAGCCAATACGGTTGGTTCCAGCGGTGTTGCAGGAGTTGCCAGAACGTGACTGTGTACAGCCGTGAACTGCCTCAGGGACTCTGGCTCCTGATTTTGCCTTGAGGTTGACTCCTGAAGCCTTTTCCACAACTGGATATAGCCACAAGGCAGTGGAGGTTTGAGGTCAGAGTTTCCTTCTGAGACTGTGAACAGTTTTAGGACAGGGAGCTGTCTCATTCCTTTGTTAGGTAAACCCCAGTGAAACATCTTTACTTCAAAGTGGTATATAAATATTAAAATAAAATGAATAAAAATAATTATCCCTTGCTGCTTCAGGGTTAACTTTTCTGGGATTTTGCCCCATCAATGCTCAGGTATGACGCTAGCTATGTAGCTTTGGGCTGTCTATTCTTTCTGAGCCTAACTCTATCTCTGAGCCTGTGTCTCAGGATCTGGGGGAAAATAAATGGGTTGAGAAAAATTTAACAAAAAATGTTGTTCACTGAAAAGTGCTAAGGAAAAAATTATAAATAATACACTTTATTGTCATTTTGGCAATAATTTAGCAGGTTGCCATATGTTGCCAGTAAATAAAACTTCAGTGGATAGCCACTGTCCCATACAACACATATAAACACTTATTAAATTAAACCTAATTAAGTCAGTAGCACACATATTGGGAAACATACTGGCCAATTAACTAAACGAAGTTGCCATGGCCAAGTTGTCAGTATTTGGCAGGTTGTTGACATCTCTATCAACACGTGTATCAAAAGAGGAGCTGGATGACAAAAATATTTTTGGCTTTCAAAGAATAAATCTGATTCACTTCGGCCTGGAGGTGTTGCATAGCTCGGGCTCTCGATTCCTCCCAATGGTGTTCTGGTGAATTCTGAAGTATAGGAGCTTGTCATGCCACCCCACACAGCCACAGCTCCCATAGCCATGCTCTTACTAAGACCATACAATATTACATTTCTTCTTTAAAGTGTTTTCTTCTCCTACTCTTTATGACTCTGACACCAAGAGCAGGGTGACCAGATGTTATAACCACAAAAGAGGACAAGGCATCCCAAAATGTAGAACATCCAAGAAAAAGGTAGGACAGGACAAAATAAAAGCTAAAAACACTCATGTATTGTTGTCATGTGGTTAATTTAAACACTATATTACTTATCATTAAAACTATATTACAGGTAATTAATTGCAGATCATGTATTAATTACAAGAATGCTATGCATGCCGGCATGCTCACAGGGAAAAGGAGGACATGTAAGTTCTTTTCCAGGAAATGAGGCTAAAAAAGAGGGCATCTGTCCTGGAAAAAGAGTGCATCTGGTCACCCTGACCAAGAGCCCAATTCTCTGCTGCCCTAGCAGAGACATTCAAAATGGCGCCCGCACCTAGTGCAGAACCCTTTGAAATGCTTCAGAAGCTTCCTACAGGCATTTCAAAGGGCTCTGTGCTGATCCTGCCTAACTTCCTGCACCTAACCCCATTGATCCCATAGGATCCGTGGTTCATTATGTGCAGATTATCTGTTAGGCTTTCCAGGAACTTAACACTAGCGAATAGCAAGAACTGACTGTATATAAAAAGTGAAAATGTGATTTAAAAAACAAAAAATCCAAATAATATAAAAGGTATATTGCACACAATTCTATGCACGTTTACTCAGAAGTCCCAATATTCAATAGGACTCAATATTCAATAGCATTCAATAGGACTTGCTCCCAGGTAAATTTTTACTAGCATGTAGCCTTAGTGTGACATCCTTTCTGTCAGGTTATCTTTGAGTTAGATGATGGCCTAGATATTAGACGGTTTTGTACAAAAGAGTCTTGATGCAGCTATTTACAGTAGCATACAGAATGTAAAGCTTTGTTTATAATTATAACATTTTCCTGAAATCACACTTTCATTTCTGGTAGATGATGAGTGCTACTAGGCCGTGAGAAGTCCATGACTCTCTGGAATAGGTAAGGATTCTCAGAAAAGAGAGCGTAATGCAGCTCTATGAATCAACAAGACCTTTATATCCTGCTCCCATAAGTGAGGCAGGTCATGGACAATGAACCATCTGAAGTAATTCCAAGTGCAATCCTATGCACTCATTTGGCCAATGCAGTGGATGCCATGCCAGCCAAGGGTGTTGTGAATATGCCATAAAACACGTTTGCTGCACTCGGAGAATAGGCTGCATCGGCAGGGAAGACTGCGACACGCCGCCAATGCTGCTTTCCAAGCTCCCAGCCTCCAGAGCAGACAACTAAGGTACCTAACAGTTTGGGGCAGGGTAAGGGTGGAATGGGGGTGGATCAGACCTGGGAGGGGGCAAGATCGACTGAGGCATCCACTGCTGTATCCTAACCTCCTTCCTGGACCAGGCAGCCTTACATGGAGGTGCTTGGATTAGCACAAGCTAAATAGCTGGTGGAGATCCAAATAGCCCCATAGGGCACACTAGGCATTAATTGGGGTGTATTGGCAACCTTCAGTCTCGAAAGACTATGGTATCGCGCTCTGAAAGGTGGTTCTGGCACAGCGTCTAGTGTGGCCGAAAAGGCCAATCCGGGAGTGACAATCCCTTCCACACCGGGAGCAAGTGCAGTCTGTCCCTGGTCTGTCTCCCTGGCTATGGGCCTTCCTTCTTTGCCTCTTAGCCTCAGACTGTTGGCAAAGTGTCTCTTCAAACTGGGAAAGGCCATGCTGCACAGCCTGCCTCCAAGCGGGCCGCTCAGAGGCCAGGGTTTCCCACTTGTTGAGGTCCACTCCTAAGGCCTTCAGATCCCTCTTGCAGATGTCCTTGTATCGCAGCTGTGGTCTACCTGTAGGGCGCTTTCCTTGCACGAGTTCTCCATAGAGGAGATCCTTTGGGATCCGGCCATCATCCATTCTCACGACATGACCAAGCCAACGCAGGCGTCTCTGTTTCAGCAGTGAATACATGCTAGGGATTCCAGCACGTTCCAGGACTGTGTTGTTTGGAACTTTGTCCTGCCAGGTGATGCCGAGGATGCGTCGGAGGCAGCGCATGTGGAAAGCGCTCAGTTTCCTCTCCTGTTGTGAGCGAAGAGTCCATGACTCGCTGCAGTACAGAAGTGTACTCAGGACGCAAGCTTTGTAGACCTGGATCTTGGTATGTTCCGTCAGCTTCTTGTTGGACCAGACTCTCTTTGTGAGTCTGGAAAACGTGGTAGCTGCTTTACCGATGCGCTTGTTTAGTTCGGTATCGAGAGAATGAGTGAATAATCATTCATTCATTCGAGAGAGATTCATGGTATCGAGAGAATCATTCATGGTATCGAGAGAATAATTGGGGTAAGGAGAAAATATTCTCTTTCTCCAAGGAGATATCCACCTGTCTACTAACCTGGGCTGGGAATAGTGCAGGCCATGTGGTCTGGCTGCAGCAGTGCAGGTTAGAATTGGGTTGTCCAGCAAATTGGGGTAGACAAGTTATATGTGCAGCCTTTCGGAGTCTGTTGAATATGATCTCCAATGTGAAAACTTGAACTCAAAATAGAAATGGGGGGACTTGAGGAGAGGTACCTAGTGTCTCGACAAGCAGCTGACCTCTCCTCTACTAGTCAAGATTCTTAACCTGTGTGTCATTGTGCATACAGGCTGGTAGATGGGCATCCCATCTCTTGTCTTTCTTTTGATAAGTCTCCTTGCTTTTTGCATGAGTGGGGACCTGGCAAAAGTTACAACTAAAGGAACCGAGGGTTGTCCAGGTGGGCTGTTCTTATAATCACCTACCTTAGGTAGGGAAGAGGCTGTTGCTCAGCGATAGAGCAAGTCCCTGGTTCAATCCCTGGTTCAATCACCTCTTGGCAGGTATAGCAATTACCCACCTGAAATTCTGGACAGCTGCTAGCAGACAGAGTAAGCAATACTGAGCTAGATGAGTCAAGGATCAATTGTCTCACAATACAGGACAGTTTCCTATGAAATCATATAATCTTGACATCAAAAGTTAGATATATGACTGTTTACATAATACACCAAACACATGATTCCTATATAATTGACATGGACAGTGCCATGTTTCAGCTGGTCCTAATGGTAATGTGATGGGGTCAACTTACCAATAAGTTATAGAAATCACACGAGAACATGTAGCATTTGTACAGGGCTTTCTGAGTCTGCACTTCACATGAATAATCTTGATGTAATCTTTACAACCTTGTAAATTAAGTATTATTACAGATTGAGAATCCTTCGTCTAGAATGCTTGGGGCAGGAAGTGTTCCAGATTTCAAAATTTTTTGAGGCTTTGGAATATTTGTATAAATATGGTGAGATCTATGGGGGATGCAACCCAAGTCTAAATACAAAACTCGTTTATCATATACGCCATATACAGATCTCCTGAAGGTAATTTTACACAATATTTTAAAATAATTTTGTGCATGAAACATAGTTTGTGCATGAAACACAGCTTCTCCCCTAAACTAGAGGAGACAGTCATAAAAACTGGAGGGGAGAGGGAGAGCAAGACGCTAGGGGAACAGAGCTGAAGTGCACAGCTTCCTCTGTGGGGTTGAGGAACAGGCAGGTGGTCGGTCTGTGTCGGTCAGCGTGTGGTCGGTCTGTGGAACTCCTTGCCACAGGATGTGGTGCTGGCGTCTAGCCTAGTCGCCTTTAAAAGGGGGATTGGACAAGTTTCTGGAGGAAAAATCCATTACGGGGTACAAGCCATGATGTGTATGTGCAACCTCCTGATTTTAGAAATGGGCTTTGTCAGAATGCCAGATGCAAGGGAGGGCACCAGGATGCGGTCTCTTGTTATCTGGTGTGCTCCCTGGGGCATTTGGTGGGGCCGCTGTGAGATCCAGGAAGCTGGACTAGATGGGCCTATGGCCTGATCCAGTGGGGCTACTCTTATGTTCTTATGTTCAGGATTTCCTTGGAAGAGTAGCAGCCTGCTTGTAGCTAGCTGTGCAAGAAGAAGTTTAGCAAACAGGAAGTGTGGTGGCTGCCCACATGGCAGCCGCCCCTGCCACTCTGATTCATTGGGGCTTGAAGCATTCTCAAAGTGGGAGGGAGGCGAGGAGTAGGAAGGGTTGCCTCAGCGCAGGAAAATGCTTGGTTGCCGCATGTCACCCAAAGTCTCCTGCTCACCAGAACAGAGCTAACGCATTCAGCCAGGGAGTCATGGCTCTCCACTACTGCCTCCTCCTTCGCCATGCCAGCCAGCACCATGCTTGCTAAAAGCTGGCTTCCTCAGCTGGGCAGCACCCCACATGCCTTGTGCCTACAACCAAGGTCATGCTGGTGCTCAGATAAGTTCCAGCTGATGGAGTATTCCAGTTTTCAGAATTCCAGATAAGGGGTAATCAACCTGGGGAATTGCTGCTGGGGAAGTGAGACTGAGATGAAGTGGATTGTCTAAAGCAGGGGTGTCAAACTTGTTTCATACCAAGGGCTCAGCAGCATTCATGATGCCTGCTGAGGGCCAGAAGTGATGTCATTATACAAGATATGGGAGAGCCAATTTTCATGTGGGCTGCCCTTACTGCAGTAACATCTCAGCATCTCAACATCTCAGCTGCTGAGAGCCTGAGGGCCAGATAAAAAGCTTGCACAGGCCACATCAGGCCTTATGTTTGACACCCCTGGTCTAAAGTTACCTAATGAGAAGTCATGGGAGAGGCAAGATTTGAAATGGAGAAGTCCGGATTTGTAGCTCAGACCCTTGCAGCACAATCCTATGCAGGTTTACTCAGACTGCAATCCTGCAATCCAAAAATATACTTTCCTGGGAGTAAGCCCCATTGAATTTAGTTGAAAGGCATGCATAGGCTTCTGCTGTACAGCCACCATGCTCTCATTTAAATGCCAATAGAACCACCAGTTCTTCTCACTCTGCAATTCTTAAGCAGAATCACTGCAATTTTTAAAAGAGAATGATGAATGACAAATGGCTAATAATGGATATCAGGTCACTGACAAGAATGTGTGTATTTGTGAATAATTCTTTAATAACGCCTTCAGGATATGCTAACCTTTTCATAAATAAACCAACAGTCACACAAGTGGTCACAAATGATTAAACCTGTGTAGCTACAGTGACAAAGAGCATCTTAATGAGAGCAGTTGTTGCCTGGTCTCCAAATGATACTGCAACTATAATGAGGCGATTGCAAGCCAAAAGAAAAAGGAATAAGGAACCTTTCATTGACTCAGAAATGTGTCATGTTAAACCAGAAGTTGCTATAATGCAAATATATTACCTATAATTGTGAACTGGATGCACCCTATATTAGACGCATGCCACACCCTGCCACACATTTGTTCAATGTTTCACTTGTGGAAGCTTCTCTATTCTCTCATGATATCAGTTGTTGAGACATTTCTGTTTTCCAAAAAGAAAAGTTGCTGAATGTATTTGGTTCTCTCTCTCTCTCTCTCTCTCTCTCTCTCTCTCTCTCTCTCTCTCTCTCTCTCTCTGTATGTATGTATGTATGTATGTATGTATGTGCACTTGTGTTGGGGGGCAGCAGTGGACCTCCCCAGCCCCACGCCCCAGGGCAAAGATTTGCAATGGCACCCCCCCACGGGCTACCACCGCCCCCCATGCAGAAATCTGCCCCCCTACTCACCTGAGGATCACAGAGCCTCGCGCAACCCAGAAACATGTCAGAGAAACCTCTGTGAGGTTCCCCAACGCTTTAAACTGTGCTTCCGGAAAACTGGAAGCACAGTTTGTGCCCTGTCGTTAGCCTCAGAGAGGTTTCCACAGGGTTCTGGTGCCTCGTACCTGGGGCTTTTGCCCAATTGGACCTTATGGTAGGTCCGCAACGGGGGGGGGGGGCAACTTAGAGATATCACAGAAAACCAATTCAGATAGCAAATTGGCAAAATAAAGTCTGTTACAATTGTCATATGGGCAGTGCAATCCTAACTTACGCTGGAACAGGCAGGCCGGCAGGCCTGTGCTGTGTCCAGTGCAAGTTTGGAGCTGGCTGAGGCACTGCCTGGGAATGGGAATGGGAGCTAGGATCCAGCACAACTGCTGAGTAGACCCATTGGGGCTGCCGCGGTTGTCCCCAGGGTAATGGGTCTACTCAGATCTGTGCCACTTGGCAAGGTGACAACAATCCAAGCAGAACGGAGCAGCCAGGAGCCACTCCGCACTGCCTGGGAATGGGAGCTAGGATCCAGCACAACTGCTGGGTCCTGGCCCTGCCTCTTGCTCCCAGCACCCCCGCCCACGGTCCCCCCTGCCACCTGCCCTCCCCTGCCCCCAAATACCTCCTCTCTGCCTTCTCCCCACCCTCCACCTGTCCTCCCCAGACACCTGCACCGACCAAGCTCAGCTGGCATGAACTCACCTGCTGCCACCACCACAGAGCCTGGATCTGGCCTCTGCGGGCCAGCATGCCTCCATGCGCTGGCATGGCTTACTTGAAGGGAGGTGAAAACGTGCTTTACGGCACATTTGCGATTCTCTTGGGCTGATGCAAGAGACTTGCGCCGACCCAGGGCACGCTTAGGATTGTGCCCTGAGCGACAGGACCATTGTATCTGGACAACTGTGTCCTGGACACATGAATCCCAGTCCTTGGCATCCTTGGCTATTTGTGTCCAGGTTTTTTTTGCGTCCCATATATTTGTGTCCCGGTATATGTGTATTTATATTAGATGTACTTTTTTTATTTTAAAAATGCAAAGATAGGGTTAGGGCTGGGATAAGAGGTTTAGCACATTTAACATGGGGTTTGTTGCCCAGTTATACTGGGATGCAAATAACTGGAAGACTTGCACACAAAAATGGACACAAATGTGCAAGGATCCCAATGATCAGATCATCCAGGACAGAAATGCCCTAGCCTAGTACCATCATACTGGCACATACTTGCTAGCACCTCTGACTTTATGCTGCTAAATAATGCAATTCTACCTGCCTAGTCTCAGATCTTGTAAATCTGCAGTATGTTTGCTTCATTACAGGCACCTTTAGCTGTATGTACACTTTCAAATATTTTTGCGTGCTCCCAGAAGGTGCATTTATATACGTTCCCTTCCCTGCACACACTACAGTTCCCAATAAGTACCTCAAAAATACAAAATGCAAATGGATAACTCTTCTGTGTATGCACACCCTCCTGTGAGTGCACAAAATGGTACCAAATTTTGTTTTGCTTCTTCTGGGATTTGGGAGGAAATGGTCAATCTTTAATGAAGCTACATGAAGACCTACTGAGTAATTTCAAAGTGAGCCAGATCCAGTTCTCTCATGTCTACTTATCACTATTCAATAATTATGCCTCATAGGTCTGCATGGTGGCAACAAATGATACAAACTAGATGTGTGTAGACCCCTCTGAGAAATGTTGCTTGTCTTATTGAAACTCTTTTGGCTAGTTTGGCTAGGGCAGGAGGTCTGGTCTAGAGGGTAGAGTCTCTGTTTGCTTGAAGATAACATCTGAAGGTCGCCAGTTTGAGGCCACCTGCACCGTGAATGGCGAGACCTTGAAGCAGCTGACAAGCTGAGCTGAGTTATTCCACCTGCTCTTTGGTGTGAGCAAAGAAGCGTCTTGGCTGCCCTCCCTGTGAGAGATGAAGAAGCGGCTTGTCAGCCTGTGCGGAAGGAATCTGGAGGCCAGAAAGTGATACCAGACCACAACAGATCCATCTGAAATGTTGTGCGGTTCTTGAAAGATAGTACCTTTCTTCAATTGTAAAAATCCCTATGGGGATTTAGAACAGCCTGCCTATGTAAACCGCCTTGAATTAAAGTCTGAGGAGAAATCCGACGACCAAGAATCTCTCTGATAACTTTGTCCCATCAGAATCCCTCAGGTATATGTAGTCCCATATGTAACCCCCCCTACGTAGTCACCCTCAACTGTACCCCTGCTAGCACTTCCAGTGTAGCCTCTTCTCTGCCTTATTTTATTCTGCATCTGAGGCCTACCTTCAGGTTCTGCCTTTCAATGAAACATAACTGGCAGCAGTAGTGTTGCTAGAGGGGGTGCAAAGCACTAAGTTTTGCATGGTGCCTCACCATTGGCATGCAAGAGGCCCCTCCCCTTCAGAGTCATTTTGGGCCGCACTAGAGCAAAACAGAAGCAATGCCTCTAGCAGCTTGGAATACTCCAAAGGGGAGGGGGAAGGGGCTGCTTTCACACCGCCCGTGAGGCGTCATTCAAAACTTAGTGCTTTGCACCTTCTTTAGCTATGCTGAATGAAAAGCAGGGCCTTTTCACTGGCAGCACCTAGGTTTGGAACTCCCTGCCCCAGGGAATACAGATGGTTCTCTCTCTAGAGGCTTTTAAACAGAGGATAAAGACCTAATCTTCTACTTAAGAGGTTGCCTTTTTTTGAGCAGGTGGACCTATTAACATTTTAGATGCTATTTTAAGAGCTATTACTTTATATGATGTTGTTAGTTGTTGTATTGTCTGATGTTAAATAAATTGTTGTGAGCTGCCCTTGTGGCACTTGCAGGGGTGGACAGGTGGGATAGATATTTGGTAAGTAAATAAGTATGAGCATGGTTATTCCATGACAAGAAAGCTCACGCTAGGGCTGCATTGATGGGCAACAACAACAACAACAACAACAGTATTTATATACCGCTTTTCAACAAAAAGTTCACAAAGCGTTTTACAGAGAAAATCAAATATCTAATGGCTCCCTGTCCCAAAAGGGCTCACAATCTAAAAAGATGCAACACCAGCAGACAGCCACTAGAACAGACAGTGCTGGGGTGAGGTGGGCCAGTTACTCTCCCCCTGCTAAATAAAAGAGGAACACCCACTTGAAAAAGCGCCTCTTAACCAGTTAGCAGGGGTTGAGCTGCTATCCAATCCTGAGCTGCCCAGCGCACGGGGCTGCAGCAGTGCTGAAAATGGCTGCCGCATCCTGCACGCTGCAGGCAGCTGCCACCAGCTCCTTGGGAGAAGGGGACTTTCGTCGCTTTCCCCCGGATAAACCGAGTTGCCCCGCAATGGGGCTACTTGATTGTACAGTGACCCAAAGGTCGGCATAAAATCAAGAGCCTCTGTGTCGGGTAACCAGCTCGACATGGACGCTCTGGATCCCACCCTGCCTCCTTCCCACCCTGCTCCCTCCCCCAGCACGCCTCCTCCCTGCCCTCTCCCCTCCCTTTCTCTGACTTCCCCCTCCCTGGAACACCTCCTCCTAGCCTCCCCCCACACTGTCACCTACCTCTCCACTGCTCGGTGGTCCGTGCAACAGCCAAGCGGCAGAGCTCTGGCGCTCACCCAGCGCCGGCCAGCATTGGGCTTGCACTGGCAGAGCACTGTCGCTAGGGCCCCTTGAATGTGCCTTACAGCACATTTGCGACAGTGCGCGCCAGAGATGAGCCGATCATAAAGCTTAGAATTGGCCCCATAGGGGCCACTGTTCTCTCTCTGCCTCCATATAGTTTTCTGCCGTTGCCTTACTTCAGAATTGAACAAAACATTTGAAAATATAATCACACACATGAAAAAACACCTGAAGGTCAGGGCAAACAGCTGCCATCTGGCAATCTTGATGCGGCATAACAGTGGAATAGTTTTAAAAGAAAACAGCTCATTTCACTTACTAATGATTTCCCTCATGTGTATAATTATAGTATTAAAAAAAAGAATACTTAATTTTTGCCAGTTTTTGGTGACTTGCTGATCATTTTACACAAGAAAGCTATCAAAGGGCCAAGTGAAAGGCAGGGAGCCATGAATAAACAACAAAAATACTTTAAATGTTCCTTTAAATTAAAGCAAAACCTGTCAACCCATAGAATTAAAACAACCACAACACAACCAACCATGTGTGATTTGGTGCAGATGTCAGCAGACTGGTTCTGAGTGGTTCATTGTATAGAAGATTCCGGCACCGTGGAGAAGTCTCTGATGTACTGACATATAAACAAGAGAGCAGCAGATGGGGCCTGAACTTCATTGGCCAGAGTGTGAATAGTCTTGTAATTCTATAGTCCAGTAATTGAAATTTACTGTTTGTCAGCATGGCAGAGTAGGCATGAGGAGGGCACTTTTTTCTGTCTCCCCTGCCACTGGACATGAAACCAGCCTTTTGCTCTGAAAACTGGAAAGGGAAGCTGCTTGTGCTGGAGCTTTGAGTATGAATCAGAGCATGCAAGTGGGATGGTGGCAAATGTCACCTCTCAACAACCCTAACTGATTAGGAACTATGATCTGACAAAACAATGTTGATGATCCTTGATGGTCAGTCACAGGGGAAGTGTGTCTCTCTGCACCCCCAGAAGAGGCTGCCCACTGCTGCCCCTGCTTGAGTGGGTCCCCCTCCCATGGAGAGAGGCCTGCCAAACAAGTGAATCCACTTCTGTTCCTCCATTCCCTTTACGTATAAAGCACAGGCTGTGCAACTGCCTCCACCTGCACCTCTTCTGTTTGCAATGTATAAGTGCAGGGGATGCTGGGAACTCAGCTCCCCCTGCTTGTGTTCTTTGTAAACAGAAGAGGGGTGGAATGGGAAGGCTGCATGCAGCAATTTGTAAGTACAGCTTTGTAAGTACAGAGAAAGGGTGAGTGGTTGGGTAGGGTCCAAATTGCCTACGTGGTGCTTCATAAGCACCAAGTTGGCAGGGAGAAGTGATTTGGAGCCACAGCAACATTCTTCATCCTTCCTCCAGCAGCACTGGAGGGAGAAGGAGGCTGCAGCCAACCTCCCACCAGTGCTGGGCAAACGGGGAAAATGCCCCAGCACTGAACCCATGCAGCTTTAGGATCATGTGGGAGCCTCACTGAGGCTCCCGATGCAGTCGGAAACTGTACATCCGGTTTCCAGAAGTCCAGTTTAAGACTGTAGGGAAGCCTCAGAAGGCTACCCCAAGAGGTCCTAATGTTGCACGAAGCTCCATGATGCTTGAAAGGTAGGGGGCGACTTCACATGCGGGGGGGGGGGAAGCAGCATCTTGCATGGGGTTGGCATCACAGACCTTTTCCTTGGGAGCAGGAAGGGGTAAGTCCGCCACTGGCTGCCACTGCTGCAATCCTCTTCCATCTTGCTCTCACCAAATCAAAAGAGGATTGGAATGCCCAATGGAGTGGTAGGCTGGAGAGGGCTGGGACAGGTTGTTTGGGGACAGGTGGTCTGGGGGCAAATAGTCTCTAAAATTGTTGACAGTAGACTCCTTGGGTCACAAAGTCTCTGGAGTTCTGATGTGAATAGAAGATCTGCTGCCTTGTAAGGAGGCACATTTCACTTGCCTCTTACACTCTTCTTTGCATACTTGTAAATAAACCAAATATTACAAGAACATTGTAAACCTCTAGTGAGCTCTCATCCAAAGGAAGGCAAAGCACAATTTGTGCTGTGCCTGGGAACATGAACAAGTGGCTAGCTCAAAATCATCTTAATGATGATGGTCCTAATTCACCAGAACCCATTCTTTCCCTTCTCTCTTATCTCCTATATCTAGGAGGACAGTGAAAATCCATACAGTGTCATTTTGACACTAGCTTTCAGGGTGCAGAATCATGGCTTATTTTCTTTGAAGAAGCCCTTCCGTGCTACAGTGCAGGTCAAGGAGTATGCCCATGTTGACTCCACAGATTTTATGGGATAACCAGTTGGTGGCCCCACCCGTAGGAGTTTAGGAAAAAGTTGCCAACACCATAATGCATTCAAATATACCTTTGCAGAAGTAAAACAGATAAAAAGAAATACAAATTAGAATTTCTCTGATGGCCCAGGCCTCGGGGTGTTTTCTTGCAACAGCCCTGTTTTTATTCAACAATGTTTGCTCATAAAACTGGTTGCTGAAAGTTACAGATGAGTAATTGCTCGTGGAGCATAGCATGAATTTCCACTTTCTTGCCAAACGAGTGTACATTTCACACAAACTGTAAAAATTGAATGACAGGTCGGGTGAAATCCAGGATCGGAGAGATAAAAACGTTGCCCAACAACATTGTTGTTTTTATAGCTGGGGAAAGGAGAGCATGTGACAATAGAGCCGTGTGTTGGGATAAGACCAATAAAATGTAATTGTATTCATCATGTATGAAGAGAAA
This sequence comes from Tiliqua scincoides, assembly GCF_035046505.1. Lineage (NCBI taxonomy): Eukaryota > Metazoa > Chordata > Lepidosauria > Squamata > Scincidae > Tiliqua > Tiliqua scincoides. The sequence goes on from NC_089822.1 coordinate 65,747,954, forward strand.
ATTAGGGGATTAGGAAGAGTTACATCGTAGTTGTAATCACAGAATTCCTTGAAATAAAATAGAAACCAAAAAAAGTGGACTTGTGAAAGAAAGAAAGAAAGAAAGAAAGAAAGAAAGAAAGAAAGAAAGAAAGAAAGAAAGAAAGAAAGAGCTTCCTAATGTGTGCAAAAGATAGATAAGTCTACGGGTGGAAATAGACATGATTTCAACAATGTCTGTCAAGCTAACAGGAATCCAGGCAAGCAATTGCAGTAGAGAATCAGTGGATTGTCCATCAATGTAGGCTTATATGCTCCCATCCCACCTGTTAGTTCTCCCCTATGAGGGTCCCCTCTCCCAAATTCTCATTAAAGGGGAACCACAAGGCTAGATCTGCCCTAAGGAACAGGAGGATATGAATGCCATTATAGTTGTTGATGATGATGCTTTTAATTTAAGGTAATTACACTTTTAAATAAATATTTTAATAGTGCTTATTAGCCACCTTGAGGTCCCATGATAGGAAGGCAAAATACTGTATTTTAATAACTATCTTACATCAATGAATTGATTTCAATACAGGCAGGTATGAATGATTTTAGTTCACAGTATCGGTATTGTTCTTGTTAAAGTCAAGTGTCTGCAGAATAATCAGATAAAAATATCCAATAATTCAAAATGTGGAGCTGAGGGCCATATTGGAAGGGTCATTCTCCTGGGTCCTGTCCACGATTGTTGGGAGTTCCATCATTCCAGACAACACTGCCATGAGATGGAAAGAAGCAAAGAGGAAATGTTGCTTCTACTGCTATAGTTGGGGCACTGCAGCCATGAGGGTGACTGAAACACTTGCCTTGAGTGGTGAGCTGGAGGAGGCATCAAGCAGGCATGTGGGCCTTGCACCCCATGCTATTCCACCACCTTCCCCAGCCTACCAGCTATTGCCCCATCCTCTTTTTGTTCACTTTCCTTGCAAAACATGCTGGCAAGAGGAGATTTACAGTGTTCCTATGGCACCTCTGCCAAGAGTTGTGGCTGTTGAACTGGAAAAGAATGTCACGACCATGGCCATCTTATTCCTGATGATGCTCCTTTCTGATTGGCTATTTCTTACCTCCTCTGCTGATAGAACTTGTTCAAACCAAATCAAAATGGTTTCCCATGATCCTCCTGGCCAGTTTTGAAGATGCACCAGTAGGAGAGGAGATAACTAGTGGGCCTTCTTTGTGAGGAGGGCATGCACCACTATTGCATACACAAGAAAAGCACAGGGGATGGCAGCATAGGTCCATGTTTGGCTATAGGTATATCAAGAGGCCCATGAGGTCATTGACATTGTGAAGGACAGATGTGTCTCTCCTGTATGCTCTATGACCTGAGTACACCAGCAACTTCATCCATGTTGCTACCCCTGTATTTCCTTGCAGGCCTACAGCATAGGGGGAACCAGTGATGGTTGTGCTTTTCTCACAGCTGCAGGAACTCTGCAATTGATTTTTCAAGGTACCCACATTACCCATTGCTAGCTTTTTGTGCTTCTGATTTATAGCACAATTATTGAATTGAAGGGGCAGGAAGCTGTCTGGACATGCCTTCAGTCTGTAGTGGAAGTTTGTATATGAGTTATTTGGAAGAAAAAAGTCTGACATCACAAATTTATTCTACACCTGTTTTGTGGTCGAAAACCAGACACACTACTTTCAACCTCATTTGTTTCTGAGAAACCACAAACAGTACATTTATGGCCACTGCAAATGTTATGCACTCTTGCCCCACAAAGCACCTTTCTGGTGCTTTTTTTGTACACATGACATTCTATGCACCGTTTGCACACTTTTCCCCAGAGAGAAGTGCTTTCTGCACTGAAAATGCATAGCGGTTTAAGTATCTCTTTTCATCCTGCCATTTTTTAAAAAATGTGAATGTCAGCACTGAAATCTGCAATGGTTGGCTTGTAAACATGGCATTGCCACTGCTCAACCTGACCAAAGTGAGCATTCCCAAGCAGTGGTGTAGCTAATGATTATGTGGCCTGGTGCCGAGCTCAGAATGATGCCCTGGAAGTGATGTCACAACCAGAAGTGATGTCACACCTGGGCTTTTAAAAAGTAAAAATTAGGGGGAAACCTACCTCCTTCCCCAGCAGCTTGCCACCCACATGCTCTGCAGCCTTCCCCCAGTTAGTGGCATAGCTAAGGGCCCAATACTATCCAACTTTCCAACACCCTCGCAATGCAACCCCGAGGTAAGGCAACAAATGTTCCCATACTTTGAGGAGGCCTCTGTGATTGCTTTTCCACCACAGGATGCAGTGCATGCCCCATTGCTACTGCTGTACCAGCACTGGAAAATTGGATAGGATTGAGCCCCTAAGGCATCTATCTGTTACCTGGAGTCAAAGAAGATTTTTTAGCCCCTCCCCCAAAAAATCAAATTTAATTAAGTAAATAAAGAAAAACCCAACCTTATTGGTTAGAGGCACTATGCTGGGGTGAAGAGGGACAGTTATTCTCCCCCTGCTAAATATAAGAGGAGCACCACTTGAAAAAGTGCCTCTTTACCCAGTTAACAGGGATAACTATATTATGATACATGGAAATGAGAGCTGACTCATATTAACACTTTATTGGTTCTATGCTGTATCATATAACAATTCATTGGCCCTCAGAACAATTTGTCTCATAGGTCAATTTTGAGTTAAAGAAATCCTCTTTTTGTTCCATAAGGCAACTGTGTTTTCATTTTTTTGTTAATTGGCCATAACTTTTGATAGAATACAGATATTCCAACAGGGTTTGTTTCATTGCATTCTGCATTAAATTACCTTTCCAGTGATATATAACATGATGGTATTATTTGTACATGCCAAAGTTTTTCACAATTGTGGCCACGTGTCAAGCTCAGCTTGTTGCCCCCTATAGCTTGTTGCCCGGTGCAACTGCTACCCCCTGCACCCCCTTAGCTAAGCCACTGTTCCCAAGAGCAGTGCAGCACTTCACAGCACTCAACCTGTTTGTTATGGATGAAAGGGGTACAGGGAATGATGCATCTAAATATAGCTGTGCATATTGTGGGTGTGTGTGTATAGTCAGTTCTCTTTATACGCAAATTTGCTATGTGCATATTCCCTTATCCATGAAGGGCAGAATTGCTACCATATAAAGAGACCATCCCGTCAAACGAAAACACTTTTCAGTGTGTTCCTGAAGAGTTCCACATATCCCCTTTCAAAATTGCATCATAATTCTAGAAAACACATTAAAAAGTTTTTATAAGTGCCGCTTTGTTAAAACATTAACAATCAAATTCGCCTCGCGTGAAGTGTATCCTGTGTCAATTCAATACAGTGGTCAGTTTCAATTAAAGGGAATGTATAGCATTCTATATTCAGGACACAAAAGAAAGTATGAACAAAGGTTTACTCAACAGAGTGTGTGCTGCATCCTATAGTGGGTGAGTGACCTGATGGCCCGGGAGAGATAAGTAAAAATATTTTTTTCTTACTACCTCTTGAATGAATGAATAAACCTTTATTAGGCATAGATAGAGAAATCATAAAAGCAAACATAATTAGTCCTAATCCCGTTTATCAAAAACGGAGTTAAGATACTAAATTACTAATAAAACATTTACAGTTCACCATAAAATATCAACATTTTTGACAAATTACATTAAGAAGGCTTGGAAATCACCAAAAGTAAAAATTTAGAAATTCCCTCTAGCACATCTGGTGAGCAGTCATTTAGGAGACACTTCAGTTTTGCCTCATCCGAAAGCCCATTCATTTTGCCGAGAAGTGGAGTCATATAAGTGTGGTGGGATCTAGTGTGCCGAGGACAATAAAAAAGAATGTGTATGATTGATTCAACATTTCTCAAATTACAAGGGCAGAGGCGTTCTTTATATGGTATTTGCCTATATCTGCCTTCTGTAACCTTGGAAGGAAACACATTGAATCTTGCCAAAGACATTGCACGACGTTCAGAGGGGTTGATCAGAATACTCAGATAAGGAGCCATTTGCCCATACTTTAGCGGGATAGAGAAATTAAGAGGGGAGCAAATTCTAGAAGCAAGTTCAAAGAGGTTTTGTGCCTCAATGTCTAGCATTCTTTGCTTTACCCTTTGATAAACTCCAGGGAATGGATAGAAACTTAAAAAATCCAAAGAAAAACCAATGGATTCGATTTTTGATTTAATTGGGCTCTACCATTTAGAAGAACCAGACTCAGATAGCATTCTGGATAGGAGACTGCCTGCTTTCACGTTATAATGGAATTGGAGCCAATAGCGTATGGTTAAAAGCCATGCTCTTGATACTAAGAGCGATTGTCCGGTCTCCAAACATAATGCAGAGTATGGTATAGATTTAGGTAAACCCAGGATAGCCCTCAAAAATTTAGCTTGGATACTCTCAAGGGTGTGATTTATAGCACTAATCCAGATAGGGCACCCGTACAGGAGCTGTGCCGATACCTTGGCATTAAATACCTTGAGAGCAGCTGGTATATAACGATTGCCCTGACTAAAAAAGAATCGATTGGTGCTCTGCAAAGTGACACGGGCCAAGTTGGTAACCAATTTTTGATGAGTACCCCAGCAAAGATTGTAGTGGAAGTGAATTCCAAGGTATTTAAAGCTTTTGACCTGTTCCAGTTTCTCCCCTCCAATAGACCAAGTACCTGGGCTCCATGATTTTGAAAAGACCATAACTTTGGTTTTCTGAGAGTTCAGTTCAAGTTTGTTACATTTCAGATAGTCAGAAGTTCTATTTAAAAGTTGCTTAAGTCCAATAGGTGTACAACCTCTTATGCTACCTGGCCACCAATGGGTGTCATTCGACCTATGCCAGCTACGCCCGAGGAACCTCAGGAGGCAAGTCTGGGCTGGGCACATGGGATAGGATCCTGGCATGTGCCACCACCATTGACATTCACTGCTGAACCGCCCACTGCCCAGCCCACTCCCTACCCCGATCCTCCCCCGAACCATCCAAAATCTGCCCCTACCACTACCTTATCTGCTCCAGCATGGCCTGGATGAGCTGTTGGCATGCACATGGAGTCTCTGGTCATTTGTGCTGGTGGCCTTGCAGTGCATGACAGCAGTGTGCCTCTTGTGACATCACACCATCATATACAGTGGTGGAGTGGGAGATCTGCCACCATAAGTGCCTAATAGGATTGGGCTGCCCATTACCCAGATAGTGACTTACAAAAGCAAGGCAAAGTTTGCCTCCAGCTGGAAATAAGGAGATGACAGACTTCTAGTAAGTCTGCAACAGCAGCAAAGAAATCGACCAACCACACACATAACTAAAACTGCAGCCCAGGACAGGCACTAATTCTCCTTCGGAGGGAAACATGGCCAGGTTTCCCAGGATCATGTGCTGGAGCCCCGCCCCCTTGCTGATGACATGCACACTTAGCTCCATCCCTGCTCTCAGTGTATACAGGAATTTATCTGCAGTGATTAATGCGGAGCAAAAGAAGAATTTCTCCCCAGGGTTGCAGTCACAGGGAAAGTTATTCTTGTGTTCAGCGTTTGTCACTACAGACAAACGCTTGTACGTGCAGAGAGCGAGAGTGAGGCTAAGCGAGCACATCATTGGCAGGAGGCGGGGACAGAGCACGCATTTCTGGGAAGCCCTTACATGTTTGCTCTCTCCATGGGAGAGTGAACATCTGCACAGGGCTTGTTTTCAATCCTTTTTGCCTTGTTAGAAAATCTGATGCATAACCAGCTTAGGTCTATGTACCATTTTAAAAAAACTATCTGAACAAAAGAGAGGGAAAGTACTTACCTTCATGTGCTTTCTCACCCATTCCTGCTAAAAGAGTGCCCTCTAACATAGGGAAGTAAAGGAACTCTAGCAGCCCAATCCAAACTAAATCCTTCCCTGCAAATGCAGCTGAGTCACCTGAGTGTGCACCGCATCTGGGGGAAGGGAGCATTCATATAGGCATCCTCTAGGTAAGAGAAAATTCATTCCCCTTACCCTGGAATAAACCTCCATTAGCCCAATGGGTCATCACAGATCAGAATGTTGTCCCACTGTTGTAAAATCCCCTGTGCGCCAGTCCAATCCTAGTCAGGACTGGGTCATAAATTATATATACTTGTATGTATATATGTGCCTTCCTTTTCTCTAAGGAAATCTTCAGAGAGGGCCCTTTTATGGGTGCCTCCCTTGAATGAAGCAAGGTGGGCAGTAGTGAGAGGAAGAGCCTTCTTGGTGGTAGCTCCTCTAATGTGGAATTCCCTCCCAGATTAATTATGATCAGCCCCCTCCCTAGACACAGGCTTGCAAACTTTTTTTTTTAAATTTCAAACAGCATGTGGTGGTGGTTAGGATGGGTGGGGGAGTTTCTGACAGTTGAGAATATGAGGGGACCTGCTGGCCTTTTAGTTTACCTGTTACCTGATGTTTGTTTGATAGTTTAATCTGCTGTTTTTGGGCCACTGTGACTTTAAGTATTGTTTTTCTGGATGTTTTATTACATATTTTTAACTTTGCTATAAACCTCCTTGAGTACCAGACTCTTAGCCTGGAGAAAGGCAGTATATAAATTTTACAAATAAATAAAATAGTATTTATACTGCCAAACAGTTGTTCTCCAGAGTTTCAGACAAGGGCCTTTCCCATCCTCAGCTGGAGATGTCAAGGACTGACATTTGCTCTCCCACTGGGATACAGCCCCTCCCCAAAGAAAGTGTTGTTCTCCCTTGTAACCAAAGTGCTTGACTCACATCAAATGTCATGTGTAAACCAGCCTTAAATCACTGCTTTGGAAGAAGATGTTCAACCTTTTCAGCCAGCCACCTCTCCCTTCCTTACCTGCTCACTGGGCTCAGTGGATGGGGACGATAATTAAAGACAGCCCGAGGGAGCTGCAGCCGGCAGACCTGGCTCTGAGGACACTTTACCACTTCACTGTCTGGCTCACTTTGAAGTCCTATCTCCTGTCCAGACAGAACTAAATTGGTCCCAGATTGCGAAAAGATGGGATGCCCTCTCTGAGCTCCAAAATGAGACCTCCCAGAAATCATGGACCACAGCGTTCATGATACACAGGAATATTCGCTTGGTGAGAGGGACCACATTGCAATGTGGCATTTGGGGCACCACACAATGGGGACCTAGGCCACAAGGGGTTAATTTAGCACACTGTGGCACATGCTAGGAGGACTTGACCTGGTCCTGTGGTGAGCTTAGTTTAACATTCAGAAAGTAGAAGAGACCAAATAACTATAACTTTCATGAGTGGCATTTCCATAGGTAAATAAGTTTATATGATTGGTTAAGACTTTTTTTTAATACTATTAATGAATGGTATTTGGTCATCAGCGGCCCATATACGTTCATCTTTATGTCTGTCTGGTTAAACATGGGCCTCATACTTGCTGCTTATGTTTTATAACAATGGATATTTTCTTCCTTTTACTGAACAGCAGAATACATAAATAGAAGAAACCAAAAGAGACACACAGGACTTTGGTGCTTTTCCAGAATAACTATGACACAACTTTTTAGCATAAGAAAATGTACCAGATTCATTTGCAAGATTGAGACAGTAGAGGGAAAGGTAATCCTGTCATTTTTTCAATACGTAAACTGCACTTGGTTTTATTTATATAATTTGACCTTTCCTGCCAATTTAGCCCCTTTGATCTATAGACCTACCTGCTTGTTCAAGAGGTGCTTCATGTGAAATATGTATCCATGATTCATGGCCCAAATTTGCCTCATAAAAGATGTGTGTTGACATTTGCAAAGACAGTCAGTAAATGCAAATTTCATCTTCTTTTGATCTACGCTATTCAGACTCTTGCACCACACCTACTATAATTATATCATGAACACTCATCAGCGGTGTATTAAAACATGACATTTTTCCCTCCGCAAAGTTGAAAAGGATATGTAGGTATTTTAAACATTATTATTTGGTTTTATTTGTGTCTAAAACAGCGTGTCAATATGCCGACAGTATAAAACAACAAAGGGCTCATGCGTGCATGCAGGAAAACTGGCTCCATTACCTTCAAAAGCTCTTTGTGCTGACACATCTCCAAGAATCCTGTGCCAGTTGAACATGCCCAGTATGCGCACCAGAAGGAAGTGGAACAAGCTGAAACTTAGGAAGCTTCCAGGTTACACCTGGGTATAGGAGCCAAGAAAAGACTGGACCTGAAGCTGGTCCTCCAGACCAAACCCACTCCTCAGGATGCCAAACCCACTCCTCAGAGTAGTTCTAGGTGGGAAAATAAACCACTGGAGAATGTTGGGCAGGAAATCCTTGCAAGAGCCATAGTCTCTAGAATTTTGATGAGAGTCGGGAGACAGGACTGGAATCAGAGGTCAGCATCAGAAAGCGCGCTGCCTGGGTATTATGGTATTTGCATCCAGGACAATTGTGTCCTGGTTAAGCCATTTATGCCCAACGTTGCATATACAGAACAGGGACCAAATGTGGGCTGGACAAAAACGGGTTAAATAAGTCCCAGTCATTGGCATCCCTGGACATTCTTATCTGGGTTTGTGTGTGTGTGTGTCCATGTCCTAGTCATTTGCATCCTACTATAACTGGGCAACAAGCAAACTATAACCAGGCAACAAACTCCATGTTAGGTATCCTAAGCTTCTAATCCCAGCCCTAACCATAACCCTTCCTTTGTATTTCAGAAATTAAAAAGTACCCCTAATATAAATATACATATATCGGGACACAAATGTCTGGGATGCAAAAAGAATGGATTCAAATGCCCAGTAACGGAATACATTTGACCAGGCCACAGTTGTCCAAGACACAATGGTCCTGCCACTTACTGCCTGACCTGCAGCACCCATAGCTTCTAGTAGCAGTAATGGAACGCATTCAGCTGCGACTTATGCCGTTGTCATCTTCCCCTTCCCATCTTATCCAAAAATAGGAGCTTATCTGCAGCAGCCCCTGCCTAGGGAGGGGGCACCCAGGCAGGAAGAGGCATAGAGGATCCTTTGCCAAGGGCACAATCAGACTCAAGCTGACCTGCCCGGAAAATCCTTAAGAAGAACATCTCCAAGCCCTGTGCAACTCTAAGACAACAGAATGTCCATATGTCTAAGAAGTGGCAAGTGACACCATGGTGCCTCTTCAAGCCTTGGGTTTCAGAAGCACCATCAAGACACCTTGCCTGTCATACCCACCTTCCTCCACGAAACAAAGTACAGCAGGAGTACCCAATCTCTTGGGGAAAAAAGGTCAATAAAACACTAAATGAAGACAAATGCTAAACAAGTAGGTGTATAAGGTGGGAAGCTGGTGCTGCCTGATCCTTCTCCTATCAGAGACACTGTCTTGTAGGTGTGACACTGGCACAGTCAAGATCCATGCAAAACTTGTTAGCTCCACAAAAGTACTAGATGAGGGACAATATCTTATTTGTACTGACTCATAATTCTTATTGCAGTGTCTGGAAAATCTCCCTGCAACCACAGAATCTTCTTGGAGGATGTCATATGGATCCCCCACAACTCTGATTCTCCAATGTGTTATTCAGTTCAGTGTTGGAAAAAGCTGGTAGGCGGAATAAACCCTCACACTCCAGCTGCCTGGCCTTTTCTGCTGACATGAACCAGAACCCCAGTCTATCCTGCATCTTGGCCAAAGTAGAAATCACTACCTCCTACATTCTCCCTGCAGTCCATGCCCAGAAAAAATTCCACTTATACCAGAGTCAAACTGGATACGCGTATAAATGCAAGTCTAAGAGGTGTGTTTACAATGCAAGGCTGATCAGGGACATCCTAATTAGGATGGTGGTAAATACGGAGGGGAAAATTAACTCTTTTGCCTCATGTCACTTCTTTTATGTACATCTCTTACAGTTGAACCCTCCTATCCCCTGCTGGCCCAAAACATGCAGGGCCACCAACACATGCTACATGCTATAGGCTGGCAGGAGACCAGATGACCCAGAAGAGATAAGTAAAGAGTATTTTTACTTACCTTCCTGTAGGCCACCAGGTCCCCAATGGGTCTCCTCAGACTTGCACTAGCTCTTTAGCTGGCTTAAGCCTGAGGAGAGTCAGGGGGTGGGTCTGGGCCAGATAGGAGGGATAGGATACAGTTTTGCAGCTGTTGCTGAGATCCTCTGCCCTCCCGCCCCTGAACCACCAGCGACCCTCCCCTAATCTGTCCCTGTTGCAGACTTAAAAGTAGAGGTTCAACTAATCAGTGTTGTTCTGTGCTGTCTCTGAGGCTTTGAATTGGTGGCAAAAGCCCACAGAACTGCAGAGCACTTGCCACGCTAGTGGCCCAAGCATTACCCTGACAGTTCATGAGATCTGCCAGCAGAAGACCCAGATAGGCTTAGGCCCTTATTTAAGCGTTTATGACCCTTGTTGGGTGGAATAAGCCAATACAAATTTGATACAAAATCCACCCCCTCTTCCATTAATTTGCCTGTATTAATGGATAATTGTTCCTGTAATTTGCCAGGACTCAGGAGAAATGAAAAACCAATGACCCCTTCATATGCATGTTTCCTACAGACTTAAGGAGCCACTGATACCAGTTTAGTACAAACAGCAGTACAGTGAGATGGGGGGTCTTCTGACATTCTCAATACTGATGTTTAGATACCTTTGAAGGAGATGGATGCCTTCCTAAATGTTGTCTTCATCTTCTTTCAAAGATCCCATCTATTTTACCCTCCAACTAAACCAGTGAAAGAGAGACCAGGGAGATGACGAGAGTCATACATAAAGCTAACTCCTGACAATGTCCTTTTGGTCATAGTCTTGCAGGTTCAGAGCACACAGGCGGTTAGAACTAGAAAAGTAAAACCAGATGTGTGTTGGATTTAGGCCTTTCTGTTGGCTAATATCTGCAATTGGATTGTGACAAATGAGGGAAATGTGTGCATTTGCTTGTTTTTTAAATCTTAAAAGTGACCTGCAATGGAAATGTTATGATATTATTGTGACCACTTATGAAGTTCTGGCATTCAAAAGCAATGGAGCGGATCTGCTGGAAGAAGTTGAAGAAATATGATGATGAAAACAGGGCAGATTTTCAAAAAGGGAGCATTTGTAAATGTTTCCCCTGCCAAACTAAGCAGCCATACTACTTAGGGGGAAAAAAAATCACAAAGTAAATTCAGTGGTGGTGTAATGCCAGATTTCTAAGAATAAATGCTTTCCCTTTTATCATACATAGCTGCTAGTTATATAGCCGTAATTTTAAAGGGCTATGTACTGTTCATGTAGCATAGTGGGTGGGAGAATGGCTAGAAAGTTAAGAAGTCTCTGATTAAAATCTCTGTCCAGCCAGGAGTTCATTAAATGACCCTAGGTGGGCCACTGTCTTTTAACCTCAGACCTGAAATATATAAATAATAATACTGACCTAACTTTCGACTTGTTTAAATATCTGTTAGATCATGTATGTCAAGTTAATACATGTACACACACTCCCAGTGGCAGACCTCCTCAGCCCTGCGCCCTGGGGCAAAGATCCGCGATGGCACCCCCGCGGGATGTTGCCGTCCCCCCTGCGCAAATCCCCCCCCACTTACTTGAAGCTTACAGAACTTCATGTGACCCCTGGCTGTGTCGGGAAAGCTTCCTGAAGCTTCCCCAACACTTTAAACTGTGCATCCAGAAAAATGGAAACATAGTTTCTGACCCCCTTTAGGAGCCTCAAAGGGGCTTCCATGGGGTCCTAAAGGCATGCGAGGCTCTGCACCCAGGGCATTTGCCATATCAAATGAATGGGAGGTCCGCCATTGCACACTCCTGCCTATGATCATCCCTATTCCACTTCCACTACCTTCAACCATCTGATGATCTCCTGCGCCTTCAAATGACTTCTTCCTTTCTCCCTTCTCCCTTGTGCTTGAAATGGCCCCCAAGAATGCCTGCTCGCTTTGCTCATTTCTTTCAAATCCTTCTTAAAACCCATCTTTTCTATGAAGTTTCTGATACCATACTTCAGTCCCCATTTCCTGCTGTAACTAAGGTTGCAACCCTTTTCACAGTTACCTGGCAGTGAGCCCTATTGAAAACAACAGCATTTACTTCCAAGTAAACATGAAGAGGGTTGGGTTCTTAAATCTAAGAGTCCAAACCTATCCCTTACTTTCTTCCATCATGCAGCTGCTCTGACAGAAGGCACACTGCATGCGATGGCGGAGAGGGTGACCAGACAACCCGGACCGCATGGCTGTCAGTGAATCTGCTTAGACCTGCGCCAGTGATTTTACTGGCTTAAGTTCAAGGAAAGGCAGGGGGAAAATTGGGCTGGAAAAATGGGGTTAGCATCCCAGCATGTACTGCTGCAGCCAGGATCCAAGGATCCACTCTGATCAGGGTTCACTCACTCCTCCCACCCATTCCCTGCCTCAATATTTCCTGTCTCCTGCCCTTGAACTGCCCCCCTGCCACTTACCCTTTCAAGCATAGTGTCTGGGAGCTGCTGCTGTGGACATGGGTGGCCATAAGTGCCAACAAAATTGAGCCACAAGTACATGAAACTGAAACTATTGCTTTCCCTGTTTACCTCTGCCTCCAGCCTCTTTCCCTCTCTCTGTTGTCTCCATTGTATGAATGTCTAGACTGTAAGCCACTCAGGGCAAGGTCCTATCTTTTCACTCTATATAAAGTGCCATGGATATGGATGATGATGATGGTGATGATGATGATGATGATGATGATGATGTTGGTCTTCTTTGAACACTTGTGTTAAATGTTACATAATACGTTTATACAGTATATTGTTCAAAGGATGCTATAATTATTAGCCCTTGAACCAGGAAGCATGTCTACAGTCCCATTGCTAGCCATGACCCAAAAATTGCAAGGAGACATGCTAGTCTATCAAGAAATTCAAAACAACATAACAGTACAGTAATACCTTTATGAGGGCCAATTGGTTGGCAACCTTCAGTCTCAAAAGACTATGGTATAAGCCTACAGCACCCAGTATTCCCAGGTGGTCTCCCATCCAAGTACTAACCAGGCCTGACCCTGCTTAGCTTCTGAGATCAGACAAGATTGGGCATGTGCAGGGTAACAGTTGCTGCCTAGGGCCAATTAAAATATCACAAAGTAGCGACTAAGCTTTGTGTTCCTAGAATGGAATCTTTAGCCTGGAAGTTAAGGGAAAAAAAGGGGGGAAGCGAGGACAAAGTTGGACATGAGGGAAAAGTAACTGTTCCAGACTTCTGTAAAATCATTTCACTAGGAATACTCAACAGAGAGCAACTGGCAAGAGAAAGTGATTTTACTGGCAGGTGGTCCTTATTATGCAGGTCATTTACAGTGTCAACCATCTTAGAAAGGTGATGTGCTTCTAAAAGGTTATCAGGTTGGAGCCATGGAGTCTAAAACAATTTCTTTGATAGTACTGTAATGGGTAATATCTCTGACACCTTTCTTTCTCTGATTGCACATGGTATAATACATTCAAACTGGGAAAGCAAATAACTTCCTTTTCCAGTCTTTTCCTGACATTCTGTTTGCCTCCTTATCTTTTTACCCCCTCCATCTATAGAGGCAATAACCTTTTTCCTCTTTTTTTTTTTTTGCCTCTAAGTACCCTGCAAAAGTTTTGAAGTTATAAAGTAGCTGTTTTAATTACAAGCACCACAGTAATGTGTTCAAGTATGCTAATTTATCATAAACGACTTTCCCATCTGTCTCTAAAGTATGCTCCAAAAATTATGTGAATGTGATAATATTATGGTTCACACAGCACACTTAGCTTTCTGCTTTATCACAGAAGATACTGTGTGTGTGTGTGGTCACTTCCTAATTTATTTGCACTTCAACCTATTGGGATCAAACACCAATCCCTGTAGTGGGACTGAAGAGTGGGAAAAGGGACAGACGTTTTTTTTCCCACCAGACACAGAAACGAAAGCAACTCCTCAAGTACCACAAATTCTTCATCTGGCCGCTGTACAAGTTGTTCACCAGGATGGAGTGCTTCCAAAAGACCTAATTAGCAACTCACTGCAAACATTTTTTGCATTAGCTAATGATCCGGCTACACTTGTAAGTAAACAGCATCAACATATCTAATCAAAGAAAAAAGAAAAAAGAAAAAGAATGAAAAGTAGAGAAGAAGAAGCCTAACAGAATGTCTATTAAACATCTGGATGTAATTTTCCAGTTTGGCTTAGAACAAAATGAAAACATATGCAGATTCTTTTGATCTATGCCTCAACAAAGAAATTGTTGGTCTTTAAAAAACAAATAGCACACTGGCCAGTCAATGTGTCATTTTCATAAAACCTGGTCATTTTCCTTCAAGTGTTCCCAATTTAATTCAGTTGGTTTCCTTCAATCTCTAATTCTACCATATTGTGTGAAACTCGAAGAGGTTCTTTGGAGCTGATCTTATTTATGGTTTTGAAGTGCTGCATGATCTCTGCTACTGATTTTCTTTCTTCCACTGGAGAATTTCTTTTCATTTCTTTTGAGAGCCAAACTCCAGGGCTGCATTCATGTGGCAGTTTCCCCGAGATCTGACAGCATGGTAGGAGTGGGAAAGGCACCTTTGAGGAAGGAGGGCACAGGAGAGTGTGGGCTGTCTAGAATAGCAACTCTTTGGTCTATGTCACCCACCGTGTTCTGGGAATGGTAACAAGATTGGGGTGGGTGGCAGGGGCTGGCAGTGGCACCGATATCCTTCACTTCATTTTGTCCCTGGCATGCCCCCTTGCCTCTGTATGGGCTTGTGCTAGCTAAAAAGCTGGTGCGAGTCCAAGTAGGCCAGTGGAGTGGAGTAAGGTAAGTATCTTTCCACGCCTGCATAGTCTCTGGCTGCCCACAGGATACAGTGGAACCTTTGCCAATGCTACTGCACCCTGCAGACAGACACTCTGCAGATTAGGCCCAATGGTTTCATTTCAGCATCTTGTTCCATTGATGGTAGCCCTCCTGATCAGATCAATCTATCCACTGCTGCCTTTAATAACACCTAAAATCTGGCCATACATGGCTAACAGCACAATCTTATACATGGTTTTTGCAGAAATCAGTTTCATTTTATTTTGTGAAGTTTACTCCCTAGTAAGTGTACTCCCTAGTAGGACCACAGCTTATATCCTCCTATAACAAAATCTCACTGAACTTAATATGAATGTTATACAATTCATCTATGTAATATGAATCCTATACAATTAATATATACCACCCCCTCTTGGAAGTTAGATAATTCTTATAATGGAAACAAGATTTCAGACATACATTTTTATAAGATATGAAAATGTTTCTTGCATTTCTGTGCCATTGTAGATCTCTTCCCAGCATTTAAAACTGAAGCTGCTAGGTTACCTGAAGTACTGTTTAAAAATGGCGTACTGTAATTATCATGGCAGGAAAATCAAGGGGAAGGTATATGACCTCAAATTGTCTGAAGTTTCAAATTATGGTCTTCATTAGTTTACTTTCAAACACCATAAAATCAGCCCAAGCAAGTTATAACTTTGGCTAAATTAGGAGTTGTTCTGTGACAATATTATAATGCTTGCCTGTATTTGTCTTTATACAAATAGAGAAACTTGGCCTAAGCAGTCACCCTGGAGGAATGCAGAGCAACTGACCAGAGCTAATCCCAGCCATTATGTTTATCAAGGAGCAAATGTTCTCAGACAGACATAAACAAATAAGAAAGATCAGCACTTTCAGGAGAGAGCCTAAGAGAATGCCTTTTGTCTCAAATGTGGTTTTGTTTAACAATGAATGCACTTAATACAGCATGTAACATGGGAAACAAAAGTTATTTTAATTTGAATGATAACCCCTAAAATGTGGCTGTTTGATCTGAATGACTTGGTGGATACTTGTTTTTCTGTTGCTGTAGACAAGACACAGTCTTAAAGATTCCCAAATAAACTCAGAACCAGAATTAAAAAAAAACAAAAAACTCTTGCTACAATAGTATGCATTTATTTGCACTTATGTGACAATTTATTTGCCACCCTTCTCAGGATGGCATACACATGTACACATACTGTATGTATTGGCAACCTTCAGTCTCGAAAGACTATGGTATCGCGCTCTGAAAGGTGGTTCTGGCACAGCGTCTAGTGTGGCTGAAAAGGCCAATCCGGGAGTGACAATCCCTTCCACACCGGGAGCAAGTGCAGTCTGTCCCTGGTCTGTCTCCCTGGCTATGGGCCTTCCTTCTTTGCCTCTTAGCCTCAGACTGTTGGCAAAGTGTCTCTTCAAACTGGGAAAGGCCATGCTGCACAGCCTGCCTCCAAGCGGGCCGCTCAGAGGCCAGGGTTTCCCACTTGTTGAGGTCCATCCCTAAGGCCTTCAGATCCCTCTTGCAGATGTCCTTGTATCGCAGCTGTGGTCTACCTGTAGGGCGCTTTCCTTGCACGAGTTCTCCATAGAGGAGATCCTTTGGGATCCGGCCATCATCCATTCTCACAACATGACCAAGCCAACGCAGGCGTCTCTGTTTCAGCAGTGAATACATGCTAGGGATTCCAGCACGTTCCAGGACTGTGTTGTTTGGAACTTTGTCCTGCCAGGTGATGCCGAGGATGCGTCGGAGGCAGCGCATGTGGAAAGCGCTCAGTTTCCTCTCCTGTTGTGAGTGAAGAGTCCATGACTCGCTGCAGTACAGAAGTGTACTCAGGACGCAAGCTCTGTAGACCTGGATCTTGGTATGTTCCGTCAGCTTCTTGTTGGACCAGACTCTCTTTGTGAGTCTGGAAAACGTGGTAGCTGCTTTACCGATGCGCCTGTTTAGCTCGGCATCGAGAGAATGAGTGTCGGAGATCGTTGAGCCAAGGTACACAAAGTCATGGACAACCTCCAGTTCATGCTCAGAGATTGTAATGCAGGGAGGTGAGTCCACATCCTGAACCATGACCTGTGTTTTCTTCAGGCTGATTGTCAGTCCAAAATCTTGGCAGGCCTTGCTAAAACGATCCATGAGCTGCTGGAGATCTTTGGCAGAGTGGGTAGTGACAGCTGCATCGTCGGCAAAGAGGAAGTCACGCAGACATTTCAGCTGGACTTTGGATTTTGCTCTCAGTTTGGAGAGGTTGAAGAGCTTTCCGTCTGATCTGGTCCGGAGATAGATGCCTTCTGTTGCAGTTCCAAAGGCCTGCTTCAGCAGGACAGCGAAGAAAATCCCAAACAAGGTTGGTGCAAGAACACAGCCCTGCTTCACTCCGCTTCGGATGTCAAAAGGGTCTGATGTGGAGCCATCGAAGACAACAGTGCCCTTCATGTCCTTGTGGAAGGATCTGATGATGCTGAGGAGCCTGGGTGGACATCCAATCTTGGGGAGAATCTTGAAGAGGCCGTCTCTGCTGACCAGGTCGAAAGCCTTTGTGAGATCTATGAAGGCTATAAAGAGTGGCTGTCGTTGTTCCCTGCATTTCTCCTGCAGTTGTCTAAGGGAGAATACCATATCAGTGGTGGACCTGTTGGCTCGGAATCCACACTGCGATTCTGGATAGACGCTCTCTGCAAGTACCTGGAGCCTCTTTAGTACAACTCGGGCAAACAGCTTTCCTACAACGCTAAGGAGAGAGATGCCGCGGTAGTTGTTGCAGTCACCCCTGTCACCTTTGTTCTTGTACAGCGTGATGATGTTAGCATCCCTCATGTCTTGAGGTACTCCGCCTTCTCTCCAGCAGAGACAGAGGATTTCATGCAGCTCAGTGACGATGATCTCTTTGCAGCATTTTAGGACTTCAGCAGGGATGCTGTCTTTTCCAGGTGCCTTGCCAAAGGCAAGGGAGTCCAGGGCCACGTGAAGTTCTTCTAGGGTTGGTTCACTGTCAAGCTCTTCCAGCACAGGCAGGCACTCAATGTTGTTCAGTGCTTCTTCGGTGACTACATTTTCTCTGGAATATAGCTCAGAGTAGTGCTGCACCCAGCGTTCCATCTGCTGCGCCCGATCCTGGATGACCACGCCTGTGGCAGACTTCAGAGGGGCAATTTTCTTCTGTGTTGGACCTAGGGCCTGCTTGATACCATCATACATCCCCTTGATGTTGCCCGTGTCAGCTGCTATCTGTATCTCGGAACAGAGCTGGAGCCAGTAGTCGTTAGCACATCTCCTGGCAGTCTGTTGGACTTTGCTGCGAGCAGTTCGGAGGACCTGCAGGTTGCGCTCACTGGGACAGACCTTGTATGCTGCTTGAGCTCTCCTCTTTTCCTCAATGACTGGTGTCAACTCCTCAGAGTGGGCTTCAAACCAGTCTGCCGCCTTGTTGGTCTTCTTGCCGAATATGGACAAGGCGGTGTTGTAAACGGTATTCTTGAAATGTTCCCATCTGTTGGATGCGTTTGCGTCCAATCTGTTGGATGCGTTTGCGTTTGCGTTTGTAGTGGGAAGGGAAAGGAACTGGGGGAAAGAGAGAAAGAAGTGGAAGAAATACGTACAACGGTTCAGCCATGGTGAAAGACCATGGCAGAGCTATGGTTCTCTGAAGAAGGAACCAGAGATACAAGCAAGGAGTGAGCCCTGTTGGCTTTGAAATCACACAGCTGCCAGGACAAGCACCATTCCCAACATCAGTAACACACCCCATTACCCAAAAGATTCCAAATGCTTCTCTGCTACACACTCTGACTTTATTTTCAGTCAATTTCACATAGAACCCCAAAGATCACCAAAATCATGGAACTGGAAGGGACATAAGAGCTCATGTAGTCCAACCCCGTCTGCAGCTTCTCAGACATATGCTCAGTACTTACTTTCAGCCCACTTGACATACAACCCTGAAGATCACCAAACTCATGGAATGACCTAAAAGGTCATCTAGTCCAACCCCCTGTCTGTAGCTTTTCAGAAATATGCTCAGTGCAGAAGAGATGGCCAAGGTAATTGGAGACATCTATTGTATCTGTTTGACTTAATGCATGCATCAGAGAAGTGGGGGGGGTGGCACATCCCCCTCACAGCTGAAGAAGAAAAATAGGGATGCCCTACTGTTCTCTTCCCAGCTGCTAAAAGGAGCCAAACAGTGGGGTAGCTACATTGGAAGGGAGCACTCGCTTGTTGTGACTGGGAGCGGTGGCAAGGTGCAACAATTGAGGGGGTCTCCATGATTGTCTGGCTGGCAAAATGCAAGCACACAGGGGACCCGGCTCCATGCGCAGGAGAGGGAGGAGGGGGCAGGGGGCAAGCTTGCCATGTGGGAGGGGTCCGTGCTGCAGCGGGGGCAGCAGGGTCAGCTTTGCAGAGGGAGGGAGAGGGGTGGGCTGGGGGGCTGTGACGACCAGCAGCAGCAGCAGCAGCAGCAGCAGGCAAGGGGAACCCCAGCACACCTGGGGATGAAGCAGGGACCAACTGGGCACCCCTTCAGGTTCCCTCACTTGCCTGTGTCAGGGAGATGTGCAGATGCTGCTGCCACCCATACAGGCTTTGGGAGGCAGCAGCACCCACACCTCCCCTGGCACACCCTCAGCCAGGCAAGAGGGAGTGTGGAGAGGCAACCTGAGGTGGAGCCCTTCAATGGTGGCAGAGGCTGCAGCGCCCACAGCTCTGCTGGCACACGCTCAGCCAGGTGAGGGGAGAGGCTCAGCCAGGAGAGGTGTGGGCGCTGCAGCCTCCGCTGCCACCCACAGGCTCTATCCCAGAGCACCTCTCCACACTCCCTCCTGCCTGGCTGAGGGTGTGCCAGGGGAGCTGTGGGCACTGCAGCCTCCACCGCCACCCACCCACGGGCTCCTTTCCACACTCCCTGTCGCCTGCCTAAGGTTAAAAGGAAGCCAAACAGAGGGGCCTGCACACCCCCCCAAGGATGACAGAGCACACACCTGAAAATCTCCAAGCACGCTCTCCTCCCCTCTGCTTCAAATGGGGCTGGGCAGCAGCATGCTCACAAAGGAAAAGCGGCACGCTGCCTGCCCTGCGCATGTGTGAGCTGCTCTTTCTGTTTATTTACTCTGTGCCTGGAAGCCTAAAATGGCGCCCCCAGGGTCTGTTTGCCCTTTTTCAAAACGGCGCCCCCCAGGTCTGTTTGCCCTTTTTCAAGATAGCAGCCGCCAGCTTCTCATGACCCACCAAGTGGGTTGCACGACCCACAGTTTGAGAACCTTTGCCCTAGCCTGCCCTGTGGGGCTACTCAGATCTCTGCCAGCTATTTACCTGGTAGAAATAAGAACAGCCCCATATAAGTCTGCTAGGCCCAAGAGGGAGGATACGATACAGTGGAGGAGGCCTCTGCAGATCTTGCCCCCTCCCAGGGCTGATCCACTCCTCCTGCTCCTGCCCCCAAATGCCCCTTTCCCAATTCCAAAGAATTGCCAGGAAGTGTTTTGTATAGCAATAAATTCTGTTAATTGCTCTCAAACTGATAAGGATGTTCTGTAGTTCCTTTGCACACTGCAGCTGCCATTTCAGGAGAAGGGGAGGTGTTAATGAGCCAGCAAGTGGGCATTGGAAGGGAGACGGAATATTTTGGATGGGACAGGAGTCCAAACCTAACCTGCCTTCTATAGGATTCAATGGAACTCTGTTGGCAACCTTCAGTCTCGAAAGACTATGGTATCGCGCTCTGAAAGGTGGTTCTGGAACAGCGTCTAGTGTGGCTGAAAAGGCCGATTCGGGAGTGACAATCCCTTCCACACTGGGAGCAAGTGCAGTCTGTCCCTGGCCTGTCTCCCTGGCTATGGGCCTTCCTTCTTTGCCTCTTAGCCTCAGACTGTTGGCCAAGTGTCTCTTCAAACTGGGAAAGGCCATGTTGCACAGCCTGCCTCCAAGCGGACCG
Organism: Tiliqua scincoides; assembly: GCF_035046505.1. NCBI lineage: Eukaryota > Metazoa > Chordata > Lepidosauria > Squamata > Scincidae > Tiliqua > Tiliqua scincoides. Next base: position 65,768,665 of record NC_089822.1, read on the forward strand.
CTCAGAGGCCAGGGTTTCCCACTTGTTGAGGTCCATCCCTAAGGCCTTCAGATCCCTCTTGCAGATGTCCTTGTATCGCAGCTGTGGTCTACCTGTAGGGCGCTTTCCTTGCACGAGTTCTCCATAGAGGAGATCCTTTGGGATCCGGCCATCATCCATTCTCACGACATGACCAAGCCAACGCAGGCGTCTCTGTTTCAGCAGTGAATACATGCTAGGGATTCCAGCACGTTCCAGGACTGTGTTGTTTGGAACTTTGTCCTGCCAGGTGATGCCGAGGATGCGTCGGAGGCAGCGCATGTGGAAAGCGCTCAGTTTCCTCTCCTGTTGTGGGCGAAGAGTCCATGACTCGCTGCAGTACAGAAGTGTACTCAGGACGCAAGCTCTGTAGACCTGGATCTTGGTATGTTCCGTCAGCTTCTTGTTGGACCAGACTCTCTTTGTGAGTCTGGAAAACGTGGTAGCTGCTTTACCGATGCGCCTGTTTAGCTCGGCATCGAGAGAATGAGTGTCGGAGATCGTTGAGCCAAGGTACACAAAGTCATGGACAACCTCCAGTTCTTGCTCAGAGATTGTAATGCAGGGAGGTGAGTCCACATCCTGAACCATGACCTGTGTTTTCTTCAGGCTGATTGTCAGTCCAAAATCTTGGCAGGCCTTGCTAAAACGATCCATGAGCTGCTGGAGATCTTTGGCAGAGTGGGTAGTGACAGCTGCATCGTCGGCAAAGAGGAAGTCACGCAGACATTTCAGCTGGACTTTGGATTTTGCTCTCAGTCTGGAGAGGTTGAAGAGCTTTCCGTCTGATCTGGTCCGGAGATAGATGCCTTCTGTTGCAGTTCCAAAGGCCTGCTTCAGCAGGACAGCGAAGAAAATTCCAAACAAGGTTGGTGCAAGAACACAGCCCTGCTTCACTCCGCTTCGGATGTCAAAAGGGTCTGATGTGGAGCCATCGAAGACAACAGTGCCCTTCATGTCCTTGTGGAAGGATCTGATGATGCTGAGGAGCCTGGGTGGACATCCAATCTTGGGGAGAATCTTGAAGAGGCCGTCTCTGCTGACCAGGTCGAAAGCCTTTGTGAGATCTATGAAGGCTATAAAGAGTGGCTGTCGTTGTTCCCTGCATTTCTCCTGCAGTTGTCTAAGGGAGAATACCATATCAGTGGTGGACCTGTTGGCTCGGAATCCACACTGCGATTCTGGATAGACGCTCTCTGCAAGTACCTGGAGCCTCTTTAGTACAACTCGGGCAAACAGCTTTCCTACAACGCTAAGGAGAGAGATGCCGCGGTAGTTGTTGCAGTCACCCCTGTCACCTTTGTTCTTGTACAGCGTGATGATGTTTGCATCCCTCATGTCTTGAGGTACTCCACCTTCTCTCCAGCAGAGACAGAGGATTTCATGCAGCTCAGTGACGATGATCTCTTTGCAGCATTTTAGGACTTCAGCAGGGATGCTGTCTTTTCCAGGTGCCTTGCCAAAGGCAAGGGAGTCCAGGGCCACGTGAAGTTCTTCTAGGGTTGGTTCACTGTCAAGCTCTTCCAGCACAGGCAGGCACTCAATGTTGTTCAGTGCTTCTTCGGTGACTACATTTTCTCTGGAATATAGCTCAGAGTAGTGCTGCACCCAGCGTTCCATCTGCTGCGCCCGATCCTGGATGACCTCGCCTGTGGCAGACTTCAGAGGGGCAATTTTCTTCTGTGTTGGACCTAGGGCCTGCTTGATACCATCATACATCCCCTTGATGTTGCCCGTGTCAGCTGCTATCTGTATCTCGGAACAGAGCTGGACACTCCTTGAAAGCAATAAAAAGTTCAATGCACTCATTTTCATACGCTATTAAAATGTTCTAAAAATTACTATCAGAATACTGTGTGTGTGGGAACTGCACAGGTTATTGTGTAAAGAGTAGGAATCCATCCTAAATGACGAACCTTCTGTGTATACATTGGCACTGAGTCACTTTATAGATCACTGCAAAGTTATCTTCAATTTGATCTGTGAATCAAATAATAAAAAACAGATTTTTGTCAATTGGCCATCAAACAATGTTGAATGAGAACAATAGTCAAATATGTAAGTGAGCCGTGTATGGTTTTAAATCTAATTTCAGTAGCAGAGATTGAGAAAAGCCCAAATAAATAGCCTAGGAATTCTTATTCAGAGAGAGGAACATAGAAAACAGGGTTCAGAATGTGTTAAAACATGCCTTGCAAAAGAGTAAGTTTGATCAATAAAATTGCATGACCAATAGGATTGCAAGATCCATTGAAGTATGAGCAATTCAGGGGCAGGTGCGCAGGGAAGAAGAGGCTGCTTTTGTTCCTCTTACAAAATTCATTGCTTGAATTTATTATTTTTTTTTAGTCACACAAACACCTCGTGCCAGTGAGTTAAACATAAACCCTAACCAAAAAAAGAAGCTATTATAACTCTAATGTTGTTCCCTGGTTTGCAGTGATCACAGTATGTATACTAACAGCCCAATCCTATCTAGGGGCTACTCAGCCCTTCATGATGGAAGTGTGCTGCATGCCTTGCTGGTGACCACTTTGGGGCCACCACCACAAACAGCAGTAATGCTGGAGGCCTACTTCCACAGCCAGTTATCACAGCGGAGGTAAGCCAGTGGCGGGGATGAGGAAGTGGCGAGCTCAACTGGGAGAGGAGTGGAATTGACAGAGATTTCTGAGCATGGGGTTCATCATTGCCTTGCATGATGACACTTGACAATTTACCAGTATGCCACTAAGCACCCTTAGTGAAACAACTTTTAAAAATAATGTAGAAATACCAGTATAGATATCCTTTGCCTGTAGAATTTAGCTGAATGCTCTGTTGTGTGCTAGAGCTGCCACTGAAATTTCAGCTGCAATGAAATATGAAGCAAATATTGGGATGTGTTATCAGGGGAAATATCTGAGGATTTTGAGCCCCCCCCCCTCCAAAGTCCTGATAAGGCTATCACTGCACCAATACTCAGAGCTGTAACTAGGGCAAAGTCTGAGGGGCACCTGCCATGGGTGCTTCGCCAAGCAGGGGTGCATGGCTAGTTATAGAAGAGGTGCTAGTGGCTTTGCGGGCTGAAGCGAGCACCCTGTCTTCTGAGGAGAACCCAGATGTGACTGTGCAAGCAGCACAAGGCAGTTACTTCCAGGTTCTCCCAGGGGAAGGAGGCGCTGGTGGTTTCACATGCCCCATTCCTTCTCCTGTGGAGGCTCCCAGTTTCCATGGAGAAGGAACAGGCCGCACAAAGCGGCCACAGTGAGTGCGCCCAGGGAGAACCAGGAATGGACATCACAGCATCATGTGATGTGACATCACTGTCCTGGGTGCTGGGGCAGTGCTGTTGTGATAGCACTCTCACATTATGTCACACATCACGAGTTATGTGATGTGGCTCTGCCACTATTACTTAGAGGGAACAAGACGTCTCTAGTGTAATCACAAGTCAGCATTGGTGTTATCCTGGTTTTGGACAACTGAGAATTCTTAACACTGGGAATGTTAGCCTGTGTGCACCCCCCAAAGTCACGAGTCACCAGGGTTGATCCAAATAGGACTCCCCACTTTATTTGGCCCATTCACAGATGGTAAAAAATGGGGATGCCTGTTCAGTGATTGGGGGACATAAGAATTTCTGCAAAATACTCAGAGGGTGTCTTACCACTGGTTGGTTGCAGCTGTCTTTTTCTCCTTCTCCTTCTCCTTCTCCTTCTCCTTCTTCTTCTTCTTCTTTAAAATTTCAGCACCACAGCAGTTGTAGTAATGACCAGATTCAGTGGCCGGGTTCCACCAACTGCAACTGCCATTGTTTCCTCTTCACAACCCTCCTACTACCAAATGTCCAGGAAATGGAGGAGAAAGATTGGTCACCTCCACATATTGGTACTTTCAGGTAGAATGGTATTCCTTACCCCTCCCCCCACACACCCACAGTGGCCATAGAATCACCACTTATTGTGACGAGGATGAAGAGGAAGAGGAGAAGCCAGGTGTTCTCTGCTGTGATGATTCCTAGTTTTATGTAAGCCTTCCTGGAAGCCTTGTTGGCTGAGTTTTGGGTGTGGTACCAATACTTGAAATGAATGAATGATGCTACAGTGACATCATTCTGAAGGGGAAACAATGGCAGCAGACAGGAGCTGGCCATACTATCACCACTGCAACCAAAGTGGCTGCGTTTAAAGGAAAAACAAGACAAAAACAAAGGACAGCTGCTACTATCTCCAGTAAACCAGCCCTGCAACTTGTATACACATTCTCATTCTATCTGAAATAAACCCGATTTTAGGGGTCCAATTCTCGTTACAATCCAATTCCTCCGGCATCTTCCAAGCTGAGCTGAAAGGTCTTCAGTGAGAACTTCCAGCACATCACTGCATATAGCCTATGAGAAGAACTAATTACATGCTTATGTTAAGAACCTGGTCAGGAACTACGGTTGACTGGTTTTGTAATGCTCAGTTCTTCGCAAGATCTAGCCGGGAATAAGCCTGGGAGACAGATTTATCTCTAGTTACACACACGGTCGTTATGACTTCACCAGAGACATTTGCCAATCATAGAGGCACACCTGACCTGTGCAACATGCACCTGCACTGTAGGGCATAAAAATGATCTGCAGGTGTCTTACACAGTCCCATATCTGAGAATGAGCAGGCCCGGGCCAGTCCAGTATCTAGTATCTTGGAAAACTGCCTAGGAACTCCATAGGTTGCATTGAATTCCTTGGAATACATGGCAGGTGGGTGTGACAATTTCAACAGCCTTGACTCACTCCCACTGCCTCACATCACTGTTCAGTGGCCATTCTCCCAGCACCCAGAGTCCTCCCTGCTGGGCAGTGCCAGAAATTTGCCTCCTCACTGGTGGTTTCCTCCTCCTCCCTGCCTCTCCTGCCTCTGTAGGCATTCCTTCAAGCAGGTTCCTGTTCAGATATTGCAGCTGTTGAAACTGTGGCCAGAGTTTCCACTGCCTTGGTTTGAGCCACCTCAATACCTTGGCCCCATTCTTCTTGTCGCCTTTGACTGCCTACCTATGGGGGGGAACATTTGTGACCCCCAAGGGTGTGCCATTGGGTGTCAATCCATTGGCACTGCTCATCACTTCCACCCTGACTCTTTTTAGTTAGATGTGGGTCAGTCACAGTGGAGCTGCTCACGTATTACAGATGGCCCTACACTGGGTGAATGACAAAGAACAGAACCAGGGTGGGATTGTACAGATAAACTGGACTAGGTGAATAAGGGCAGTTCTCAATGACTCAGTCACATTCTATGGGACAAAATGAAGCAGCCTGCAGTCTGGGACACAGGTGAAAACTGTTCTCAATAGCAGGTGGTTTGGCCTCTACTGACATGTATCCGGCAAAACAGGTGTGCCGTGCCAGGGCTATGTGTCACTATGGCCACAATCCTAACCAACTTTCCAGCACTGACATAAGGGCAATGCAACTCTGAGGTAAGGGAATAAACATTGCCTTACTTTGAGGAGGCCTCCGTGACTGCCCTCCATCTGTAGGATGCAGCACATGCCCTACTGGCACAGCTATGCCAGTGCTGGAAAGTTGGTTAGGATTGCACCCTATTTTGCTTTTTATTACTTAATTTACAGCATAAGTCTACACATGTCTACTCAGAAGTAAGTCCCATTGAGTTCAATGGCACTTACTCCCAAGTAGGTGTTTATAGGATTGCAGCCTTAGGGCCAAATCCTATACAATTTTCCAGTGGCAGTGCAGGTGTGCCAATGGGGCATGCACTGCATCTTGTGGTGGGGAGGCAGTCGCAGAGGCCTCCTCAAGGTACCTCGGGCTGCATTGTGACTGCACTGGTGCTGGAAAATTGAATAGGATTGGGCTCTTAGTTAGTAGGGTCCACCTCTTGTCCCCTCCAATGGTAAATGTAGCTATTAAATTTCTGCTCAACGTTGCATATATGCATCAGGGACCAAATGTGTACACCTATGGGCCAGGTAAAAATGCCTTTTTTTGCCCTCCATCTTTCTGGTGATGTTTCTGGTGATGTTGTTTGCCCAATGTGGGCCAGTCTACCACATTAAGTATAGAGTCAAATAACTATCATCCATCATGCCAATGCATAGGATTTCATCATAATGTAGTGGCATAGCTAAATGGGGTGCAAAGCACTAAGTGTTGCAGGGAGCCTCACTGCAGCGTGCAAGGGGTCCCTCTCCCTCCCCTTCAGAGCCATTTGTGGCCCTTGTGCTTACACCTCCGTTTTGTACCCTCCCCCACCTGGAATGGCTCCAAAGGGGAGGGAGAGAGACCCCTTGCATGCTGCAGTGAGGCTCCCAGCAAAACTTAGTGCTTCGCACCCCCTCTAGCTATGCCACTGATAGCATGCCACACTATGACTTTTCAAATAGGTACAGGTTTCCCCACTTGCCAATAGTGCAACTGGGCTAAATGCAAATACTGTGTTTGACCAGAAGCTGTGTTTGGAAGAAATATCACTGTTGGACATTGCAGAAGTCTCAAAAACAGGATCACTTCTGTGTACTAAATAAATGTGAAGCATAAATGGTGATGAATTCCAGTCAATTTTCTAAAAGAGGTATATGATGAAATTCTAGCTCCATGGGAACACACAGAGAGTTTTAGCCACTTCTGTGCATGCAGGATTTCATCTACCAACTCATTATATTAATGGACATTTCAGGCAGCTCTTCTCCTGAGGAATTCTCATCCTCCTTCCACCAAGGACAACTTATTTTCCATTTCAACTTGAACAGCTTATTGCAAGTCCAGTTTTCAGAAATGAGACATCAGCAGAGCCAAATTGACCCAGGGCACCTCCAGATGGGCTCCTTGTCACACCAGCCAGGTGTTGCTTTTCCATTTGTAGTCACAGGTGGAATCGCACTGTCTGCAGCACGGCAGCAAATACAGCACGAAGTGGGAATCACAGTACCCCCCCCCCCCCATATCCCTGCTGCTTATGCTGTGGTCTGCTGTATCTGGGCAAAAAGACAGAACAGCAAGCCTGATAGAAGTCCACACATGTGGTCCTTTTGCTACTACTGCTCAAAATAGTTGGATTTTCTGCACTGATAAATGCAGCAGTTTAAGGGTGGAGAAAATACCGGTGGACAGGGGGTGAATGGCAATCTCATTTGACATTGACTACTTTGCTGTCCAGCAAATCACTTGCAGTTCTGCTGGGAGGAGATGGTTGGCAACCCACTTGTGTGTTTCACTTTCAGATGTTGCTCCTTCTTTGAGCAAGTGCAATAAAAACTTTGACCTGAGTGCACCTGTTGTCTCTGGGTTTAGCAGATAGGGATCCCTCCTTCTGACCCTATTTGTTTCTCACCTCAGGGTAGGACTTTGTGGGGGAGCCTCTCTGCTCTCAGGATCTGCAGCATCCTCACTTTTGGACTCCTTGGGCTTCAGTGGTTGGGGAGGGCAATCCTCTCTGTTCATGAGTCCCCTCTTCTCTGCTGCCATTGTGCATGCAGCTTGCAGGGTGACAGGGAGGGCAACACACTGATAGCTGCACCTGCAGGTGCCAGCGACTATGCAACAGGATGGTCTGGCCACTGCAGTGGGTATCCTGTGTCACCAGCAGCCCTAAGGTTGACCCTCCTTCTGGTAGGTCCATGAGCTGCAGCCTTCCAGTCGGGTGTGCCTGTTTGTTTAGGATGCTAAATGTACAGTGAGGTGCTCTTTGCCTGTCTCCTGCTGTGGCTGAGTGGCTAGAGAGCCACTTTGTGGCACAGGCCAATGTGGACTGTAGAGTTGCCTCCTCTTCCTTTGTATCTGTCATGGGTATTTCTTACCAGTCAAGCAAAACATGAATGCCTTAGCGGGCAAGGTAAACCTATTGACTGGGCTCAGAAATGTTTCAGCTGGCTTGCAACCATGCATCTCTGTGTAGCTGAGTGCTGTTAACTAGCCCTTGTCCTTCTCCTGGAAAAAGGGTTCCTTCCAGTTGGGGGATTCCAGCCACAGAGAGACCTGTGTGCTTACATGACTGCCCTCTTCCATGGGAGCTGTCTTCCTTCACTCTACTGTGGTTTAACAGATATTTCTTGGATGTGTGTGTTTGTGTGAATAATATAAGAGGACTTGAATGGGTGCAGGGATTCCTAGCAGTTGTCTGCTTTCCTTGTTCGCTGCTTACATCACAATAGCTCCTGTATCGAATGGGGGTGCTTATGTCATGTGTGTGTGCATGGGGTGTTATTAAGGCATATGCCCATGGTTGACTGATGCTGTGTTGTCCCATTCCCTGGGGGCTGCCAGGACGGGTGTTACCTAGCAATGGCTGCTCATTGGCCTTGCATCTACCAGTGACCCTGCTGGTACTTTTGAGGCCACTGACATTGGGGCTGGATATGATGTGTTGACTGGTTGCTTGCACATTGGACTAATATTGCACTGATGTCAGACCACCATGTCAGGCCATGGATGCTGGGCTGTGTTAGGGCTTCCATGGATTCTAATGGTGTTACTGGGAGGTTTGCACCAGTATGGTCTTGCTGTTTCTAGTGTTCTTCCTCCTCTTTTGTGCTGGAGGAGCTTTGCTTATGGAGACCATCCCACTGGGATTGCGTTGCAGTTGCTGCACTGCTGGTGTAGCCAGGGTCATCACCAGCAGGGTGTGGGGGTGCCTCGGGGATAGTGGTGGTGGTACTGACACTACTAGAGGCCAAAATTACAGAAAACTTTTGGATAATTTGTAATTATGAATAATACATCATTGGAATGGTAATTTCATACAGAATGTAATGAAACAAACTGTTCTGAATTATCTGTATTCTATCAAAAGTTATGACCAACTAACCAAAAAAAAGAAAACACAACTGCCTTATGTAACAAAAAATGGATTTCTGCACTCAGAACTGACCAATGAGACTGATTATTCCAACAGCCAATGGGGTTTTGTTATGACACAGCAAGGAACCAATAAGATAGCTCTCATTTCCATGTATCAGAGCTAATATTCAGTTGTGTGAATGTCATCAAGTTGACAAGTGGTGTTGGTTACTGATTGATTCGGTGACCTGTGCTGTTATATATTAAAATAAATAAAATTAATGAGGGTGACACCAACTCTAGTGATGCCATTGCATTTAGGCTGTGCATATGATATTGTAATTTATTCTGTATTGTCTGGTATGGGAGGAGCTCTATCAGGGGGATGACGCAATGAACTCTCACACCAGGTGATGCAAACGCTGGTATCGCCCCTGGATGTAGTATCAGCACAGGACCAAGTCTGGAGTCTGATCATAAACAGTCCCTTCATTCCTTTTTTTTACCCTGTTGACAAAATGCTCAGCTGGTCAGGTCAGCCCTTGGGCGGCTGGGAGACAGCAGAGGGGGTTCTCCAAGTGGGGCACTGTAAGGGAGCTTCAAAGAATGGGGCAGCTTGTATGGAGAGATTTATTTTTAATCTCCTGATAGGCAAGCTCTGAAACACAGGGCATGGACCAGATCCTAACGTTTTGGACGAGCCTTGAGATTGACCCCACATATTGAAGAGGGAGGCTAGAAAAAGGGAGGGTTGGCATTTTGTCTGTGGCTTTCTTGTGGGCACATTTGGGCCCTTCAGTTCACACACTCACCCTTCTGACAAATTAAAGAGGAAGCGATTGGAAGAAGAGGCAACACGTTCGCTGAAGGCCTGGAGAGGAGTTGGCTTTTTTTTTTTTTTTTTTTTTTTTTTGGCCGGATGGAACGTTGATACAGATAGGTATGAACATTCCATCCTCCAAGGCAACATTCCAGACCCTCGTCCCTCCATTAGCTTAAACAGGGCAGCATCTATCTGACTCTCGCTCCTGCCTGTCCTGTAGCAGGGATGCATTATTTATCTCCCTGTGTTATTTTCACAGATTTCTGCAGAGAGCCGGGCCAGGTAAAGGAATAATAATAATAAAAGGAGAGAGAGAGAGAGAGAGGCAGGCTAGCATAGTCATCGCTCGCTCTCCCACGTTACTTTGAGTGACAGCTCAGCCTCTCCACTCTCCTTCTCCCCGACCTTCCCATTCTCCCTGCCTGTCTGAGCGCTCCGTTGCCTCCCATTGGCTCGCTCGGAGGGGTCCTGTAGCTCAGCGAGGAAAGGCTTCCTAGCAAAGGCGAGGCGGGGAGGCAGGCAGGGAGGGAGGGAGAGAAGGGGAAGGAGTTGCCCAAACCCAAGCCGCCACCCCATTGGCTTGATGTCAGAGCCCCACGTTGGTCCCCGAGCAGCCCATTGGCCACCCTGCCCCTGCTATCCCTCTTTCGGGGGCGGGGCCCAGAGGCTGGTTAGCTCGAGGAGTGTGAAACCGCGTGTTAATGTAACCAGCGCGGGCGGATACATTGTGTGTCCCGTTTATTGAGATCCTGCCGCCGCCGAGCGAGGCTGCGTGTCCCGCGGAGTTTTCTCTGATTACGAGCCTCTCTTGTCTTCATGGAAGAGAAATCCTGGTGATTATTTGGGGACCGGGGGCAGAAGGACCAGCAGGAGGAGGAGAGATCGCCTTCTTCTCCCTACCCCCCCCCCCGGATGTTTCCTCGAGGGATCCTGGAAAGAACTTTGGCCCGGGATTGAGCGAGCAAGAAGGCGGCGGGGAGGAGGCTTCCTAGGATGCTGCTTGTCCAGTTGCGCGCTCCGCTTCCCGGGCTGCAGCGTGGGATTCGCCTCGTGTCGTCCGATGCGCTGCGGGCCTAGAGAGGCAGCGCTGAGGATACAGCCAGGGGGATCCTTTTCTTCTTGATCCTTTTTTCTCACCCCCCTCTGCGTTGGGGTGTGCGTGGGTGTGCACCGCAGGGGGAGCAGAAAGAGAAGCCGAAGTGGAGCTGCCTTTGTGTGTGTGGTTCTTTCCTTTGCAACTCTCTGGATGCGACGGAAGGCTGGCTTTGCCCCCTCTTTCCCTTTCCTGAGCGGGGCTGCGATCTAACACCCCCCAGCCAGCCAGCCAGCCACCCCCGCCTCTTTTTTTGATTTCCTTCCCCGTGTCCTGAGCGTGACCCGGAGTCCTCGCCAGGCGCCCGGAGCCGAGCGGCCCTTTGTAGTGGGACTCCTTCTCTGTGCAAGCTCCAGCCCCTCGACCAGGCTGGGCACTTGACTTCGGCTGCAATCCTAGCCACGCTTTCCTGCGAGTAAGCTCCATTGACTCTAATGGGACTTACTTCTGAGTAGATTAGGCTTTCAAGCTATAATCCTAGCCACACTTTCCTGGGAGTAAGCCCCATTGACTCTAATGGGACTTACTTCTGAGTAGGCAGGCATAGGATTGGGCTCTCAGGCTGCAACCCTAGCCACACTTTCCTGGGAGTAAGCTCCATTTTCACTAATGGGAGTTACGTCTGAGTAGACGGGCATAGTAGTAAGCTCCTAGCTGGATCTCCCCTGCCGCCACCTCTACCCCCTCCCGGGATCGAGAAGCAGGAGCTGCAGCTTCCACCTCCAGCCGGGCTCTCCGGGCTTACAAGTGCAGCGCGCAAGTTCTCCGCCGGCCCAAGCGAGGGAGGTTGTTTGCTTTCAGGCCCAAAAGGACGAGCGTCGCCAGCTGCAGCCGGACCGTCCCTGCCCGGACAGTGGTGCTCAGCCGGTGGCTTGCCCTGCCCGGAGCGTCACAACAAAGAAAGCGGCCGGACGGGGCCCGGAGGGAGGATGAGCCTGCAGCCCCGCCGAGAGACTGCGTAGCGACCCCTCCGCCTTGCCTGCTCCCCTCGGGATCTCCAGTTCGGGGCTCCGCCGAGAATCGACTTGCCCGGGGGCCCGGCAGCGGCCGCAGCCACAGCCACAGCCATGTTTCCCCAGAGCCGGCATCCCGTAAGTAGCCCTGGCCGCCCCTCCCCAGGCGGGACGGGAGGCCCCTTGCCTGGCCAGGGAGCGCTGCCTCGGGAGGAGCCCCACCGCTTCTGCTGCCCCCCCTTCTGGTTGCACAGCGGCAGTGCTCCCGAGGCCCAGGAGAGCCCTGGGAAACTTCTGGTGCCCTCGCGGGGTTCCTGGAGAAGCCTCCCCTCGCCTGCCCCCCCTCCCGTGGCGGGGAGTCTGCTCCTTTGTTTACTCCCGGACTTGTTTGTCTGCCTGCCAGCCTACAATGGCCGGGAGGGCTTGGCTGCCTCTGGTCCTCCCGGGTTTCGAGCTGTGGGGGTGGGCAGGACTGCTTGGCTCAGGCTGAGGCGCTGCTGAAGTCTCTTGGGGTGGGGGTGGTCATGAGGGAACGACTTGCCCCTTGAAGTGGTGGGGGAGGGGTGGTCATGGGGTACAGCTTGCCCCTTGAAGTGGGGGTGGGGGTGGTCATGAGGGAACGACTTGCCCCTTGAAGTGGTGGGGGAGGGGTGGTCATGGGGTACAGCTTGCCCCTTGAAGTGGGGGTGGGGGTGGTCATGAGGGAACGACTTGCCCCTTGAAGTGGTGGGGGAGGGGTGGTCATGGGGTACAGCTTGCCCCTTGAAGTGGGGGTGGGAGGTGGTCATGAGGGAATATCTTGCCCCTGAGAACGTGCAGGGTATTTTCCCAAACAGTATTAAAAGCGGGGAGTATGTAGGTGAAGTGTAAGTGAAAGCATTGCACACTTAGTGACTGGGGGGGGAGGGAGAGGGAGTACCAATGGGTGTCCTGCAGGCCCCCAAGGGATTGCTGGCAGTGCCAAGCTCTGCTTCCCAGGTGCAGCAGGCCCTCCCTGGCACTAAGGGGTCAGACCTCCTGCTTTGCACTTTGGAGGGCTGGGCAAGTAAGTCACCACAACAGCACAATAAGGTTGCTTATCCTTGGAGATGTCTTCATTTCGGATCTAACCCATTTCTGTTTTAACTCTGTTTCACTCCCCCCCCCCTTTTCCAGACGCCACACCAGGCTGCAGGACAGCCCTTTAAGTTCACTATCCCCGAATCTCTAGACCGAATCAAAGAGGAGTTCCAGTTTCTCCAAGCTCAATATCACAGGTGGGTGCCAGTCTGTTTGGTCTGCTGACTGTTGCTTTCCCCATGCTCTGCAAACCTTTGGCAGGCACCTGGGAGGAGGATTTCAGGTTTGTCCATAGCATGCTTGTTCAACAGGATGTGTTTTTGCTTCTTTTAAAATGTACTTTGTATTTGTGCCCAGGTGGGGGCGTGTGGAATCAGTTTAAGGCCTGTCACTCTGCCTAATAAGTATTAAAAAAATATTGGCTATTGTCTTTTAATTGGTGTATGTGTGTGTGGCTGTAGTTCAGGTGAGTGGTTCTCCCCCCAGAATGTACTTGCAGAGCCTTACAGGAACTGTCAATATTTGCTCTGAATTTTTTTTTAAAGAGTCTTGAGTTGACATTTGGTCAGCTGGTGTTCCTGTCCTTGTACTTCTGCATTCCACTACTAAATGACGGGGGGGGGGGGTCAGTTACAACTTTATTGCTTTATTATAAATTAACTTTATTTATAAGGCACTGTGATAGCAGGAACTTGCCATCATTGCCAATAATAGCCTCTGGCACTTCACAAAATGGTGAACAATTTTAACTTGGCCCTGTGTTTGTTCACTCAGATGGAACTCCCACTAAACTCAGTGAGACTTACACCCAGTTAAGTGGGCATAGAATTGCAGCCAAGAGGGTAGATAAGATATTTACCTGCATCAAAAGGTGGAGTTTAAATTGCACTCCTACACGTACTTGGAAGTAAGTCCCCTTGCAATTAGCTGGACACTTCCAAGCAAACAGGAATGATAATTGGGCTGTTAAAGTGTGTTATCTTAAAGTGTAGCAGCAAAAAATGAGATCAGCTCTTACAAAGCCAGAGCACTGTGTACACAATCTTAACTCAAAAGATCCAAGACCATTCAGATAAGTAGCCTTCAAATAAGCAACATTCTAAAACTGTAGGAGCTGTCCAGGTATTTAAGTGCACTACTACAAATAACTTTTATCAAAGATGCAGAATTCAGTTACTTGAATCTTTCTAAAAGATTTGTCTTGATACCCTACAGGCCTTTATTTTGAGATAATGCACCCTAGTTGTAATCCCAATGGTGGCAGTTTTAGTACATTTCCACTGGAGTTAATTCCATGTAAATGTTTTTGAGACATAAATCTGATACTGTGCTTGCCTACCCCAAGATAAATCTCAGTAAGGCTTGCTCATTAGTTAGGCATAATCCTCTGTGTATTTACTTAGAAGTAAGTCCAGCTATGTTAGTGGTGCTTGTTTCTAAGTAAATGTGCATGTGATTGAAATCCTATGCATACTTATCTGAGAGTAAACTCCAGTGGAACTGACTTCTGAGTATACATGCCTAAGGTTTCAATGTAAGCTATGTTTACTTTCAGTTGAAAGATGTAAACTGTGAACAGGTTGAGTATAAACTTGTTAAGCATGTAATTGATGCCAAATGTGCTCTACGATCTTAATGAAATTGCACTGTGGTAAATGTTGTAGAATGCCATGTATGATTTTTAACTAAGGTTTGAGGACAGGGACTTCATTGTGTGTGCACCATGTAGTAGTTCTCAAATTGATCTGTTACTCTTCATTTTTTTTCTTCTCAGAAAAAGGCAAGTGTATAATCTAGTACTACGTGAAAATAAGCTTCTTATCATTTGACTATAATTTTAGAACTTTCTGGTTCTTTTAAAACAATTGGTTATAACACCTAAAAAGTACAGTTGAAACTGTTCTTCTCAACTTTAATGTTCTCTCTTAAGGGAGAGGCTACCTCTCTGAATCTCACACTAGTAGAAATTGCTGAATTGGTGCACTACTACAGCCTGTCATAACCCGGCCTCCCCCATTGTGAGCATGGTTTCTATATAACATCTGAATAAAACGTGTGTTTAATTTGATCACAGTAGATATTATGTACTCTGCATATTCCAGCTTGGTTTTCTATATTAAAACAGTATGCTAGAGCTTCTCAGTATTTACACTACAATATCTCATGACAGTTCTCCAAACTGCTTTTGCTTCAGAGAGCAAATAGAAGCAACTGCTTGAAATGAGTGACATACTTAAGAATACCTGTTTTTTTGTGTTTTTTTTTTAAATCTTCCTAGCCTTAAATTGGAATGTGAGAAGCTGGCAAGTGAAAAGACAGAAATGCAGAGACACTACGTGATGGTAAAGACAACTTTTCTTGCTTTTTTTTTTGTCTTAAGTGTTGCTGCTCTGTGTTCATCCCTAACAGATTTTTCTTTTCTAATTGCAGTACTATGAAATGTCATATGGATTAAATATTGAAATGCACAAACAGGTATGATGACTACAAAAGTCGTGAAATAACAATTAATGTGGAATGCTTTGATACCCAAGACTTTGCGTTAATAATTGAAATTGCCTTATGATTAGCTCTGAAAACAAAACTTCAAGGAAACGGTGTTGGTAAAAATGTACAGTTTTTCTTTGAACCACCAGTTGGCTATCTCGGTGGAATAAATATGAAGCAGTTATTGATATGGTACTATTCTGTCCTTTTAATATTGCTTCAGAGAGGCACTTAAAGTTAAGTGCTTTCAAGGAAATGGATCTCTACAAGAAATTTCATGTTAGTGCAACCTTGGGTTGGCCTAACTGGTCTCTCTTCTTCCATGCAGCATATGTTGATGCTTGCTCTAACCCTAGCAATTTAAAAGCATGAAAAGATTAGTGACTTGGAAAGCCCTCCTTATGACTGAGTTTGCAAGTTCCCATAAAATTCACACTTATGGCCACTATAATGGTGAATAAAAAGAGTATTGAACTGGAACAAGGCACTAAGGACCTCATAAGAGAAGAAAAGCTAAATGATTGCTCAGCCCAGAGGACCTTCAATTGAGTAGTTATTGTCTGCCAAAGAAAGCATTAATGGCAGGGTATAAGTATTCTGTAGATATGCTGACATCCACTTTTTCATCAAGATGCTGGTACAATAAGTCTTTCAGAAATCAATGGCCTCTTGAAAAAATTATCATTAGATGAAGTTGCACAGTTGGACACATTTCAGAGTGCAACAATACAATTCGTTCTTGATGTATATGTGCTATTTCATCTAAAACTCTTGTTTCATTAAATTAAAGAGCATGGCTGACCGGCTAGGGCACAGCGCAGAAATTGATTAGTTCAGGCTTCACATCTTCAGTATATTCAAAGACTTCCATTAAGCAAGTGTGTTTCAGTGCTGAATTCTGCTTTTGTAACTTTGAACCCTTTATTTTTTTACTATAAAAATCTATAAGATTTTAAGAACATGTGGGAAATGCAAAGTTACTCCTGTGTCAAAGGTAGATGCTGTTTAGCTGTAGAATGGTAATGTTTGTTTATATTCAAAATATTCACTCATGTAAATGTGACTTAAATTGCTCGGAGGTATCACTGAATTCTAGCAGGAGGTAGGGAAATGAATGTGCTTACAGCACATTCAGTCTCTTGTTCCTTGTGATAACTCTTTGTCTGCAGTTGTTCTGAAAATGTTGGTCTTAATACTAGTGTGAAAATTTATGTTGGAAAAACAAAATGTCCAAGAGGCTGTTTGCTGACACTTTTTATTAAACTGAGACCTAAAATAAACCGACATGTTGCAAATCATGGGTTTTATAAACTTGTCATTCATCGTAGTTTCCTCTAATGTTATGACTGACATTAAAATATCCTGGCACAGTGGAAGCAGAAGTGTCATTAGAAACAATGAATTAAAAACAAAGTTCATTTGAGCACCCAAAATGAAAGAGCCCTGGAGTTGAGGCCTCTGCCTTTAGTCTTGGTGTTCACTGAAACATTTGTTGTTTAACTATGAAGTTTGTAGACAGAGTATAGTATCTCCGCAATAGAGACTACACTTTAACCTAATAGTATGAACTGTCTGCATAAATTTAATAGAATCTCAGTTAATTCTGCTCTTGAGAGGTGCAAGAGACCAATAGGAAGGAAATTGTTTCCTTAGGAGGAATTTGCATGCTCATTGTATATTGCAGTACATAAACCTTGATTTTTCACATACAAACCAGTGCAGTGGGATTCCGTTTTTAATTGCACAAAATGCATAAATCCCCTCCCAACAAAGCTGCATTTCTTCAAAAAGCTAGAAGTTCTTAATGTTTGAGCCTGTATAGGTTTTCTTAAACTTTAACAAAGAAAGAAAAAACACCCTTCCAGATTTTAAACATGGACTGTATGTTCTAGGCATTTGGTAGAGAGTAATCATAATTCTTATTAAAACTGGTGATGTGTAGCCCCTAGGGTGTAGCCAGGCTCAAATTGATGCTTTTTGCTGGCTGATCACCAGCATGGCCTAAGTGCTCATTATGTTGTAGAGAGGGCCTTCAGAGCTCTCATTACGTTTGACAGGAATTCTCTCTAGGGGGAAACTGGGCATTAGCTAGACTCCTGACAGGCTGAAATTATTCCTGCTTTATGGCTTATAACCAAATGCTTAGCAAGGCATCATCAGGGGACACAGAAAGTTGTCACTTCTGACAACATCTTTTTTAACTGAAAAAATGCAGTGATGGGGAAAGTTTTCAGCACGCTCTCCTGTTAGTGAAACTTGAATTCATTGTCACTACTCCACTTGCCTTTGGTGTCAAAGTTCCTCTTTAAAACTTTCTTCTCATTGTAAACATTGCAGTAGTTCTGGCCAAGTGAATAGACAATTTTAAAAAAGAAAAAAAAAAGAATGTGGTTGTCCAAGGAGGAAACTAGTGCATATTTGAAAGTTGCTAGTATTGTTCTCGGATTTAATGCTGAATTTCATAATTTCAGCTATGTATTTTTTTTTTTGAGGGGGTGACCTCTTATGAGTGCCTGTGATGTATTGTCCCACATACATTCTTGACCAGTGAAAGAGTAGATATGCAACAGCTGTCATTAGTTCTATGTTGTGATTCCATTGCATGCCCTTGATGGTGTGTGTGTGGGGGGGCCCTCTCTTCTAAATGTGTAGTCTGTTCCCATGTGCATTTTCTTGGAAAAGCTTATCCTGAGGTAATTATATTTAGGGATGCAGGATTAAAAATGGATTGAAGCATTCAGAAAAAATAACACTGTCAGAGAATGGAAAGGTATGCAGTTCACATGTTGGGAGGCAAAGAATGTGCAAACCTAAACATAGGGCTTTGTTATGGAGGCTGCACCTATGGCTGCTGACGCCTCCCAGTTAATTCTAAAAGGTAGAGCTTGCCTGGTCAGTTAGGGGCAATTCATACTTGCCCAACCAGGTAAAGGACTAAATGTGCCTTACGCGCAGCATGTATATTGGAAATTTGTCGCATTTTAATTTTTTTAAAAAGAGAAGTAATCATAGGAGGGTAGAACTTGGAGTAGAGATGTTGGGGGTGGGTGCTTAACCTTTTCTGTCTCACAGCTTCTCCACTCCTATGGGATTCAAAATGCATGTTTGTCCTCACTTTGAACTCTGTGGGGGGGGGGGAGAAGCTGGGAGGTTATCTGGAGTTGAGAAACTGTGGGTCCTTGTATGGTTCTCTCTGCATCCCTCCTCCACACTGTTACTCTACTTTAAATTCTCTCCTCCTGAAACTGCTTGTCTTGAAACCCAAGTGTTGGCCCTCTTATATGCACATTTGAACAAAGCCTGTAGTTAGCTTCCTTCTGAGTGGCTAATTACAAACTTGGTAGTAATGGTGCTCTAAGGCATACTGTAAGAAATCTGGAAAGGTTGCTGTATTCAGAAACGTCTCTACCAAGTAAAATAAGACTGGCTCTCTGTTCTAAATTCTGCCCCATAATTAACTGTCATGCGCATAAGTCTTTAAGACAGTAAAGCACCTTCCATTCCTACTTTGCAAGTCTCTTGTACTATGGCAAACTGGGCAGTAGCCAGCAAGCAGAGCTGCTTTCTGTAACATGTGGTCTTGTATATTTCTGCTGAAGTTCAGGTTAGCCTTTGTAGAACTGAGTGATGATCTCCCCCATCCCCCATCTGGGAGTTGCAGTTGCTGGCACACCACTAATTATGGTGACTTTCATTTTCGTTTGCCAAGCTCTGCTGCAACTGTGAGTACTGTGGTGAGTAGGAGAGCATGATGTGAGTAGGAGAGCAGTAATGTGCAGATACTAGTGGTGAAGGGGGAAAAAAGCCATATAAACAGGTTCTTTCTGGTGACAATACATGTTGTTTCTTGAGGAAATGGGAAATAAAAGATTTTCACTTACCAGGGCAGTTTAGGCTATGTGCATTGCAGTTAAACAAGCTGCTGATGGGGACAGTATGGCTGCCCAATCATTATAGCCACATCCCTGGGCATTTAAAAATGGGGCAGCAGCATCTAGGGCAAAGATTTTCAACTACTTTTATCTCACAGCACACTGAGAAGGCACTAAAATTGTCAAGGCACACCATCAGGTTTTTGACAAGGCACACTGCGCTGACACCAGGGGTTCTCATCCCCCAGTGGCTCTACTAACAAATGATCCTCCCCCAAACTTCCACAGCATACCTGTAAACATTAGTTGAAAATGGCTGCTCTAGGGCCTCTAAAAAGTTTGGGAACTACTGGTGTCGGTTGTTCAAAGGAACCAGTTATAAAGATTATGCTCTTTATTCAAAAATTCAGAGTTAAAAAGCTTGCTCATTGTGGCAGCTGGGTTAACAGTGGCTACTGTGGTAAATCTAGTGCCAAAACAGAGTTTTTGCTTGGACACTGGTAGCCATGTGGGAAGTATTCTCTGTGTGTGCCATTCTCATCAAATCACCTTCAGAATAAACCAGGAGGTAAAACTTCTCGTGTGTTTAAAATCCAAATTGTTTAGGTGTAAGATTAGCTTTTGTTCAGTGGCAGTCAGCCAAAGAAAGATTGATCACTGCTGAACCCACTGACAGACTGTATAAACTACTTCAGTGTTTGAGTTCCTGCCATCCTAAAACTGACAGGTGGGCCTTTGTCTGCTTTGGGTGGATTGCTGTGATCTTTCTGACCTGCCTCAGGCAAGCTTGTCACTCTGCCCTTTATGTTTTGGCTTGCTGCCTTCTCACTTCCAAATAATCACAACTTCAAAAATGGCGCATACTGCTAACAGTACTAATCTTCTTTTTTCGTTCTTCTGAGGAACCACTCTTAAAATACTTCTTATTCTACATCCGTATCTTTTCCCAATCACATTAAAAGACCAGTAGTGGCTAAGTCCAGAAGTGGGTTAGAGCGACATTTTAAACATTTCTTTAAAGAGTGGCAGTGAAGAGACTCGCTTGGCCTAGCTTTCACAGAGGTGATAAACCTAGGTTTGGGCTTGCTACTTCGGGTAATAGACGGGGCTCACATCCCTGATTGCTCACTTGTAGAAAACAGGAACCCTATTCAAGCATTCACGCAATGTATAAGGCTTCAAAGGCACATGCGTGTTAGCCGTACCTCCCTTCTGATGGCACATGTTGGCCTCAATCCCACTGCCTCTTATTCAGCATTTGCAGAGGTAGACTTTTTGCCTGTAATTCTGCCTGAGAACATTCTGGAACATTCTAGGGAATGTTTTCCACTGGCAAATCCTAAACACAGAGAGGATGGGAATAGGGCCAGTCATCAGTGGGTGGGACTAATGCATGTGGCCTCATGTTCACACTCCATCAGAGAGCAGTCACGAGGGCTGATTTCAGAGAGGAGGGATGTAGCTTCCTCTGTGCAATTTTCTTTTCATATACAATTTTGTATGGAGCACTATCAGTCATAAGCTGCTGTCTTTATTGTAGCACAACCCTGATCCATGTTTACCACATTACTAAGAAATAATGACCATTGTTGGGACAGATTCAAAGATGACTTTTCCTTTTAGGGGGCTGCTTTAATTTTAATTTTTGGTATGAATGTCTTTCTCTGACTTTGCAATTAAAGCATTACATAAACCTATTGTAACACTGAAGTACAAAAGAATGCATCCAGGTTTCTGACTGAATCCTTGGACTGAACTGGACATTTGGCAGTAGACCACACCTTGCTGTGTGTTTGGGACATTGGATTAGCCTCATTTTCATGGCTTAATGGGTCTACATTCACAATTCAATAAAATGGTTTGTTGGATTGGAGATGAGGAAGAAAGGCTGGGGGTTGGGGTAGTTGAAGGATAGAAGCAGGGGAAGAATTAAGAAACCCTTCCCCACCTGCTGTTTGTTCCCAGGTTATGCCCTTTCTCTGTTTTTCAGCTGTTTAATCCCTTAAGGGGCAGCAATTTGACACACAAAGGCCATTTATAAACTTTCCACATTCAAGAAGACTTTGATAAGGATGCACTGTCTAACTAGAAATCTCATTTAGACCTTAAATGGTAGGAATGAATGTGAGATGACTGCACAACATGCTTCTCTCATACGTGAATTAGCTCTGAGGCAACCTTTTATGTGAAATGGGAACTTTGTCTTAGTTGAACATGCCTTTTGTGGCTTTCAGTTAGAATGCTGCAATAGCGTTGGTGGAACTGTGCAAGGAGTTCTTAATCTGCAAGTTTACTTTGATTAATCAAGGTACCCAGAAACAATTAAACTGATGAAAATGATTGAAAGTAAAGACATGGCTGCTCTGTGCCCTGCTTCTTCAGAATTGGTGACAGACTTTTGGCTAAATGGCAGCTCTGTGTAGTAAGGCTTTCAGAAATGATTGGACAGAAAATCCAGCCATGTTTTTTATTCTGTTTTTCAGCCTTTTGATATCTTGGGTAAACAGTCGGTCAAAGCAGCTTATGGAGTAAGGTGACCAGTCAGTGTATTGACAAGAACAGACACAATAGAAAACTGCATTAGGAGGCAAGCCATTGGGATTTGCAGTAAATATATTACTGAACACAAGTGAATTGCCAATACTGCTTGTTTAGCAGTTTGCAAGGGCAATGGCAGTATGGATTTTTGAATTAGAAGGGAAGGACTGTTCTTTCTCTGTGCTGGAACATCTAGTGGATGGCTGAGAAGAAAATTGATTTAGGGAACAAAATGCTGCAACCTCTGTTTTGTGCCACGTGAAAGGCTTCTATGGATTAGCCTGTGAAAACACAAAGGTAGCTTTCAGTTTAGTAGAGGAGAGCAAAGCAGAAGGGGTCTTTGTTTGCTGCCTGGTCAAGATGGCATGCAGCTAAGCCTAAAAGATGCAGGGCGAGACCCTTCCAGCTATTACAAGGACTTCTTAGTTTGATCCTGCTTGAATTAAAAGTGCCTCAAATATGCTGGTGTTGTGAATCTGCTACTATGAGCACTGTCAACCATGTGCAAGTGAAAAATTGAGAGGTCATTATGCTGGTGATTATTTGTAATGACAAGTTCATTTTCACACTGGGATAAAGCAAATGGTTGTGCAAACTGAGAGATCCCAAAATGGTTCTGTGAATACACTTCCAGAGTCAACTTGGGTCTTGATGTTGCTACTCTTACTTGTTCATCATTTGGGGTTATTTCACTTATGTTTTACCACTTAATAACAGCCTCGCATGTGTAAAACAGACATCACAAATTAGAAACTAGAAGACTTTTTTTAATGAAAGTGTTTTAACTCTTATGTTCAGCTGAAAGTCCAGAATGATAAAATGTTGTACCAGCACTTGAATTAGTATTTTGAGTGAATAATCTCAGTGGAAGGAAATATTGCAGCGAACTGACTGAAAAATTACTTCTTGTTAAAGGGTTATTATTTAAGATTATAGAGGGGAGAGTGGTTAACATGGAACAAGGATGCCTGGGTTCAGCTTTCAGGGTAATGGACCACACAAATTTAAAGATACTCAGAAACTTTTAAGAAGATGTTTGTGTACCAGTACTGAATACTTAGTAAAACACACAGCCCGTAGTTTAGATAAAGGCAGGAAAGGAATCCGCTTATCTTGTACTGTACTAAGTGCTGGGAACTTGGGCTCGATTCATACAGTTTCCTACTTGGATGGAATCTCTTGTGTATATAGTCATGTGCAAGGCATACATACATGCATGCTATGGAGGGAGACCCAGTTGACATGGCAGAAGAGCCATTGTTGTTTTCATGACATGTGACTTTACCCAGTTTCCTATGTAGAAGTGGTACATAGTTGGAAACTGATCATGTGTGAAGCAGCCCCAATGCATAGAGCAGAAAGCAGAGAAGAACTTGAAAAGAAATGAGCTACTTAGTCTCGCTAGCCAGTTAAGGGAATTAAAACTGCTGAAATCATATTAATCTGACTTTTAACTGACTTGTAAATTGGGTTGTGAATGACCTGAAAAGGACAAGAAGAGCATAATATAGTTGGTGTGCCTTCTTGAGTTTAGCATTCATTCGCATCAACACTGTTCAGACAGCACCAAGACACTTGCTAGTCAAAATGCACATCTGAATTTTTAAGGGGGGTAGCAATGATGCACAGTATAGCGTTCCCATTATGCGAATGCATAGTAAGTGCATTGCACGTAGGGAGTCTGGGGAGGCTTGAAATGATGAACTTCTGTTGCAAATATACTTAGTAACTGATCAAAGCTCATTTGAATTGAGTGTGTATTCCTGTTTATCAGTCTGAGCGTAATCTGTTTTGAGTAAGTTTTCCCACCCCTTTCCTGTTGATATCACTATTAATGCTGACAGCATTGATAACTTGAAATATGGTTGAAGGCTACCTTCTATGGTTTTTTTTGTGTGTGTGTAATGGTTAATATGGCTGTAAATAGGAGATGAATGTGGCTACTTTTCTAAGTCTATTACTCAAGAGGCCTGTAAACTTGATTGGCTGTTACAATTCTAGCAGAATCATTTGATTTGAGAGCAATAGAGAGATAAGATATCCAATTACCCAAATGATTTGCAGGGCTAGCCAATGTTGTCATGGAGACGTGAGTTGGAACAAATTAAATTTTAAGCAATAAAAATAATCTTAAAGCACGTCTGGGAACAAGAACATTTGGCAGTGGCACTTACCTGAATTGAATCTTAGTTTGACATGCTGTTGTTTGACATTGATATACTGTGGGGGCTTAAACTTTTTGAAATGGCACATTGCCTCTTAATGTGCTGCTGCCACTGCCAAAATAAGGGACTAGCACATTTTAGTTTTTAAATAAAAGGGTATTAATAATGCATGCTTATCATGGGCATTAAACTGGGAGTCAGTAATGGTTGTGTGCAGCAGAACATTTGAGGATTTGAGAAGTAAAATGTCTTAATCCTTTTTCTCAGTTTTTAATTGTGAAACAACTTTGCTTGGAGCTATCTAAAAGTAAATGAGGGCAACCACTCCATAGGCAACCAGTATGGTGGACAGTTTCCCAGAAATAATTCCCTTGAGTTCTGCACAGATTGGCTCTTTCAGTTTGATTTTAGATTATTTTTCCTGTACATAAGAGACTCCTAAAATACAACCTCTAAGATAGATCAGAAGTTCCCAGTGTGCAAGAAGGTACTTTTGAACTTACGGGTAGAGCACCAATTCTCCCCCCCCCCCCATGCTTGCAAGGCTCTGGAGAACTCCAGAGTCACTTTTATGGGCATAGAAGTCTGCAGATATGGCAAGCAGAAGTGACTTCTGCTATGAGAAGCATCCCTAAGTCATTTTCTCAGCTAACAGCCCAATCCTGAGCCGCCCAGTATGTGGAGCTACAATGGCACAGAAAATGGCTGCCACTGCATCCAGTAGCTCCAGGCAGCTGCTGCTACCTCAGGAGAAGGGGACTTTTGTCCCGTTCCTTGGGGTAAACCAAGTAGCCTCGCAGTGGAACTGCTTGATTCAAGGATGACCTGAGGATCGCTGTAGAATGAAGAGCGTTGGGCAGCCAGCCTGACACGGGGACTCTTGATACAATGGAGCAAAGCTCCACTAGTCCCACCTCCCTCCTGCCCCACTCCCGCCCCTGAATGTCTTCTCCCACATGCCCCCACCTACCTCTCTGCTGCTCAGTGGTCTGGTGCTCCACCGCTGCTAGCCAAGCATTGGGTTAGCACTGGCGGTGAGCTGGCATACACTCCTTAGGATTGGGCCCTCGTTTTAAAACTTAGCAAGGTGAACTTCCAAGAAAAGAGAATATTTTGGGTGATAAAGGATAAGAATCTGAAGTGTTTGTGGCACAAAATGCTACTTTTCCTTATTAATGATACATGAAACAGATTCCTGGCTTGCAGCATAGATTTAAAAAAAAAATCTCCAAGAATGCCCTGTAAAGAGCTTTTATCCTCATGTCGGTTAGACAGATGGAGACAAAAATTGGTCTGAGGTCAAGCCATTTGCTGCATTCTCGCAGTCTTCGATTTTCCTCACCACAGATCATCTCAAATGATTCAGTAATGACCAAAAGTGCGGCCTTGACCTTTTATTCCCTGGTGGATTACTGTTACACAGTATAAATGGCAAGAAGAACATTTTGTTCATTCAGATGGAGTTTTCAGCTCTATTTTGCTGGGCCTTCTGTAGCTTGAGTACAAAGCAATTCAGCTCAGTTGGTTGCTGATTCTGTGGCAAACCTGAATGCATCACTTCAGTTCCAATTAGGTGGTTGCAGTCCTTTTTAAATATTTCTTTTCTTGGTAACCTAGAAAATTATATTTCTAAGTGTCTGCTTCTTAAATGTATTCCTAATAGTGAATAAGCTTTGTTTTATCAAGGTAAAGTTGGGGTCCTTGTTGTCAATATTGGATATGGCTAAAACATTTCTGTACATTCTTGATTGCCTTTTTCTAGTTATAATTTTTCTTCTCTGTTTTGGAGAAATTGATTTTTTTTTTAAAAGCATGTAGTTTAATTTATGACCTTCTGTGAAACAACTGGTGATGGGGGTACTTGAAGGGTTAAAAAAGTTCAGTAAGCTACCTTCCTTAAGTGTCTTTATAAACATTCTGTTTTCCACAGGTCATGGTCAACCAGATTAAATGTTCAGTTGGCCATAAGAAACCAGTGGCTATATCTTATTAATGGAAATCTGCCTCAATAAGAACTCCACTAGATGATTGATTAAATTGGAAAATCTAATTGTACAGTACAACAGAAGTAAAATTTCAGCACTTAAGCCAGAGTTTACTGAAGTCATGCTTGCATCTGATACCTTTGCTGAAACAATGTGGGAAGAGAGGTTGGAAAGGTCTGGGCCAGCCTGGAAGATGCAGAATGACATGCAAGTGACTCTAGGCCTAATTTACAGGTTACTTCTGTGCCTGCTCCTGTGCTGCTCTGGTAATATGTAGCATTTGTAGCCATGTGCTTATAGCAGATTTGCCTGGTTACATACTGTATCTGTGATGTGGGGATATTTCTCCCCACTTTTTTGGGGGGGAGGGGCAAATATCTGAGTTGCACTCAAAGAAACAGTGGGAAGTTGGGTAACCAAGTGCTAACTATACTGCTATATGCAGACTCGAATTAGTCATTTGTGAGTGTATTTCCTACCTAGTCTTGAAACCAATTCATCCCATATCTAACTTCGTTCTTGTGAAAGTTGTGTGCAAAGCTCTGCACTTCATAGCCACTGGTCCCCTGGTCTTCTACTGCTTGGAGAAGGGAAGATGGCATTGCTCCTCCATTGCTGAGGCCGCTTGTTACTTGAACACAAGTGCTATATTGCAGTGAGACTTGTACCCAAATGTGCATTTCAATACAAACTGATTTAGTATGGTGGTTTGGAGACTGTGCAACGAACTTGGATTTCTCCAGTTTGAATTTTGTCTTTGCCATGAACTTCAGCAAACCACTTCCCCTCAGCTTCGACTCTCGAGTTGCAATATGGGAATAATAATACGTAACCTACATTATCTGTGGTAAGATACCTTGCAGTAATACACGTGGAGTGCTTTTCACACTTGGAAAGCACTGAACAAATGTTAAGTTTCTGTGTTGAGGTGGCTGTGGATAGCACTTCTCGCTACAAAGAAGTATCTGCTCAGTTCTCTCAGCAAGAGAGATGTATTTTTTCCCCTAAGGGTTATTCTTTTGTGAACAGTTTTGCAGCCTTTCACCAGACAGGTCTAATTTCATGAGGGCTGAAACTGTGTGTTAAATGTCGTCCCGCCCCCCCCTCCCCGCTTGCCTCAGCCAAGATCACACATTTGTTAGCTGCTGTTATTAATATCCCATCTTTTGGCCCTTACAAAGGCCCCACAGTGGCTTACAGTCGATTAAGAATGCACAATGTGAAATTCAGATTGGACGAATTAATGAAAGTGACAGGACCATTCGAAGCAATTAAAAACAGAAAATTGGAGAGCAGCATGGATATAAAATGGGGCTTGACAAACTTGCTTTGAATTTAGGGGGCTAGAGAAATTTTTTCAGGTTTTATAACATAATTCTTCCCCCCCACCTCGCATGCAACCAGTGAATGGCACAACTTTTACATATAAACAAGCATTAAAAAGCACACTTTCAGATTTGATTCAAAAGGTTTTGGTTCACAAATAAAGAAGTTATACCAGAATTTAATTAACTTAGATAAAATAAAAAATTCATAAAGCTGTAATACTGTACACTCTAATCTGGAGTAAGTCCAGTTGGACTATGTGGGCTTACATGTGACTAGTGGTGCTCCCACCTTTTCCTTCTGTTACTTCTATTATAAGCATTGTGGGGAGGGAGGAAGAGAGACTCTTACAAACTTAGGCAACCTATTGGAGGGAGGGAAGTAGAGGGTGTGTACTCCATGAACCACACCCCTCTGCCAGAATATGCCCAAAGTTCCCTCTCTAGTTAATTATCCTCCCCCCCCCCAGTCTAGTTATGGTTCTTCCTGTACCTCCACCCCACCCTGCAGCTCCTGCTCTTCCTTTTGTTGGATTTCATTGTTTAAAAAAAAAAAAAAAGTTAGGTTAAAGTAAATTAAAAGTCAGCTGAAAGAGAGGCTTTTTGAAGGAATAAATGATAGTGGTAAATGTGGAGGCCTGGTGGACCTGCTTGGGCAAGGCAGTTTGTAGGCCAGTTCAACCATCAAAAACACCTTGTCTCTGATCCCCACAAAATGAAACTACTAGAATGGTGAGTTGGAAAGCAGGGCCATAAGGGCCCATTCAAGCTCATCTGATGAAGATGGCCTTGGGGAAAAAAGTAGGGTCCCCGGTTGTATAGAGCTTGGCAATTGAAGTGCCTGCTACAGAGTACAATTCTTTCTTCTCTACTATTTCATTGGGAAGATACCTCCCCACATACGCACACATTCATAGTAGCTCCACAGGTAGACAGCAACGCAAAAGTTCCAGGCATAGGTGAGCTGTGCATAATTATGACTCCCTTAAGGGCTACAAGTGCTCAGAGAAGGGGGGTCACAATTGACACATGAGCTTTCATTTATGTGTAGGCCCAGTGTAGGTTATTAACTGAGATTTCTAGCTTGAAATATCTCAACCCTGTACCCTTTTAAGTCTCCCATAATTTTTTTTTTAAAACAAAAAAAAAAAACATAGGACCCAATTAAACCAATGGATTTAGAAAAGAGTTACTTTAGCTGTTAGTATAAGAACATTTGTAGTTTTTTTTAAAAAGCCGCGGCTTGCAAAAATCATTAAATAGTGTTAGCGTCTTTGTAGAGCTGTTCAAGCTGTTCTGAGCACATTTTGCCATTCATTTTAAGAATGAACTTTGACAAAATGACAAGCAACAGCACTTCTCTTGGCTATATTTTAGGTCAAAACACTTATGTTAATAAAGATGCATCACACAAAAGGAACCTCCCCCTCCCCCCCCCCCCAAATGACAAAACAATTGCAGTTTCTGCTGTGTCTGGCAAAATGGAGCCAAATTCCTTCATGTTAATTTTTATGATGCTTCAAAAAAGGAGGGCAGCACTTGAGTCTGGGGGCCTGGTAAACTTGTCATTTACAAATAAATGAAAAGACCATCACTGTGATGGCAAGGACTAATGACTGGAGTTGCTGTGTACTCTTTGATAGGCCCCACACTCAAGCTGGCTATTAAAAATGAATGCATTCAAGAGGTTCTGCATTAAGAACATAAACAATTAAGGGCACTTGAGCTGCTCCACGAAGAGCTGCAGTACAAACACAAGGGCTTTCATGACCTTTGCAGTCTACTTTGCTACTGAGCCAAACAGAACATGGGCAATTAGTGTTGATGTGTCTGCTATCTGCAAGGGCTTGTTTCCTGTATCCCTCATTGTTTTAACTGTCTTCTATATTTGCAGATCAGAAATCTAACGATAAGCTGTGTCAAAGTGGTGACAGGTCCCAATGTCATGAATACTACATGAACTCTTCAGGCTGGCAGGCGTTTTGGAGATTTAAAACCATATGCATTGTATAGCCCATGTGTAAAGCAGGGCTTGCGTTTTGATTTGGCTGGCTGGAAAGCCATGCTTGGATCAATTTATATATATATATATATATATATATATATATATATATATATATATATATATATATATATATATATATATATATATATATATATAAATTTAAAAGGTCATTGAATTTTGGCCTTTGAATATTTTTAGAGAAAAGCAGGAAAGTTGTGGAGCAGTTATTTTATGCGAGCTTGTCTTAGTTCTCTACCTCAGGATTTCATTACTCATTGCAGAGAACCTCAAACTTCTCAGTGGCAGGGTCTAGGAGAAGGGGGTGAAGGGGTAATTTGTTCCCCGGACCCAGCGTCAAAAAGGGAGCCCAGGAGTGAAAGGACGGGGCCTAGAAATTTCCTGCGATCTTACATTTTCCAATCTCACCCAGGTTCATTGCCCACATGGGATGCTGGGGGTATTACCATGGTACATGGCAGCAAGCCGTACACACCAGGCCCAGGAATGCTTGCATTCCTTAACAGTGTCACATCTGGGAAGAAACGGACCTGCTGCAGTAGCTCTTTGGCTTGTGGATTCACTTACCATGAAGGAATGTAGAGGAGCTCAGCGACACAGTTGCTACAGAAGTCAGTTTTGGTGTACACATGATACTTTCCATTCTAGTGTGAGCCTAACACAATGATACTATTCTCCTGCAATGATTTTCTATATTTGAAATATTTTAGAGGGGCTTGGAGTGTGTTTGGTTTTCCGTATTATTGTATCTAGCTGCCAGCACTGGGCAGGCAGGTACACCTGACCTCTGCATTGGGAAGACTGATAAACCTGGGCTCCAAAGACTCTTCCAGCTGTTGTCACATTCCCCCTGCCCGTTTTGCCCCCATTCTGCCCACTCCATTCTGTCCTCACTCTATTTCACTCCCTGCCCCTTTGGGAAGGGGCCAAAGGAAACTTTGTGCCCCCTGATAAAATTCCTCTCAGAGGCCCTGCTCAGTGGTCTTGGGTGCTTCAGACAGAATATAATTTGTGTGTAAGGAATAGATAGATCATATGGCTTTCAGGTGGATTGCATAACTGGAGCTAAGCTAGTGCCTTACAGCCAAATATCCACAAATAAATCTTCATGTGCATTTCACATTTAGTTAATTGCAAAGGAAAAGCTGCATTCTTTTCAGGCCTCCTTAGCTTTTGCTAATGAAGTACTTTGCAATGTTGCAGATTGTAGTACTATTACCAGGGATGGGAACTTGAGTCAGGTGACTCGAGTTTGAGTTGCAAAAATGCCTGTTTTTTACTGGCTTATGCACACCTGAGTCCTGCACATGGAAGACTCGATAAAACACTCCAGTCAAGGGCCCCTTGACTCGGCACTCATCCCCACGCATGCAGACTCGAGCATGTCTGTGCCAGGGTTTGCTTACTCACTGTTTTTGCGGCGTATAAAACTTTGTGGGGCCATCATTCAGACAAGGTGAGCAGCAGGGAGGTTGCAGCAAGGAGGCAGGGAAGGGTTAATGGCTTGCTTTTGCAACAAATAGGAGGCAGGAGGTGGAAGCAGGCTGTCTTACCCATCTCTGAAAGAACTGATGATCATTGGACAAAGGATGGATGGTCTGATATTTTCTTTGGCTGAGACAGGGCAGGAGGAGGAGCACAAGGGGTTTCTTGCCTTAGGATTGAGTGGAGAAGCCCAAGGAGGGGGAGGAGGCGATTCATAGCAATCATGCTTTCCAAATGCATTGTTCTGTTACTTGGGAGGAGGGAGCCTCATTGAACAACTGGTGCAAATGGGACTACTTCTGAGTAGAGGATTGGGTCCTTCAGAGGATTGGGACATCCTGGTAAGGCTTGTAGCTGCCGCGTGAGACCCTTATCCCTCTTGCGGCTTCTGTCCCCACTCTCTCTAAGGCCATCCCACCCCTCCTGCCTTGCTTACAGTTGGGATTGGGACAGCAGGGGAGTGTTTAAAGAGATCTCATACACACAGCCTGGCAGCAGCCCTGTTTTTTTCCATGGCTGGCTTTTTAAGGGACCATCTCAAGTTTTTTTGAGTCATGAAAACGCTCTGGGCAACTCGGAAAGAGCCCCAGCTATGATTCTTTTCAAGTCATGGGGAGCAAAGACTCGAGTGAAACTACGCTGGATTTGCCCATCCCTGTTCTGCGAATAATAGTGGTGTGATAGAGGTGACTGATATCATTCCACCAATCTAGTGTCCAGACAGAACAACACCTCCAGCTGATGTGGTATTTCTGGAATTGGCACAGGACTCTTTAGAAGCGCATAGTCGATGTAGCATGGTCCTCACTGTACTTCAACCATGTTGTACTCATTTTCCATACCTACATGCATTTTCCATACCTACACATTGTTGACTCAGTGCATTCCTTAGGAGTGGTCAAGGGGAAGCCTAGAGAAGCCTTATATCCCAAAAGATTGTCAGCACCCTGAAGATACACTGTTACTTGCCCATGCTGGCATGCTAAAGGATTTTGTGCATAAGTGATTTAGTCATGACTGGATTCTGTCATGGTGCAGAACAGAGTGTGGGATTTGGTGCAGTGGAATAGATTCATTCTCCTCTCTGCCAAATCCTTTCTGTAGCAGAATTTGCTATTTCCACCTATCCCTTACTTCGAGCTAAACACTCATGATCTTCTACTATCTCTCTCACTCACAGCCCAATCCTGAGCTGCTTGGTGCACGGGGCTGTGGAGGGTGCACCTGGTACACGGGGCTGAAAATGACTGCTGTTGCATCAAGCATGTACCAGGCAGCCACCGCTGCCTCCTCAGGAGAAGGGGACTGTTTGTCTCCTTCCCCCGGGTAAAGGGAGTAGCCTAGCAATGGGCTAATCAATTCTATGATGACTCAAAGGTTGGTGGAGGAATCAGAGCCTCTGTTGGGCAGACACCAGCAAAGCTCCACCGGTCTGCCCCGTTCCCTCTTCCTGCCTTTCTTCTTCCTCCCCCCACACCCTATCTATCTCTCCATGCCTGGTGGTCTGCATGACCGCTGAGCAGCAGAGCTCTGGTGGTCCACCAGTGCAAGCCCAGTTCCAGCCAGTGTTGGCCTAACATTGGTACTCCACTGGTACTAGGGCTCTAAATCTTCCATGAGGGGGAAAAATATGGTGGAGTATAGGCCATCCTTCCCCATCAAAACTATGGATTTCTGAAAATACAGAATAATTCAAAACAGTTCCAAAAGGTTAACTGACAATTTGAAGATGATCACTTTCAAAAATGCAGTGTTCTCTTTAAGCTGCATGGCCACATGGCCCTGTTGAGCTCTGAACCTTGGCTAACTTTAATCCAGATTTTGTCCTAACCCGTATGTATAACTCAAGATTTCTAGGGGAGTCTTCCATTTGTCAAACATGGGACTTTATAACCTCTTGCTATTTTGTCATTCCTTTCTCAAAGAGTCCTCTAACAGCATCTTCCCTATCTCTGCTTTGCCAACCTGAACTGAATTAATCAATTCTCACATTAAAAACAAAACAAAACAAAACTGCTTTGTGTAAACTAGGGCTAGCATCTTCTTTGAATTAAGAACCTGTTTAAAAACTCGCCAAAGATCATTCCATACAATTTTCAACCCAGTTGAAGGAAAATGTCATGTCCAATGTTAAATCTGCATCAAGTTTGGTTTAATATTTTCTAAATCATCCTGGCAACTGACCTCAGATTTAAATAAAAACCTTATCTAATCTCCTCTTATGGATAGGAATTTGTTGGGAATTCACCCCTTTGCTTTATAGGAGATAAGACAGCATAAGTTGTATCTTGTTTCTCTGTGTTAAGGATGTTTCCTACTATGACTTCGTTTCCTTATCTAAACTTTTGATTTGTTCCGAGGCTGTCCTCTGTCCACTAGCACAGTAATTTTTTATAATGTTCTGTGTGACCCAGACACTTAGAAAAACAATAGATTTGTCAACTTAAAGGCTTTAGCTCATGCTGGATTTTAACCAATGCTTTACTTGCTAATGAGCTACTTATGAACAACAGATTTGTGTTCTAATATATGTAAGAGATGAAGTATTGGAAACACAACAGATGTCCTTCTGCAGACTGAACCCTGCACTGATTAAATGTCTAAAAGTGTATTAATCATAAACAATATGGGTCTCTTGTAGTAATTTCGGCCCCCTTTGATTGTTTATAGCTTTTGTACTGAAAATGATTCTGTGAATGAACTAATACATAATAGCATGTTTTAATCCAAATATTTATGTTTTTCTATAGACAGAAATTGCCAAGAGATTGAATACAATCTGTGCACAAGTCATCCCATTTTTGTCTCAAGAAGTAAGTAAAATTGTTCAGCTGTTTAAAGTGAAAGTATGTTGCCTCTTTGTAAATTAGCTAGTTTTTAAGAAGTTAACTTTTATCAAAATTCACAAATATGATGAACATCTGTTATAGCTGGTTGGCAAGCCCCCCGTTAATCTGGTCTAGCAGATGAGAGTTCCAACTGCATAACTAGTGAAACAGTTCAATCACAAAATTATTCTAAGACAGGGTGGGAGAGGCAGACTAGTAAAGATTATCAGGATATTTTATAGTGCCACTATTAGCTTGGCAGCTGCTGATATAGCCGTTTGTTAAATTCTGTGTAAATAAAAATGTTAGTTTTTAATGGGAACACCCTACATTTTTGAGTGGCATTTGTAAATCAGTTTCTAGGAAAGTCTATACTGTATAAGGAAAAGACACATAGACATCCAATTCCATGTTGGTGCATAACTGAAGTCCTATAGAAACTGTGAAGAATGTCACTGGTTTTATAGTGCCTGTGAGCACACTGGTGAGTTCCCATTTGTCTATGGCAATGAATGCTCTTTGCATGTGGAGAACAGACTATGGAACATGGCAAGGACAAATCTTATCGTACTCACAGGTGTTATGAAATTATGGAGACTCTGTGGTTTCATATAATCCAAAGAGGCTTATTATGATGGGATAAGAAAGGCATAATTGTGACTCAGGATTGTAGCAGGATGCTTGTCAAATTACAGGTTCATGAAAACCCCTCATTACCATATCTCTAGCATGTAGAATTGTGTGATTGGATGTGGTTTACTCTATAGAGATTAGAACCACATTCTGCTTGGTGGGCTGCTGTTTATGTATTTCTAACAGGGAGTTTCATCCATGTAGCAGTTTTAACCTATATTGCTGCACTTAAGCAATGTCCTTGGTTGACTGTGAGTGCCAACCAAATGCCACAATTGGTGCCATTGGTCTACCATTGCAATTATTGAGGCTGTTCCTGAACATCTCTTTGGCTGGTGCAGCAGCTTGTAGAATCAGGCCTTAATTACATTAAATATTTCTGAAACTAAATGATTTGTAATACAATTGGGGCTTGTTGATCAGTCAGCTGTAAGATTCTAGCTCGGCTTATGTTAAAATTCTGACTTTGATTGAGCTGATATAGCATAGTGGCTAGCAGCAAAATCTTATGCATGTCTACTCAGAAATAGGCTTCATTAAATTCAGTGACACTAAATCACAGGAAAGTGTGTAGGGTTGCACCCTAGGAGAATAGCTACAAATTGGAACACTTCAATGAAATCACCACGTGGCCCTAAGCAAGCTGCTTATTCTCAGCATACACTACTTTCCATGCAATATAGGGATACTGTCAGTGCTTTTTTTGTAAATAAAAAGGTGCAGGAACTCACAACTTGTTAATCATTAATTTATTTATTTTTAAACCATTTTTTTATTGGAGAAATAAAATATTTTTTATGTGCTTCCCTTCCCTCTTTAGATGAACTTTCTTCTGAGTAGACATGCATAGGATTGGGCTGTCAATCTCACATCCCCTTCCCCCTAGCTATTTTTTCTACACATGGGGAAAAATACCGTACAGGTGCACTTGTAGCCTGTAGTATGTAGTGTGGCACTATTTCGAGGAGAGGAAGCAGTGAATGGATTCTGAAAAATGGCTTACATGAGTTCCATGTAGTAAAATTACTCTAAGCAACTGTGGGAGTAAGAACAAAAAAGGAATTCTTACACGAGAGGGGTCCTTAGGTGCACATAGAAACAGCTACGTTTGCAAACAAGCGATTAAATATGGTTTAATTCAGGTATCAGAATACTCTGTGTCTTTGGGAAGGCGCTTGGCATGCAATTGTATGTTCTCTGCTGCCCTGAGCAGCTGCTGTGCATTGCTGGAGAGGAGCTGCAAACGCTGGCTGGTGGAGGGCATACTTGTGGGGGAAGGATGAGGAGGATCTCTGGCAAGGCTTGACAGCACATTGTACACACGTAGAATCCCTTTTCACCTGCCCTTAGCATGTGAAAACGGGTGCAGATATATATCTCTGCCAGGATTAAGAGCCCAATCCTAGGTATGTCTACTCTGAAGTAAGTCTTGTTCTAGTCAATGGAGCTTACTCCCAGGAAAGTGCCTAGGATTGCAGCCTAAGAGCCCAATCCTATGCATGTCTACTCAGAAGTCCACTTTAGTGAATGGGGCTTACTGTGGATAGGATGGCAGCCTCAGGGCCCAATCCTGTGCCTGTCTACTCAGAAGTCAGTCCCATTAGAGGCAGTGGGGCTTCCTCCCAGGAAAGTGTGGAGAGGACTGCAGCCTCAGAGCCCCTCCTGTGCCTGTCTACTCAGAAGTCAGTCCCAGTAGAGGCAGTGGGGCTTCCTCCCAGGAAAGTGTGGAGAGGACTGCAGCCACAGAGCCCTTCCTCTGCCTGTCTATTCAGGCTGCAAGGCTATGACACTTTCCCAGGAGTAAGCCCCATTGAACACAGTGGAACTTACTTCTGAGTAGACATGCTTGGGCTCTCAGGCTGCAAGGCTATGCACCCTTTCCCAGGAGCAAGCTCCATTGAGCACAATGAGACATACTTCTGAATAGACACGCCTAGGCTCGTGCTGCAGATTGGCACGGGGGCTGCACCAGCCAGTTTCCTTCCCCTCCTCCTCCACCAAGCCAGTACCTGGGCATTCCGTGGGTGCCGCAGCCCGTCTTGCTGGCTGGCTGGCTGTCCATCCTCCTCCTCGGCGTCAGTGCGTGTCCCCCGCGCCCTCCACCGACTTGGAAGCTGCGCTGGAAAGCAGAGCACGGGGGGAGGGGAGGCGGGCTGGGCTCAGGCGAGAGCTTGGAGATGGGGCAGGAGGGGGTCGTTGTGCGGTCAGGCAGGGGCCAGGCACCCGCCCACCCTGCACTCCCCAGCACCCATCCAGCGAATGCCTCTATTTTGCTCTCCCCTCCTGGAATGCCTCCAAAGGGGAGGGGCCCCTGCAAAAAGGTGCCGGAACTCCGTCCCCCCGCGTTCCATTAGAAAAAAAGCCCTGGATACTGTAGTGCTGACTCACCTTATGGGGTTATTCTATCAAGAATAGGGTTACTCTATGAAGATAATCTTTGTGAAGTGCTTTCATGCTCAGAATGTGCTCGGGTGTACCAGATTGCAGAACGACCCGACAGTATACCTGAATCTTGGTAAAATGCCCATCTTTCATTCTTAGTTAAGTTAGCTGAGCTGAGTCCAATAATGGCAATGATGTTTTCTGCCTTTCCAGCATCAACAGCAAGTGGCTCAAGCAGTAGAACGTGCCAAACAAGTGACCATGGCTGAGCTGAATGCCATCATCGGGGTACGTGGCCTTCCAGGTCTACCTCCTACAGTGTGTATAACCAGCTTTCCTATCTTTATTGCTTGGGTAGCCTTGCTGTGTTTAAACTGTTAAATACCTAGCAACTGTTTTCATAGTTAATACTAGATGTTGGACATTACTTGCTTGGAACCTGTATGTTTTAAAAAATGGATAGAAGGACTGGAACTGTGATTTCTAAGATAATTGCCTATGCACCTTGACTATATTCTAGTTATGTGATGATACTCTGTCTTGCATCACTGAGTTGGGGTCTTAGCAGGTTGCAAAAGCAGTTAATCAAAACTGGTATAGAATCCCTGGGATCAACAGATTTGTTTGGCATTGAAGTGTTTTTGGTAACTAGAACTACTTTCTAGACATGCTTTTTTAACTAATTGAATGCTCTGAATGTCCTAAATAGCCTTGAAGCCTGAATCTAATATGCAGATAGGGGTTCATAGGGTGTACTTGTGCATGATTGTCAATCACAAGTAATTTGTTTTGCATTATTGAGCTTCATGAGCCATGAGTTCCATCCTCTGCATAAAATCGTTTCCCATGTCCCACTGCCACACACTCTGGAATATTGCTCATGTTTCTTGCCCTTCTGTATTAAGCAAAAGGAACTGGAACAAGAAGTGGTCCTTCTGATTTTATTCATATGCAAGTGCCTTGAGCAGATTCAAATTATTCATTTATCAATTTATGTTAATTGCTTGTGAGAAGATGCCCTGCTGGTCTTTATAGTTCCCTCAGACACTTTGTAATGATAATTAGACATGCTGCTGTATGGATTAACAGTGCCATAGCCCAATGACGTCTACAGACAATGGAACCAGTTAATCCATCTGTGCTTAAAATTACATCCCAACTGGAGATGGAAAAAAAACATAAGAGCGAGGGAGGATTAAAAGAATGAGCCTCAGCTTGAAAACTCTCCTTTTATCAGTTTCTCAATTGTAGATCTGCTGTCGCTTTGCCTGTGGTAAGCTATTGGCAGTCAATTAGGTGAAATAAACTGGGAGGGTGACCTTCATTTCCTTTTAATAGCTATTTCTCCCTCCAATGGGGAGCGTCAGTGGATTTTCAGCTTAAATTTTATTCAAGCTGCTTTATTACACTTGACAGATTAGCTTTGCATAAACATACCCCCCTTTTGAACCAGATCCTTGTTTCTCCCCCTTCTCCCATCCAATCAAATACTTAATTATTCTTATTTTAAAATAGTTTGTCTGCTGTCTTCGTGACCCTTTGCTTGTCTCTAATAAATTCTTAATTTAAAAGTTCAGCTCAAGAGTTCACATAGTCTGCTTCTTTGTCTGCTGGTTGACTTAACAAACATCTTTGGTTAAGAGGCGTACTTCTTCTGTTATACTATAGAACGTTTTAGCAGACACTGAATAGCAAAAATGTCCTTAAAATTTTTTTAAATTAAAACCTCTGACATTCGCCCATGAAGCTTTGTGGCATGTCTGACTGTTTTCTACTGAGTGCCCTATAATCCTTTGGTGAGTACACAACTCTGAGTGTGTCTCATGTACAGTTGCCATTCAGCTGAGTACAAGCTGCAAACTGAAATTATCCCTGCTTTGCAGCACTGTCCTATGAATTCTCAGCACTTAATAAAGATTTACCATTAGACTGTAATCAAACTTAAGGCGCTGGTTTCCTTTCAATAGAATCTTGACGTATTTGCATTGTTTTATCAAGATAATATAGACAAGTATCTTACAGTACTCACAGTATTAACCTATCACTGTCATTGAATATATACTGCAGTTTTCAGTGAGTATTCATAAATACTACATTGAGCCCAACTAAACTAGCACAGTCCAGCCTTTTCCCCCCAATCTGAGATTCTTGCATAGCTGATCTTGACAATTCTATTATAGCCTGAAGAAAAGTTGTGTGCAGTCCAAAGCTCATTGCTGCTCCCTCCCTCCCACATTTCTACCCAGTTGATCCAATAAGAGATTCCTTTTTCCCTTTGCACATTTGTATACATCAATAATTATCCTATGCTGCACAATAAGTTTCATGCTTTGACATATGCTTGATTTTGTTTGAAAGGAATTGTGTGCGCTCTGGAAAATTGGAGTAGCATAAAATTGGGCTGACAATTCAGTGGACCTTTGCTCCCCTTCATTGAACATGCACTGTGTCAGCCTCTTTCCCCAGAGGGGAGGAGGCATCGGGAGCCTGTCTGTTCCTACAAGCAGCAGCTGCACTGAAAGTAAACGCAGCCCAGTTTGATAGCAGCTGTCAGTATTGTGCAGAGACCCAACTTAGTGTAAAGAACAATAGCGGAGGCCATGCTCTTAAACTGCAGTGTCTTTCAAGCTAATAAAAGAAATAGTAATTTAACGGTTTAGACGTCTATTGTGAGCATGAAAGATCATGAAAAGACTTCTTTTTAAAATGCAAATAGGCTGGTGCATTCTCCAACATTAGAAATGCAATCAAGTAGCCGGTGGCTTAACTGTGCTAAAGATATTTCTGTACCATAAAAGTAGAAGCAGCAGAGAGGGAAGGGAAGTTGAACATATTCCAAGCAGGTGTTCTGTAAATAGTTTCCTATGCATAGGTAGAATTTTCATCCTTGGTGCTCTTGTTTGTTAAAAGGGTTCTGATTCCTGATGTGGCATAATGACTCCAGTAATTGTTTCTAAATTCTGTCATTGCCTTTTTAATTGAAAATGAGCTATTAGAGGCAAGATTGAATTTGTGTTTCTGTTCGGACACATAAATTGAGGGTTGTGTATGTTGGGGGAGGGGAACAAACCTCTAATTAGCAAAAATGAAAAGTTATTGAAAAATGCACTCTTTTAAAATGCAAAAGCAAGCTAACCCCAAGAGTGGCAAGTAACTCTATTATACGGGAAAATAGATATTGATGGAAGAACAAAGGGAGCTTGCTACCAAAAAGAAGCCGCAAACTGGGCATTGTACTATTTGGATACAACCAATATACAGCTACAATTATATTACAATTATTATGTGACTTGGTAGTTATTGCTGTGGAAGGATCACTGAGATTGTTTGTAAGAACAAAGGACAAGTGGCACAAAATTATGCATATCCCAGTCTATGTGGGCAGCCTTGTTTGTATTTGACGATCTTACCTATAATTAACCAAAATTAAGTGAGGTAGTAAATTGGCAAGCTAAACATTTCTTTTAAAAATAACTGCATGTGATACTGTGCATTTAAATGTTTAAGCATGAATGGTAGTAGGTTTTTACATTGAAGTGAAAGAAATCTAGATTATGGCATGAAGGGTTTAAGTGGATTATCTTGGTAGAATTTGAAGGGATTGAAGGAAGAAGATAGTTAAGCAACAGGCTGGAAAATTAAAAGTGTGTAGTTGTGTGTGCCAGGAAGTCTGCAGGATAGTTGTAATTAGTACACCCTGATGTCCAATAACATTACTTTACAAGATTGGTACAGATTGGGCAGAATTATTGAGACAAAACTTGATGAATTGTGAAGTCATACCAAGTGCAACATTATAGCTTTCCCAAGAAAGAGGCAGCCTGTGAGTGTATTTTTGTGTAGCTTGTTCAGCGAGAATTTAATACTGGAGGTGTCTGGTTCTCTCTTCCACCCCCCATCTCCTTTTTGAGGTGTGCTGCTAATGGTTCTGTGAAGTATCTCTGGGATTGACAGTACTTGTGAGACAGATTGAGTTGTTGGCCTCCAAAGAGCTTTCCATAGTTGCATGAGGTGATTGACTGAAGGATTAGCAAGATGCTGGATTACTTTTCTACTTCTTGGCTGTGGTTGCCAACTATCTTTGAGATTCTAGTGTGTGAAGCTTAAGAGGATGAGGTTAACCTCTTGAGGGTTTATTATGACCATGTAGTTAATGCTCAAGTGATTTAAAAACAGCCTTGCTGATGTAAGATGTGAGTCATTAAGAAGACAATCTATCAATCAGTCATCCAATTCACTCAGTCCCTCCCTTCACCAGTGCAAAGTGATGACCTTTCTTTCACTCAGGGAGAAGGGAGGGGTCTGCTGGAGAGAGAAGGATTGATGGATTGTCAGCCACCTGCCCTCTCTCTCTCATTAAGGAGGCTATTGTTAAATGACTGTTCAGTTTTTTAAACTGATTTTAAAGGGATGCATTTTTTCCCTTCTCCAGGGATCAGCACATTCCTTCTCATTTGCAGTGGCCATTCCTGTTGAGTCAAATCTGTGCATAAAAAAATCTGTGTATAAATAGGCTGGACCTATACTCTCTATTTACTCTTCTCTCTGTCTCCACGCCCTGCCCCACCCCACTTTAAATATGGTTACATCTATGTTATTGCCTGAAGACGGGTGATGTGAGTGTGGGAAGAGGTGGCAAGTCAGGTATTCAGCTATCGCTGGCAGATATGGAACTGAAGTAATTAGTTCAGACATCTGAAAACACTCCAGAGCTTTCATGTGATCCTTGGGCTTTCTGATATTTCCAGGTTTTCCTAATTTGTTGTCTGCCTCACAGTATTGTGTTTTTATTCACTGTCCCCAACTCTTTTCTGGAAATGAAAACTCAAACAGATTTGTTGTTGTAGATTTTCTTAGCCAAGTTTACTAAACACACTTTACTTTCAGTAAACAGCACAGAATTACAAAGTATAGATCTCTTCCCCCCCTCCCCCATTAGCTTTTCCTATTTTTCCATCTTCTTCACTTTGGCAGGAACCTTTCAAGAAAAGTTGCAAGATGATAAGAAGCAAAGATTACTAATTAGTTCAATTGAGGGTGTTCAAATTATTATGATTTTTTAAAAATCCAGTTTAGGTTATATCTCCTGTCTTGTCAGTGACCATAGCCAAGACATTAGACAGGATAACGGTGCAATGGATACATAACAAGTTACTTAGTTTTCCTATATAGGCATGCGTTGCTTAAAAATGAACTGCATATAGGATGTGGTCAAAGCACAGCAAAGAGGCTGTTAATGAGACAATCCCATAGCCTGCATCAGTGCATCGGTTTACACAACAAAGGCACTAGATTTGGGCTGAATGTTCACTTAATGACCTAATCGCATAGCAATGGAGATCAGAGAATATATCCCCAGCATTAAGTGACACACACCTGTATTAAGTTTTGTAGATGAATTTTCCTGGTCATCATGACAAATACAATGGGCCCTCCTTATCCCCAAGTTTGGCACCCTTGGGTTTGACTTAACACAGGTGCCTACCTCACGTCTGGAGGGCCTCGGGGATTTCCAGTAAGTGACCAGAAGACGCTTCCGATTGTGTCCAGGAGATCATTGAGACTTTCCCCATGGATTTGATTATCTGCAGAAATCAGTATCTGGGGTGGGGGGTGGGGTCAGGGAACAGATCCCCTGCAGATAGGTCCACTTTAATAACTGATTTGTAATATCAGCCGTAGTTGGGGCACTCTGAAAAGTGATTTTAAATGTCATAAATGAAATTAATGTTAAACCTGAAAGTGTAAAGGAAAATCTTTCTATGCATTGCACAGCTGAGTGTGTTTGCTTCCTTTCTGGACCTGAACACCATGGTTGGTTTCAGCTAACAGGGAACTGGGCTAAATTTGGAATAATAGCCTTGCCTCTTTCTCTTGCTTTATTCATAGCAATAGTCTTAGATGGACAGGTGATAATTAACCACTCCCAGGAGATTAGTGAAGAGATAATTAGCCACAACCATGTCCTTGCCCTCCCATTCATTCTTCAGCTCTGGTGCAGCAGGGCCGCACAACCCATGCTGTATCCAGTTCTACGAAGAAGCAGGCTGGAGAACTCTTTGGGGAAGGGGACATTCACCCAAGCCTGCTCAATGGGGCTACTCAGATCTGCAGCCGCCAAATGGCGAGCACAATTTCTAGGAGCCTTGTTTTGGGCTTTCAAGTCTGGGAAGAGGATTTAGTGTGTACCAGTACCCACCCTCTCCTGGGCCTGATCCACCCTTCCCCAGACCCTGTGCTGCCTGGCAGGTGCTTACCTGCTCTCTTTGGATCCAGCGCTGGCAGGTCAGTACAAGCTTTCTTGCCAGTGATGCTTACTTGCCATAAAGCACATTGCAACACCCAGCATGTTTGTGACACCCCAGGCCAGCATAGCAATTGCTGTGCTAGTGTTCATCAAGAATAGGATTGTGCCATTAGTTGCTTCACAAGATGCATGCAGATTTCGGTAGTGCAACAAAAAGTGCAATCATCCCATCTACTACAAAAAAAAAAATCATACAAGGAGGTGGCTTAGTCTGTACCGTGTTCTGTTACAGTTGCCCTTGACTGGCTTTTGTTCCACACACAAGCATGTACCTGTTAAAGGTATGGCTTTGCCTATCTTCCATTGTTGAAATCGTTGTTTTTGTATTACAGGCGTGTCCATGTATCTGTGGAGGTTCTGAAACGGAACTCCAGTGGATACGTGAATTCACTGATAGGGGGTGATGCCCCACCCTCCAGAGGTGAGGTTCACCTGCGGCCTCTGCCAGACTCAGAATGATTTAAAACTGCCTCCCCCCCTAAAAAAAGAGAGGCTACTTTAGTTTCCATGGATAAACTGGAAATGATGTTTTTAATGTCTTATAAGTCTGTTACATCTGAATGCATTTATGAAAATGCACATGTGCAAAACATATATGACTAGTTTTGTAAAGATGCAGGCAGTGTCCGTTCTTTCGGAAATCTGTTAAATCGAGGTCCATTATAAGGAATAACATAGGACACTTTTTCATAAATTGTCTCTTGTAACATCAGATAGTTGTATGGGTTTCGCTTTCCAATCTCTCTTAAGTTTGTATACCAAATAAAAACCAAGAGAGACTATATTTTGATGACAAAGTACATTGTTTTGTCAGTATAAAGAGAATTT
This sequence comes from Tiliqua scincoides, assembly GCF_035046505.1. Taxonomy (NCBI): domain Eukaryota; kingdom Metazoa; phylum Chordata; class Lepidosauria; order Squamata; family Scincidae; genus Tiliqua; species Tiliqua scincoides. Next base: position 65,812,233 of record NC_089822.1, read on the forward strand.
TAACTTTTTGGTCCACTATTCCATAACAGTTCTAGGCTCAGTGTTGGAAGGGATTTTAACTGCCAACATCACATGTACAGCTTTTTCAGATTTTGTTTCAGGAACTTAGACATAGCTCTCTAGATAAGTAGTAGTGATAACTGGAGGTAAGGGCAACATAAATTGTTATGTTCCTCTGAGCTCATTTCTCATGACAGATGTCTAACTTCTAATGAGCATGCCTGGCATTCTGTTATAGCAGGGGTGCTCACACTTTTTTGTCTCGAGAGCTACTTTGAAACCCAGCAAGGCCCGGAGATCTACCAGAGTTTTTTTTACAATGTTCGCGCCATCATAACATATAACATTTATGTGTACAATGTATGTTGGTGTACCTTGAGCCCCACTGAGTATAACAGGACTTACTCCTGACTAGACATGCCTAGGATTAGGCTGTGAGGCTGCAATCCTAGCCACACTTACCTGGGAGTAAGCCCCATTGAGTACAATGGGCCTTACTCCCGGTGTTTCCTCCCAGAGGCCCCTGAAGGGGGGGGGGGTCGGCACTCCGCAATCTACTCATTTTGCCTCGCGATCTACCGGTAGATCGCAATCCACCTATTGAGCACCCCTGTGTTATACTATTTCTGGCATACTTAGTTTCTTGACACTACGAGCTTTATAAAAGTGATGGGGCAGGCATTAATTTACAATGAACCCTCAATTTAATGGAGCAGTGGGGGGAGGGGTATCCATTAAATGCTGAAAGTCTGTCTGAATGTGTTTATGAAAATACACATGTGCAAAACATATATGGCTAGTTTTGTAAAGATGCAGGCAGTGTCCGTTATTTTGGAAATCTGTTAAATCGAGGTCCATTAAATTGAGGGGTCACTGTACTTGAAGTAACAAAAAAGTTGATGTCATGCATACTGCAATGTTAAGGAAGGAATACATATGAATTTCATTTTTCTTCGCAAAGATAATTTAAGGCACATTGACATGAGATACTTAGACCAGGATCCAAACAGTCCTGTATGTCAACAAGAAGTGCTTCCACTCATTGAAAGAAAGATAGGCAGTTTTGCTTTCCATCTGCATCCTCTTGTACCAATGGCCTATGTCAGAAGGCCAGATGCAAGGGAGGGCACCAGGATGCAGGTCTCTTGTTATCTGGTGTGCTCCCTGGGGCATTTGGTGGGGCCGCTGTGAGATACAGAAAGCTGGACTAGATGGGCCTATGGCCTGATCCAGTGGGCTGTTCTTATGTTCTCTGGAGAGTGTTCTGAAGGCTGGAGAGGCTGCGTGCAGCCTCCCCATACCTCAGAACATCTTTCAGTGGCAAGGGGAGCACAGCCCCCTTCACCTCCAGAGGTTTACAGGGCTTGCCGTGGGCCAGATGGCGGCTCGTCATGGGCTGTGTTTGGCCCATTTGGCCCATGGGCTGGGGTTTGGAGACCCCCAGTAGAGTGTATTGAGAATAACTCTTAACTAATAAGAAATGGACTAACTTTTTCACTTGGATTCATTCTCTGGCTTGTATGCTGTCATTATTTCATGGGGGGGGGAATACGGGGATGAATGTTAAGGGGGGGAGGCAGAAACATGGTCAACAAGTTTGAGAGGGGCATTTATAAATGCAAGTTGACTGAGAGAGTGTCACACAGATTGTTCTGTATGAGACAGGCTCCAAACAAAAGTTGCAATGGAGCCCTAATTTAAAAGCTGGGATTCTTCTTTCTCTTTACTCAAAGCAGTTGTGAAAATACTTTGGGGGCTGAGGAGATGTGGGCAAGCTGTAGTTTTAGTCTGCGCTAATTCTGTTAATATAGAAGTGGATTTGGAGAGGTGCCAGATGTCCAAGAGTCTAGACTGCACAAATCTCCTGTTAGTCGGGCGGCAGATTAAATTACACGGCTCAGTTCTGTAATACAAAGTGGGATCAATACCTGAGGAAATATTCCAGAAGTTGTGAAATCTAGTATGGGGTTATTAGTTGGAGGAGGCTGAGATTGGGGAGGCTTTGGAATAGGAAGTAGTCTTGATTTCAGTTGACTAACCAGTTCTTCTTTTCTTTCCCTCCTTCACATGGTTGGCGGCTGCATGTACGACGTCTGCCTGGAAATACCATCACCAATGACAGCAACAGCAGTTGCAGGCTCAGCACCTCTCTCATGGCCATGGACCTCCAGTGCCTCTAACTCCTCACCCGTCAGGACTTCAGCCTCCTGGGATTCCTCCGCTTGGGAGCAGCGCTGGCCTTCTTGCCCTCTCAAGTGCTCTGGGTGGGCAGTCTCACTTGGCAATAAAAGATGACAAGAAGCATCACGATACAGACCACCACAGAGGTGAGAGGCATGGAAAGCCTGATTAGGACATTGTCAAATGAATCTTTGCACATTGCTGCAAATGGCGGGCATCTCAAAAGAAATTGAACAATGTAGAACGAAAGCCAAGAACAAACTGATTTGCCAAACCTTAAAAATAGCGTTCTGCATTTTATACCACTGAAGCAAGATTCAGCTTGAACTTCTCAGTATTTGAGCTTGGAGATCACTGAGATCTCCTGCTTTTTATGACATGCAGGGCATTTTGACATCCTGACAGATGCATAGATGTAACCTCAGTGGCCTGCACAATGTTGTGGAAAATTGTTAAACAGAATAAGTGGGTAATTCTTCTTTTTTTTCCTCCCTCTCTCTTTTTTTTGTTTTTTTTCTTCCCCCCCAAGTGTTTATTGGAAAAAGATGTTGGGTGGGAAAGGAGGGCAAATGAAGAGTCAAATTTTAAGGTGAATGTGTCGAAATGAGAGGCTTAGAACATTACATCTGTTTTGTAAGTTTGTTTAGGATACAATTTAAATATTGGGCAAAATTGCACTTGAATAATTTTTTGAAAAAAGTAATTTATTCTGTCATGGAAAGAACTAGGTTTTTGTGTATGGTTAAACTGTAAATCATGTTTACAAAATGTAATTTTCAGGAAATCACTGTATTAGGAATGTGCAATGACTTATATAAATAAAAGCCATTTTAAAACTGTTCGCGGCTTGCGTTCTAATTTTCCCCCCTTTTTTATTTCTGTTCTTGCCTCTGTGTCTGAACGGGCATGTCTGTGCATTTCTTGGTTACTACGGGAACAGACAGAGATCCAGGCACAGTAAGTACCAATATTCCTGATAACGTTAACTTTTTCAATTACTACAGTAGTTGATAGCCCAGAAATTCACGTTTTCTTCCCTCTAGGATAGTTGCCACTTCTCTCCTAGTTTAAATAAGAGGCATGTTGTTTCCTGTTTGAATAATGCTGTGCTTTGTTGGAGGAATTAAGATACTTTTTGTTGTTGTTGATCAACCTTTGTAGCAGTTATAATAAATCCCTGTAAACTAATCTGGTTTTGGATATTAGCCACTCAAGCCTACGTTAATTGCATTACGTGTTGGAAAACAGGTGAGATGATAAAATCGCACATTAGCAATCACCAGGGATTAGCCATTTTTCTAACTTCATATATACTTGTCTTAAGTACGTGCTTAGCATTTCAGGAACATTTTCCATCTCTCTTACTCCCCCCCTTCCCAAAACATTGTTAATCTGTAGAGATGACTAACATTTTCTAGTTAATGTGGTTGTTTTGATCTCTTGCCACAAATCTTTGGTTGTCCCACAGGACTCATTCACTGTCACTGTTATCAGAAGATGACTTGGCGCTTCTACAACTTTCATAACGTAACTTTAACCTACTGCTTGCATTGCTTCAGAAATGTGATTTGGTGGCAGTCACTTTCCCATTTCTGTTAATGCCATCTAACACTTTATGCAACCAACCACTCACAGTATTTTATCAATCCTAGCCCAAAGCCTTGAAATGGACATACATTGGAGGCTGTCTTTGTTTTGCTTCCATTGGCAGTGTAAGTAGTAGGTAGGAGGTTAGGAAGAGCATGTCTGCATGAACTGTTCACCTGGACCCCCCACCACAGGACATTGTGGGGGATGTGTATTTGTATTATAGCTTAATCACAACTGAAAAGGATAGCTATCTATTTGTTACATAGAACATTGCCTACTAATATGGTGCCATCCATGTATGTAGCATTTAAAGTTTAATTGGCTTAGCTGTGGTTTAACTGGGCAAGCATAGTATTGCCATAACTATATTCTTTTCTGGAGAAATCAAAACTGGTCATAGTCATTCATGCCTTGGTAACTCCAAAATTAGATTATGGTAATGTGTATAAGTTTATCATTGCGGAAAGTCCAGAAACATCTGTTTGGTCCAGGATATGGAGCCAGCATTCTTTTTGGTATTGAAAAATTGCCAACTTTGCTGACTGTCAGTTGTTTCAGGGCTCAGTTAAAGGTGCTGGTTTTACCCAGGCTCCAAGCCATTTGAGGCCTTGATCTTCAGAATCAGTGTCTTCTATAAGAACTTGACTGAAAAGTTTGCTTCTGGGACCCTTCACTTTGCCTACCTAGTGTTGAAAGTTTGGCAAGTGGACACAAGTGAAGAGGCCCTTTGAAATCATTAGGGTGTCTAGATTGTGGAATGGTTTCCCCACAAATGGTCTGTGCAGCCCTTTCATGGCCCAGTTTTAGATGGGCATTGGAGACTGTTTTATACCAGCAGTCATTTTTAAGATAAGACTTCTCCATGTATACTTACCTCAATGTTACTTTTATGATGGTGGTTTTGACAGTGTTTGTACTATGTTGTGTTTTAGCAATTGCAAGCTGCTTAGAGAAGGGGTTGATATTCATAGTTATGATGATTAATAGTATTAAAAATGCTGAATATAAATCACAATAAAAACCTATCACCAGTTTTTATGGCTTGGTATGATATATGTTTGTTGCCAGTGTGCAACTTTGGGCCCAATCCTATCCAACAATCCAGTGCTGATGCAGTCACAATGCAGCTCCTAGGTAAGGGAACAAATGTTCCCTTACCTTGAGGAGGTCTCATGACAGTTCTCCTACTGCAGGATGCAGTTACACACCCCATTGGCACAACTGCATCAGTGCTGGAAAGTTGGCTAAAAGTTGACTCTTTGTCAGCTTATCCCTCTTCCTTCTCCCCTCTTCACACTGGCTTCCTCCCTGAACATTAATGCTGCTTTGGAATATGATCTCCATATAATATGAATAGGGACCCTACCTCAAAAACCTTTTTTTAAAAAAAAAAAAAAATTGTGTATCATATGTTCAGCTAAGACTGACGTAAAGAGTGAGCTTGGACTGGAGAAGGAGAAATCTTCCATTGTAAATGCTTTAAACAAATTAACTATAAAAGCAAACAAACAAAAGTAACCTGAACCAGACTTCTTCTATAGGCATCCACCAAAACACAGCTATAGAAAGTATATGTTGTAAAGTGTATGTTGATCTAATGAGAGAATACCTCAGCTTTCTTTATTGACACTGTTCAGTTGTGTAATGGTAAACTTAAAAGTGCATCAATTCGTTATGACACCATGCTAGGAGCCATGCCCGCCCCAGACTATACAAAAAACCCAGAACATCAAATGAAATGTTTTTTTCTTATCCTGACACTTGTTTTTACTTGGGAATTTATCATATTTCATTAGCTATTTTTAGCTTAAGCTCTTGGAGTGGGTTGTGATAGTTTAAAACAAATGTATAACCGTTAAAAAAACAGAACTGAAGAAAATTGTTCATAAATGAATATGGCATTGTAATGCCATATTTCTACTCTGCATTTCTACTCAGAAGTAAGTTCCATTGTGTTCTGTAGGACTTATTCCCAGGTAAATTTGCATAAAATTGTAGGTCTGGTGTAATGTGAACTGCATTACTGTCTGTCAGTCAGCCCTGGAAAGATAATGCTTAGGTCAGTGTTTCTCAACCAGTGGTATGGATACCACTGGTAGTACTTGCAGTAGTGTCTGGCGTACTTGCAAGACTCCTGACCAACTGCTGCCCAGCTGTGACACCAGCATCAGGATGCAATGAACAGTGGTAGAGCTCTCCATGGGCAGAGCTCCAGTGTGTGCTTTTTGCATGTTTGAAAAAGCCCTCCTGTCTTCTCTGAGTTAGTGGTGTCCCATCTGGCCTCCCAACCTGGAAGTAAATGGTGATGATATAACTTCAAGAGGTACTTCCAGTAGGTGGACAATGCAAAGTGGTATAGCTGGGGACAAACATTGAGAAATGCTGGCCCAGGTGGGCAATAAATGGACCAAGGCAAAATTCTGTTTGCTTCTACTGAATCCAAGTACTTCTTCATGGCCAAAATCTATTCAAAACAAGCTACTGCTGATCACTCTTGCTAATGATATCACTGCCCCTGCTGCAAGTGAAGTCCTAGAGAGAGATATAATGTGTGTGTGTGTGTGTGTGTGTGTGTGTGAGAGAGAGAGAGAGAGAGAGAGAGAGAGAGAGAGAGAATCACAAAATGGATTGAATCCAAAGAACTGTGAGTGGCATGATCTACTAGCCCTGTTTTGTAAAAGCTTGCAGAAGAGTTTGTATTGTGCTGGGATAGCTTGGTTCCATATGTGTGCGTGTAAAAAGAAAAATATATTTCTTCCCCTCTGAACACTCTTAAACCACATTCTCCAATATTCCCTTCATGAGCTGGAGGTACATTTCACATATAGATAGGCATCTCTGGAAACAGTTACATTCTGCAGTCCCTCAGAGTAACTTGCTTAAGCAATAACAATAATGAGATCAGGATTGACGCTTGCTGACAAATGTGAGAGCAAAATGTAAACACAGGAGTTCCGAACAATAGAAGAATGTCAGTAAATGTCTTGAATACTTTCTTTCTAAATACTTTGCTGTTTTGATCATCTGTGTTGAAAGCAGAATGTAAATCTGCATTCAGTACAGGAAGTCCCCAACTTGTAAATGGGTTGTGTTCCAGCAGTTTTGTTTTCCAAGTTGGTTGTTCAGAACTCAGAATCTGTTTTCAGTGTAATAAATGAAGTTCCCAGGCTGAACCCCAAAGGCCTATTTAGTCCAGCTCTCTTCTTCCTTTCCATTGTCCTTCCTACCATCTTTCTCCTCTGTTTCTTCCTTTTTTCTTTCCTCTCTCCTTTCTTTGACCTCTACCTCATCCTTGTGCTCTACTCCCTGGCCAGATTGATTGCCCAGTTCTCACAGAGCTGACAATGACTTGGAAAATCACAAGTTGCTGAGGAGCATATACATTCTTGTTCATGGGTGCAGATTGGTATTTTTATGCCTGATATTGTTAATATCTCAGATGCTCAGATGTTTGCGACTTAAGGGATCCCCATAATGAGGAGTTCATTTTATAAGCTATTAAAAAAGAACCAGTGTGCTGTAGTAATTGTTGAACTAGAACCAGGGGAACAGGGTTCAAATTCTTACACAGCCCTGAAGTTCATTGAATGATGCTGTTTCTCAGCTTAATCTTCCTTCCCTCACAACAAACTGATGAGGTGGAGAGAATCTTGTAGGCCACTGTAGTGGAGAAATAAAAATATAACACATAGAATTAATCCAAGCTAGCACAGTCAGTGCTTGTTATCTACTAGGGCTGTGGTTTTCAAACTCCCCAGGAGTTTGAAACCCGCAGTAAGTTCGTGCAAGGGAGGGGAGGGAGGCAGCGGGGGCGGGCGGAGGGCAGCAACGCGATCCCCAGGATCGTGCTGCTCAGGGGGATGCAGGGACTGGGATGCACTCACCAGTCCCTGTAGCAGCCTTCCCGGGGTGTGGGGAGCCCTGCGCGAGCCTCTGCAGGGCTTCCTAGGACAGGGAAAGTGAAAGTGGAGCAATCGTGCTCTGCCTCTGCAAAACTGGAAGTGGAGTGCGATCGTTCCACTTTCACTTTCCCTGACCTGGGAGCCCTGCAGAGGCTCATGCAGGGCTCCCCACACCTCGGGAAGGCTGCTGCAGACACTGGTGAGTGCACTCCAGTCCCTGCAACCCCGTAAGAAGTGAAAGCAGAGCGACAACGCTTCACTTCCAGTTTAGCAGAGGCGGGGTGCAGTTGCCCCACTTTCACTCTGGAAGCATCGGGGAGCCCTGCTGACAGTTGTGCAGGGCTCCCCACACCCCTGGGAGGCTGCAGGAGGCTGTGTTGAGTGCAACCAAGACCCTGCAGCCCTCTGAGTGGCACAATCCTTGGGATTCACACCGCTGCCTCCTCCCCGCCTCCTCCCTGCCCCCGCCCCTTAAGGGCAAAGAGGCCAGGACCCACAGGCTGGGGTGTCACAATGTCCCAATCTGAAAACTTCTGCACTAGGGTTAAGTTCCTGGAAATCCTAGTGGATAGCGAATTTGCAGATAATGAACCATTGATCCTATGGAATCAATGTGGTTGGATACAAGGGGTTCCCTGGGGTACCATACAAAAGGGGTACCATCAGAAGAATCTAGCCGAGACCTTCAGGAAACCAGCAGAGTGCAGCAGGAAGTGCCAAAATGTCTCTGAACGCTGCAGAGACCTTCCAGAGGCTGCAAGGACCTTCAGAGTGGCACCTGCAACCAGCACAGACCTCTTTAAAATGACTTGCTGAAGTTTCCACCAACCATTTTAAAGGAGTCCATGCTGGTCAACAGGCATCATTCTGAAGGTCCCTGCAGCCTATAGGACAGTGGTTCCCAACCTTTAGGAGCCCATGAACCACTGAGACAAAAATTGGAATTGGCCTGGACTACATGGCCCCCAAGTGGTATTTAATAAGGGGGTACAATGTTTCTTTTGGACCCCTTCCCAAAGGGGGAGGGGAAGGGGTAAAACAGAGTAGGGGAGGGTGGCGACAGGGGTGGGCAGAACAGGGATGGAGAGGGGGCAAAACAGTTAGGGGGTCAGTTGCAGAAGCAGGCATTTTCTTTGGAACCCTGATCTGCCTGCCCACACTGTGTCAGCAGTTAAATATAGGATGCAATCCTAACCCCTTATGTCAGTACTCTCCAGCACTGGCATAGTGGTGCCAATGGGGCATGTGCTGCATCCTGCAGTTGGGTGTCACTCACAGAGGCCTCCTCAAAGTAAGGGAATGTTTGTTCCCCTACCTCATAGCTGCATTGCCCTTATGTCAGTGCTGCAAAGCTGACTGCAGGCAGTTCATTCTTTGCCCTCTCTGGTGGTCTGTGGGGGAGCATGCTAGAAGTGATCAAAGGCAATCTTTTTTTTTCCTGAGACTTTGCAGACCACTTCTCAGCATCTCACGGACCACCTGTGGTCCCCAGACCCCAACTCCACAGGTTGGAAACCAGTACTCCAGAAGGTCTCTGAATGGCAGATAACAAGAACAGAGACACGGATAATGAGAGAAGGTAGCAATTCTGCCCCTTGCGGGTAAGCGAATTCATATATAAAGAGAATGAATGTAGTTTTTCTGAAGTGTATGTTTTCATGTTACTTTGAGATAGCTTCAATAAGAACCTTACAAATATCCAGCCTTAGCATATGTCATACCGATTTTTAAAAATCTTATATCATGTTTTCTGATCTAGTGCCATACACTTAGAATGGACACTTCTGCTCAAATCCTAGTGACCTGTACATTTTTTATATTCTGCTTAACATGCTGGTACCTCTGCATTCCTATGCATTCTTACTCATTTCCACTATTTTCAGTAGAGCTTACACCCAAGGAAGTGTGCATAGGATTGCAGCCCTGGTAAACATACCAAAGTATCTGGCAAAAGCTCTAATCTCTCACCAAGCCAGTATTACAGTTTTTTTAAAAAAGTAATTCAGAATTTTACAGCTTTTAAGGAACTGTTGGTTTGGACTACTGGTTAAGTCAAAGGAACCTGCTAGAACACACAGACTAACAGAATTGTGTCTCCTGGCTTGGAGCCCCCAATCTAACTTCAGTACTGAATTTTCATTGTACGTGCTCATTGTAGAGCTTCTGGTTTTGTTTTCTAAAGTGGTTCAGTTTTGGGTGTCCATTCTGAGAACCAAGGTTTGGGTGTATGTCATAAATTGTCCTGGACGACAGTGTTTATAAGACAGGAGAGCTAGTGATTTCATGCTGTTGGTATCGCTACATAGTAACATTGGTGAGCCTTTCTCTTTACTACAGACTTGCATGTAAGTGTGGCTGGGGAATGTATGACTTTTGTATCCAACTCTGAGTCACAGCATTGGTTTACCTCTGTCTTCTAGTTATTTATCAGACTTCTCTGAAATAACCATCTCTGGCCTTGACACTTCCATAGTTTACTAGGTTGGGTGGGTGGAATGGGGTGGGGCTTCAACTGGCTTCAGCCTTCCCAGGAATGAATGATCTGTGAATGTCAAACATTAGATTTTATCTTAAGCCCTTGGTTGTGTGATTGTGTGCACCTGTTGCTTGGAAGATTGGTGTGTCCTCTTTTGAAGCCAGCAAGGAGTCAAAGAATCAGGGCATCTCTTTGAACCACATTACAGAATTTATATGCTGACTTCAGCAGCAACTGTTTTGGGTGTAGGATTCATCAGACTGTTCTGTACTAGCACTTTGTTCCATGTGAAATACGAGTGTGTGTCCTTTCTGTTTCAGAAAGCATTACTCATTTTAAATAATTGCCTGTGCCCAAAATTCAGGGCTTAACTGGGCGCTCCAGTCCTCTTCCAACTAAGAGGATCACATCAGCAGTAGCTTTCGTCTCCTTCCAGTGCTGCTGGAAAGAAGAAGAGGAGAAGAAAGCTGCCATGGGCTCCAAATCACTATGATTAACGAAGTACCAAGAAGAGGCCATTTGAAGCCCACTCCTTCCCTTTCCCGTTACTCATCATGAGGGTGATGTGATTCGGCACTGTTTCATTTTGCAATAAGCATGAATCCACCCAAGGTGGTGGTGGGGTTCCCAGAATCCCCTTTCCTGTTCATTTCAAAGATGGATGTAGATACAGTATAATTAAATGATAGTCTTTTTGTAAACTTGCATATCAGAATACGGAAGACTCATTGAAATGAGCGGTAATTCCCTTCATCACTGTAAGCCAAACACAAGATGAATGTTTGGGGGATTGTGATCGGTGACAGGAAGGACAGTTCCAGTAAGCACCTCTCCAGCAGAATTATAATAGAGGAAATCTGTAAATAACAGTACCAAGAGACTGGGAAAAAATTACTCATAAAATTGATTCAATCACTTAGGCCAATCTGGATAAATAACGTCAGCTTTGCGTTCTTAATCCTTGATAAATTGGGTTCTGACCATGAAAGCAAGGATTATCCTCAATTAAAATGTCTGGTCCACTGGAATTAAGACAAAACAAACTGGTGTCATGTTGTTTCTCTTAGCAAGCCTATAGCAATTGACAGTCCTACAAACAAAATTAATTCACACTACAGATTTAAATTCACTGAAAATATTGTACTTTTCAAGTTGTAGCTTCCTTTGCAGAAAAATAAGTGGTTCTCATCAGCTTGTCAAACCAGTCACCAGCTAGAGCTCACCTTCTCCTTTTTTCATCTTGGTGTGTGTGATTAACTATAAGATAAGCAAAGTAACTCATTGTGTTCTGTCATCATAAACACTGTGCTGTAAGCTCCTGCTTTTGTAATCATTTTGCTTCTCAGTTATGATGTCATAAAGATGAGTTCCAGGACTTGCAACCATCAAACAGAGGCAGCGTCAGAGAATACTGCCTACAAGTGGTGCACAGTGGTCCTGCTTGCGTTGCAGACAGACATGCTAGGACAAATGTTAAATGGAGATGCAAGATGCTTTCACATCAAAGGCAATAATAAACTTCTCATGGTTACTGTTATATTGCCACTGCTGATTGATCAGGGCTCTGTGACTAGGCAAACATGCAGGTCTCCTGTATTGTGAGATGATTTTCAGTGGAGATGTGACGTGGGAAGTCACTGCACTATATGCATAACCCATATGGTTACCGCTAGTATTGTTAACTATAGTGTAGTCCTAACCACCTTTTTTTTTCCAGTAGCTATAGCAGCACCAAAGTTGTATATACAGATAACTTATGTGCTACATCTGCATCTTCTAGGCAAGGCTTCATAACCTATTGATAGTTCTGGCCGGGGATGCATGAAGTGCTTGGATTGGTTGTATTCTAAAACTTTTTGTGGACAATCACTTTAGTCACTTATACTCTACTAGCCACTTGAGTGAAATATGATATTTTTGCTTGCCTGCAAGATACCTACTTGTGCAACAGACGGAGAGCTAAAGAGAGAGAAAATGTGTGTGAGATCAACAAACCTTTTCGTCCATCCACTTCCTCTTCTCAAGTTCTTAAGAAGTGACATCACATTTGTTTTTTCATTACTAGCTAACAGTTAAGCCTCCCCACACTAGGAATTCACTCAGGATGTATACAAATCACTGCTGTATATGCTGATTAATAGCCTGTTTTCCATTAACTTTGTCTGCAAGCTAAACAATGTAGAAATGATGTTGCTTCCTATTGAGCATCCTGTATGTTGCATATCCCCATTACTCGCAAGGTGAACTTGGTTGCAAAACTAATCTAAGCTCAACAGTTCAGCTAGAAATTCTGAATTGCCTGGATGTCCTTTGTATCTCTTCTTCCTGGTTCCTCAGGTCTTTGTATAAAAGCAGCTTCTCTCATCTACTCTTCTTCAAGTTTTCTGTCTTACTCTTCCCTATTCCTACATATATGAAAAGCTACTCCCCTGTAACATTAGGACAAAGTCTCAAAACTACCAGAAGGATGCTAACTCCCACAGTGCTGTGTATCTGTCTGCTTATAGGCAGGTGATTGTGCTCAGTGTTCAACCTCTTGTGCATTGCTGGTAATCTACAATATAGGTGCTACTTATGGTGGCACACAAAGCTTGATCCTCTTTCCGTGGACAAGATTGCACGAAGTGGGCTGGGAGCAAGCCTGGACATTGAATGACCAGGTGCAAGGCAACTCTGCCAGTGAGTTGCCACACTGGGTATATTGGTGAAAAACTTGTTATCCCATCTTTCTTCATCTTCTGCATCAATTGATATAACCAATAAAAGTCCAAGCACACACTATAAAGATCAAGTTATAAAATCCAGGTTCAGTGAGATGCAATGACGATAGTACTGCAATGCGATCATCTCTTAAATGTTTGAGAAGATAAAGAAATTCAGCTTGGCACAAAAAAGGGGCAGCATCAAACCTATTTCTGTGCAGGATATTCCACCATACTACCCCAGAAAAGGTCCTTCTAATATACTGTTTACTATTATATATAATACCTGCATTGAACAATACACTTTATATTGTTAACACATTGGTATATACAGGGCTTTTTTGTAATGGAACGCACCGGAACGGTGTTCCGGCACCTTTTCCCCCCTCCTCCTGGCCCCCACCTTTTCCCCCTCTTCCTGGCCCCCACCTTTTTTCCCCCTCCCTGCGGCACTGCTGGCTAGGGAGGGATTCGAACCGGCACCTTTTCCCCCCTCCTGGCCCCCACCTTTTTCCCCCTCCTGGCCCCCACCTTTTCCCCCCTCCTCCTGGCCCCCACCACCTTTTTTCCCCTCCCTGCACCACCCAGCACTGCTGGCTAAGGAGGGATTTGAACCTCCAACCTTGTGCTCCACAGCCCAGCACTCTCTCCATTGGGCTATAGGAAAGCCTAGAGTTACAGTGTTCAGAACTAATATATAAGGTCCTGAGCCCAGCTGGTGGCCATCAGCGCCTCAAGTATTAGTTCCAAACACTTTGAGCCTAAGATTTCCAATGGCTCAGTTACTAAAGTGCTGGTCTGTGGAGCCAGAAGTTGGGGGTTCAAATCCCCGTAAGGAATAATTTTTTTTCTTTTCTTTTCTTAGGTGGGGAGGTAAATAAATAAAAGATTACACTTGTTAATCTTAAACTTGTTCTTGTAAGTGGGTTCCTGCACCTTTTATTTATTTATTTATTTATTTTTTACAAAAAAAGCACTGCCCCTGCCTCACAGCACTCACAGCTCTCGCCTGAGCCCAGCCCGCCTTTCCTCTCCCCCGCTCTGCTTCCCGCGCAGCTACCAAGCCGGTGAGGGCATGGGGATATGTGCTGAGGAGGAGGACGAGGGACAGCCAGCCAGGGAGACGGGTTGCAGCACCCAGGTACTGGCTTGGCAGAGGAGGGGGGGGAAGGAAGCTGGCTGGTGCAGCCCCTGCACCTGAGACAGCCTAGGCATGTCTACTGAGAAGTAAGTCCCCTTGTGTTCAGTGGGGCTTACTCCCAGGAAAATGTGGATGGGATTGCAGCCCAAGCCTAGGCAGGTCTACTCAGAAGCAAGTAATTCATTCATTTTTATAGTTATATAGCCTAGGCTTGGCTGATCTAAATTAATTAAGCAAAAATTATTACTAATAATTTAGTAGCTTTGTAATATCAACAGGAGATTTAGGTTTTTAACTATAAATGGGGAAGCTTAAGTGTCCTTGCTGCATTATAATAACACTTAGGAAATATGTATTCCTCTGTGCAGTAGGTCAGATCATTGTTGTCTATTAATTTTTGGTTTTTTAGACTATATTTAATAATCACTATTATTATAATGGGGAATGGGGACATAGTACACAGGGGAAAGGGGGGAACCACAAAAGATGGGTTAATGAATTGATTAAGTTATGAAGTTATGAATCAAAAATCATGTGGTCACACACCCTCTATAGGTTCAAGATGAGTTGTAAAATGGATTATATTCCAGTATTATATAATTTATCTATTTTACAATTCATCTTTTGTGTTTATTCTTCTGCTCCCCCCCTTGTGTGCTTATTATCTGATCACATATTTCTCTCTTTTTTTTTTTTTTGCACCAATCATGTTTCAATGTCTTGAGCCAATAGAGGGTATGTGACCACATGATTTTTGATCCATAACTTGTTTATTAATCAATTAATTAACCCATCTTTTGTGCCCCCTCTCCCCTGTGTGCTAATTGATTTGGGTTCAAATAAATCTGTAGAGTGATGTAATGTAATCATTTTTATATTTTGCCTTCATCAATTGTTTTAACCAATATTTATTAAATGTTTTAAAAGTTTTAATTAATTTTTTTGGTTGTTACATATTTGCAAATACATGCAACAAGCCGTGATATAATCCTTGGTGTGTGCTCCCGAGGTGGTCCGTCTCTTTTTGTTCTTCTCTCTTGAAGATCTCCCTTCATTTTCTAGTTCTTAAGTAGTTGGGGAATGGGGATTTAAAGAGAGAGAAATTAGATGAATAAATAAATAAATAAATAAAAGATTTATTTTATTTTAAATAATATATATATATATATATATATATATATATATATATATATATATATATATATATATATATATATATATATATATATAATATTTTATTTTAAATAAATTTAAAAATGAATAAATAAATAAAAGATTAACAAGTCGTGAGTTCCTGCACCTTTTTTTTTTTTTTACAAAAAAAGCACTGGGTATATACATGGAATTATGATAGCTTTTCAATGCACTTGAGGGTGCAAAAGTTGAAAAGGAGTCTTGTAATCAAAATCAAACTGGTTTTAATGGTTCATATTATCAATTGCAGTGCATAGTACTGAAAATGAACGTGCTTTCAAAATTGTATATGGTAAGCACTAAAGAGCCTTGATCAAGAGGATCTCTGACAATTGGCTACTTTGTCTGAAGACCTTTCAGACAGTAACCTCCTTTTTGGTCCTGTGGTATTGATTGCATAGGTCAGCGGTTTTCAAACTCTCATGGAGAGTTTGCACTGCTGTAAGTTCTTGCGGGGGTGGGGGGAGGAAGTGGGGGCCCGGTTTGGGGGGGAGGCAGCGATGAGATCCCCAGTATCGTGTCACTAATGGGGCTGCAGGGACTGGGATGTTCTCACCACACCCTGCAGCAGTTGTCCTGGGGTACGGGGAGCCCTGCACAAGTGTCTGCAGGGCACCCCAACATGCAGAAAGTGAAAGTGGAGCGATCGTGCGCCACTTCCACAAAACCGGAAGTGGAGTGCAATTGCTCCACTTTCACTTCTGATGAGCTGGGGAGCCCTGCAGATGCTCGCTTGGGGGTCCCCACACCCCAGGACAGCTAGTGCAGCCAGTGGCGTAGCTAATGAATGTGTAGCCTGGTGCAGGCTCAAAATGTTGCCCCGGATGTGATGTTGCAACCAGAAGTGACATCACGCCCAGGCTTTTTAAGAAGTGAAAATTGGAAGGAACCCACCTCCTCTCCCCAGCAGCTCATCACACACTTGCTCTGCTGCCTCCCCCCAGTCAGTGGCATAGCTAAGGCATCTATCTACTACCTGGGGTCAAAGAAAATTTTGCATGATAAAAGCAAATTTAATTAAGTAAATAAAAAGTTATTACTTCCATGCTGTATCATAACATCTCATTGGCACTCAGAACAATCAGTCTTATAGGTCTGTTTGGAGTTAAGCCGGGTGCAACAGCTACCCCTTGCACCCCCTTAGCTATGCCACTGGCTGCAGAGACTGGTGAATGCATCCTAGTCCCTGCCGCCTCGTTAGCTGCCTCCTCCCTGCCCCAGCCCCTTAAGGGGAAAGAGGCCAGGGCCTTCAAGCTGGGACGTCGTGACGCCCCAATTTGAAAACCACTGGCATAAGTGCCTCCTGAAATGTGTGTGCAAGATATGGTGTTTTTTTTTTTAATGAAATCAACTTTGTATCCTGTAGTGGTGGTATAAAAGTATTTTTGTTGGCTTGTAAGCATACAGCAGGTCCCTACCCTGGGCAACTTACAATCTGATTTTAGCCAGGGTGAAGGAAAACAGAAGATGGCCAAAGGTAAAAAAGGATAAGTCTGAACAACTACAAAGTTCTGTTCAGACAACATTTTCTGCCTTCAACAATATGAGAGAGAGAGAGAGAGAGAGAGAGAGAGAGAGAAGGATCATGGCTGCTGACCATGGAGTGCTACACGAATACACTTACTGGCCGTGCTCCCCCCACCCATGTTGGTTACACACTTAGCATTTGTGTGTGAGATGCAGAACTAAATGCCCTGCATCCCTTGTGTTTGGCTCTGAATTCAGACAAGTGCTGGTCATGCTCTTGTCAACTCTCACTTCAGCCCCACCCTCCAAAACACATAGTGGTGCCAACAACCTGTAAACTGTGTGTGTTTTTTCAGAATTAAAAGTCCTTTTAAAAAATCAGAAATATAATATCCAACTCACCTTTTCTCCAACTCACCCCTCCTGCCTTCCTGGTTTTCTTGATTCAACAATGGAGTTGAAAAAGAAAATAGCTTCTGTATTTCAAGCTGAGTTTGGTGATCCCTCAAACCTACCTTCTTTTTAACCATAAAACACTGTAGTAAAAGCATGACCATGAAGTGTTTTTTACTTGATTTCATTGAGCCCTCCCCTGTCCCTGTGCATGTTGAGCTTGAATAGCTAGAAATGAAAGTTCTTGCTTTAAAGAGGACTGTAATTCTTGGAGTGATTGGAGAAAATTCAGATTGTGTCAGGTATCCTTGTTTGTCCTGTTGGTTGTTTTTCCTCCTTTCAGCATGGTTCAGCATTGTTGTAAAGGACTAAAAAGCTTCTTGAGTGGTAGCAGTGCTCCATTTTTTTTTTTTGGGTGGGAGTGCTATCATGGTTAAGTACTGTGCACTTTAATTGCACAGTGATGTTAGCTTTTTTTTGTGTTGCTACCCAGGTATAAGTACCTAATTTGGAATCTACTTAAATGTGCTCTTTGAAGGTGTGTGTGTAAGTGTGCTTTCCTGTTTCTTGTCAAGATGACTTTCAGAAATGAGGCTTGTCAGGTCTTTGTGGAAAGAGCCCCCTTCTCTCTCTCTCTCTCTCTCTCTCTCTCTCTCTCTCTGTCTGTCTCTGTCTCTGTCTCTGTCTCTGTCTCTCTCTGTCTCCCTCTCCCCTCCCCCCCCTATTCATTCAGCATTGTTCATGGCATTAACACACCATTGAACAAATTGCCCTTCTTGCATATGTTAATCCTGAACTTAAATCCTGAACTGAACATGCCCATTGTGACATGTTTTAATGCTTTAGCTGGAGGGAAGATGAGAATTGGAGGCATGTCAAATTGTCATGTGACCCAAAAATATCTAAAATGCCTCTCTTCCCCTTTGGGTCAACAGTTTGTGCTTAGCATTCTCAACAAGAAAGTAGCCTACAGTTTGTGGACAAGAGTAGTCCTTGATCCTAGATTTTAATCTTCCTTTCACATTTTGTGTTTTATGTTGGAAGTTTAGACAAAGAAAAGTAGTAGGGGTGAATTGACTGAGAGCATCCATTTCCCTCTTTTGGTTGTTAAGGAATAAACTATACTGTTCCTAAACAACATAAATACCTTTAATTTATAATATGTACACATGATAATTAATGCTTAAGCTTTATTCTCTCTTTTGTGCATGCCAGTGTCTGACATTTCTGAGTGCTGTATGCCCAATTAGAACATTGTCCACAGTTAAGTCTTTCTGTCCCCATTATCAGCCTCTTCCCAAACAATCAGTGGACTAAGAATCTGTGTGATCCACTTTCTAAAATTATCTATTCCTGTTTTTCAATTTACCCCACTTCCTTTGCAGTCCACAGCTCAAAGCTTACCTAGAGCAACAAAGCAATAAAACAATGAAGCTATAATAAAACCAGTTTCTCAGATCCAGCAAACAAAGTCAAACAGAGCAAACAAAGCCAACCAAAAGCAGCACTGGTGCATCAAACTGTCCTCAAAACCTTGCCAAATAGCCAAATGTTTTGTTGGAGCTGGAAGTCTGTTTGGCTCCCAGGCCAAAACATTGGGATCGCCACTCAAAAGACTCTGCAGTCCTTCAATAAAGGATGCAGTCCTATAATGCTTAGCTGGGGGTAGTCCTCATCTAACTCCATGGGATGAACTTCTGAGGCATGCATAAGATTGGTGTGTCCAAAGTTCACTGTTGCTGTATACCTTTATAAGTGCCTGCAGTAATCGGAATCTGCTTTTGGTATTTGTAATTTTAGAACTGTAAGCTTGAAATGATTTCATTCAACTTGAAAATTTATATCATTCTTTTTAATTATTAAAAAAAATATCTTTAAGGTGGCTTACATAAAAATATTAAAGTCACAATAGTAAAACCATCTAAGTTGAACCATACTGAAATAACATGGCAGTGTCATTGTATAAAGCAAACCATAAAAGCAACAGATTACTAGCTTTTAATAGGCTTTAAGGCTAAATAATAATTCTTGGGTAAGCAGAGTAGACAAAGATGGGGTGCTATCACAAAGAAGGTCCTCCCCCTCCATCCTTTTTCCCCCTCTAACTTAAAGGCAAGGGTGAGAGCTATACCAGGATGCTGGGGACCCTGTGGTTAACCTTCTATGGCACTCTCCCATTTGCCTTCTGATGGTTCACTAGGCATTGCTCCTGTCACCATTATTGAGGGTTCAGGGGACTGACTGACTGGGTTGGCCCTCTGATGAGCATGGGTCAACCTGTCTAGTCTCTGGCATTATCCCTGGAAGGGGAATCTGGAGAAAGGATTTTGAAAGATTACCTTAATTTCTGGGTAGGATCATGTGGGAGAAAGCCATTATTCAGATTTTCTGGTATCAAAAACCATCAGCATGAACTGTGCTCTGAAACAAACTAGAAGTCAATGCGGGACTCTCGGAAGTGGTGAGATGTCTCAAAAAGTATAATACAACAAGGATATTGTGTCATTTGTCATTTAGGAGCCTTAAAGTAAATGTTGATTGCCCTTGTTTGTCTTTGCAGAGCAATTCACTCTTGGTCCCAGACAGCCTGCGGAGCTCAGATAAACGCAGAAACGGGCCTGACTATTCCAATGACATGAAGAAAAGGAAAGTGGATGATAAGGATTCAAGCCACTATGTAAGTAAAGCCCATCAGACATGATTAACTTATTTTCAGATTGCACTATGAGGGTTGAGAAATTATCATACGTAGCTAGAATTTGTTACGATGCCCATAAAAGTGAGAACATTAATAGTAGCTTTACTTATGCATTGTACATGGTAGCATCAGTAATTTGACCTTATTGCTTAGAAGGGTCTGTCTTTCTTCCCTATGCTTTGTTTGGTTCTGACAAAGAGTGTCTTCATTTCAGTACAGGCATGTCCTGGTATCTGGAGGGGTTCCGTTTTGAAACCCCTCTGCAGTTACCTGAAACCATGGGTACTGGGGATATCCCCTGCCCTCTGGAGACAAGGAGAGCAGTGCTCCCGTCACCTCTGGAGACTCTTCTGAGCCCCACAGAGGCTGACTGCATCTGCCCGCAGCCTCTTCAGTCCTCAGAATGACTGTAACAAGCAAAAAAGTCTTTTCCAGGTTTTTTTGGTTTTTTTTGCAAAACCAGATGTTACATTTTTATGCCTTTAAAAGGCATTGTGAGGGCCAGGGAAGCCACTAGCGATTCCTAGTCATCACAATACCTTTTATAGGCATAAAAACATCACTTCCAGTGTTACGAATAAATCAGAAGTCACATTTTTTCAACCTAAATGGACATTCTGAGGTCTGCAAAGGCCACAGGCAGCCTCTGCGGGGCTCCGAAAAACTCCAGAGGTGAGGACAGCTGTCCACTGAAGGGTGCACGGGGAGAGGCGCGGGGGGGGGTGGCATCCACAAATCCACGAATAAGTGAAACACCAGATACAGGATCCACGGATATGGGGGGCCTTCCTGTATTGTCAGACTGCTTGCCTAGCAACAATCCTGCACAGTATCAAGGTGTCAGCATTGGTGCTCATGTTATGTCTGAACTGGGCTTGTGTAACTCTTACTAAGTAAAGATAAACAAGATCATGCATATTCGTACTGTCAATGGAGCAGATATATATGTAATTTTGTGGGTCAAATGATACAGATCTACTGCTGAACCTAAATGGTTCTGTCCATGTATGCTGCATGGATGAGAGACCAACTGGGTCCATTGGTAAGATTCTCAGAGCCCTTGTAGGAGGAGTCATGAATAAATATTGTAATTTATAGTTCAAGAACAAATCAAAGGGTTCCCCACAAATCACTTTGTGCATTGTTAGGTAACTTGTAGGGAGCAGGAGTAGGAATAAGCAAGGAGTAGGAAGAAGCAAGACCATTTGTATGGAAGCTGAAGCCATTGCAACTCTTCAGTCTTTTAAGAGGATTCTTGGAGCAGTTTACAAACACAGCGAAAACTCATAAATGACATTATAAATAATAAACTGTAGCAGCAGAGGAATCACGCATTGAACAGCAAACCAGCATAAACAAGTTAAAAACAATAAAAGACCTGGAAAAATAAGGTCTTTGCCAGTCACCTTAAAATGTCAAAATTGGCCCCAGAGAACCCTGTCTGGAACTCTAGGGGGTGAAGGTGGCATGGCACGTCTGAAAAGGTGGTGGCCACATCCCTCACTTCTGGAAGTGGGTCCGGAGGATGACCTTAAATGGTGATCTTTGATCCCTGTATTCTGTTCCAACTGGCAATTTAGCTGCAGTGTTTTGAACCAACTGCAGTTTCCAAACAATTTTCAGAGGCAGTTCTGCCTACAGTATGTTGCACTAATCCACATGGGATGTTCCCAAAATATGGACAATAGGCTAAGCTATCATATGAACAGCCTCTGCCTCATTTTTGGAAGCAAAGTATTTTTCCCCCAAAAAAAGTTTTGCTAGATCTCCAAAAGACTTAGAGTTATTGACTTCCCAGATTCTTAGGAAAAGGATGGGGAGAGAAGCTATTGTATACTTTCCATGGAGTAGTTTGCTAACTCCTGGTGCCATGAAGTGAGCAAATAATTTCTAGATCCGCATATATGAGTATACTTTGCCAAAATGGTAACTTTAATTGCAAATCATTTCATATATTGAATCAAGAAGAAGTCTTTCTTAGAAAAAACAGAGATAATGATTACAATCCTGTGGTTCCAATAGCTTTGTTCTCTGTGTGGTGTGTTACAATGAAGAGATAATTTCTAAAGAATACTAAAGTAACTTTTTTTTTTAAATCTAGGATAGCGATGGGGACAAAAGTGATGACAACTTAGTTGTTGATGTTTCTAATGAGGTAACTTCTCTACATTTATAGTATATGTTTTGATATAGTTGGGCAATGGGTTTAAGGCAGTGGTTCTCAAACTCTCTGGGAGAATTTGAGAGCCACTAAGTTCTTGCGTGGGCAGGAGGGGGGAGGGGAGAGGTAGCAGGGGTGGGGGGAGGCAGCCCTGGAGCGTGATCACTCCGCATCTACTTTCACCTGCTGCAGGTCACGCCGGGCTCCCCGCACCCCCGGGAGGCTGCAGGGGCTTGGGTACGTGCACCCAAGCCCCTGCAGCCCCCCTGAGCAGCGTGATCCTGGGGATCATGCCACTGCCTCCTCCCTGCCTCCAGGCTGCCCCCGCCCCTTAAGGGGGCAGGGGGCAGGGCCCGCAGGCTGGGACATCGTGATGCCCCAGTTTGAAAAGCCCTGGGTTTAAGGTATGGGACAGTTCTCCTTCATGTACTAGAAGTATATGTTCCATACTCAGCTCACTAATATATGCAAATTGTAAGCCCTGGAAATAAAGGCCTCATGTCTGTCTCCTACTGATTCAGTTTAGGGATTGCTGGGGACCCTCACAGGCTCTCAAATTATAACTGTATCCTCAAAGGTTCCTGTTGCAAGCCCATACCTGTGAATTAAACTTTAGGTTTTCATCTCCAGCTCCCACACCATTCAGTTGAAAACCCTTTTGATCAGATTTGCTATGCTTCTGCTGAAAACATTCTTCCCAGTACCTGTGAGTTGCATCCCATGTTTTGTCAGTAGGCCTTCATCCAGAAAGTATACAGCATGGTCCCAGAAGCCAAATACTTCTTGATGGGCACCATCAGCATAACCAGTCATTTGTCTGGAGCACTTGTCTCTCTTGCTGAAGCCCTTCTCTTATTACTGGGAAAACAGATAAGAATTCCTCCTGAGTCCCAAGATTCTTCACTTTCCTGGCCAGAGCCTTGTAGTGAGAAATAACCAACTCATTGCTGCACCCAGGAGTATCATTTGTTGCCATGTGAATGAGCAGGAAAGGAATACTGTTCTATGTTCTTGACCAGCTTCAGCAGTTGCTGTTATACAGTTATACAACCAGGGTGGCAACACACCTTGCAAGCTAGCAGGTTAAGTTGGCACACAGCAGCTTCCCTCCTTCTTACTAGGCAATCCCAATCCACCACCACCTTTTATCTCCACCTCCTGCAGGGTTGGGAATCCTCCCTGCTACCTGGTGCAGTAAATCACTGCTGCTTCCCATAAGAAACTTTAGAAGTACTAGTTTTTGAGACACACTGGAAACAATACTTACCCAGTTAACAACTGGGAAATTGGTCTAAAATTTGCTAAATAATATTCTTATTGACTTTAAATTTATGCAATTCATGTGTCCTATGGGCTTTTCCCCACTGTTTGCTGGCAGTGTAGTGAGTGTATCTAAGCTTGACTAAGATTATAAATTGCTATAAATTCCTATCTTTTAGGTTGGTGCATTTCTAAGCTAATTTTGTTCTTCTACTATTGTATTATAGTAATTTTGTTGTCCTTTCTATCCACTCAGGACCCTTCCTCTCCTCGGGCAAGTCCTGCTCAATCCCCACGTGAAAACGGCATAGACAAAAGTCGCCTTTTGAAAAAGGATGCGTCTAGTAGCCCAGCTTCCACAGCCTCATCAGGAAGTTCGACTTCCATGAAATCTAAAGAAATAGGTTTGGTGAGTATTCTCAATATGCATATTCTGTCTACTAACCATCCTGATACCAAATGATAGATGGTATGCGAATTGATCATTTTAAGACTGTGCTACAGTTGCTGTGTATCCATTTGTGGGTTTGTTTCTTTTTTAAATAGAACTTTCTCTGTGTTCATAACGCAATGCTTTTCTTCTGTTTGAACAAAACAGGCATTACTCTACCTTGATGCTAGTGCTAACTGCGTTCATCAGACTCATTTCATAACTCACAGAATGATTTTGGGGATGCCAGCTTTGATTTCATTTGGAATTGTGTGTGCTGCCAGTGTCATTGTTGCATATCTCTGAAGGATCAGCTTAGTGGAGATCAAAAAGAACTCGTGGCATGCTTGCAATATGTGGTGGCTTGGAACCAAAAATAATGAGCAGAGACAATGTATTTGTACTGTTCTGTGAACTCTTGCATAAGTGTTAGTACAAGACTTTGAGCAGTCCCACAATATATGGAGATGGAGGGCATTACAGTATGCAAAACATGATGAATATTGAAGATTGGAGCATATAAACTAGTGAGCCATAATAAAATTTTATGAGCTTTTGAAATGAGCATTTACAAAGTTTTGTACAAAAGCTTATACGAAGAGAGGAACTCTTCCAGATTTGGGATAACTTTCATCACACAGAATTTTCTTCTAACAAATCTGAACCAGTATATCTGTGTTATCTATACCTTAACAAGTGTCTGTATGTATACAAGGTAAAGCAATCATGTGAGTGTGCCTTCCTCTGTTTGTGGTTTATTGTGTAGGTATGGTACCTAGGGTTGTCTGCATGCACCAGAGTGATAAATCTTGTCCATTCATGTGTATATATGTGAGTAATAGAATAATCATACGTAAACTTAAATCACTTGGTAGCCCTATTCAATTGGCAGCATGGTCCTCGGACCTCAAGATGTTTGTCACCCTTCGTTTTGGAGTAATTGCAATTTGAGAAGTTGTACTTAAACTAAAATAGCTGATAAAATGTTACTTTGAAAAGCAATTATTTAATCGATGCCAATTCTTGCCAATAAAGAACAAAACTGAACATTTTACATGTCTTTGGCAGAAATGAGCAAGGCTGTACTTTTACTCACAAGTCAATATACTGAATGGTGGTTGGGGTTTTTGAAAATTGGCCAAAGGGAGTAGGCAGTAAATGCTCAGCATTCCAGCTGCTGCTGTGATAAATTGTGTTATGTGGTCTGGACTGAAAATAATGCTCATTTAATTTGTTTAATGATATCAGCATGAAAAAGCCAGTACGCCTGTTCTGAAATCCAGCACGCCAACTCCACGAAGTGATGTGCCAACCCCAGGAACGAGTGCTACGCCCGGACTCCGTCCAGGCCTTGGCAAACCTCCAACAATGGACCCTCTGGTCAACCAAGCTGGTAACACAACTATCTTTTATTATTAGCAATTGCTCATGTAGTTTGGTGTGGTTAGGGTGTATTCTGAAGACCTGATGTACTACAAGCTTCCATTCATAGTAATCCTCTTGTGTTCCTTTCTGATATGTGTCACTCTCTCGGTTTGCAGAAAACTTATCTAGAGTTCTGATCATTATTCTGAAAGTTCTTTCTGATTCTGTTGTCCTGTACAAGAGAGAGGGGCTGCAATGCTATACCCACTTACCTGGGAGTAAGTCTTATTGAACTCAGTGGGGTTTGCTTCTGAGTAGACATGCATAGGATTGCACCCTGAGACTGTTAATATTTGTTAAAATGTAGATCATGACAAATGTCATGTAATAATTTGAAAATAAATGCAGAGGGGAAGGATATGTAGATGCAAGGGACTATTAAACCCACAATGGGAAGTCACGTTGAGCACAATTTGGCCTGTGGCTGCTAGTGCCAGTTGGGTTTTTTTGGAAGAAGCCTCCTCTAGGAATTCCAGTCTTTTCTTTGGTTTATGTGGTAAGATGCTAAGAACCTTGATTAACCATACATGCATTTTCTTGCAGCAGCTGGCTTAAGAACACCACTGGCTGTACCAGGTCCATACCCTGCTCCATTTGGAATGGTACCACATGCTGGTATGAATGGCGAGCTGACCAGCCCTGGGGCGGCCTATGCAAGTCTTCACAACATGTCCCCTCAGATGAGTGCTGCCGCGGCCGCAGCTGCTGTGGTTGCCTATGGGCGATCCCCGATGGTAGGCTTGCCATCTGAACTGCATGAGATTGAGAGGAACCTGTTTGCTTTATTTAGCATTGTTGGACTCCTGGGATTTAGTAATGCCAGAGGGTTGACTGCATAGTTTCTTTCATGTGTGTGTTTTGTTTTTTTTAATTTTTAGGGTATTTTTCAAAGTTTGTTTAGATAGGACAGTTGGAACATTAATAAACTAAACAGTAATTACCTAGTTTGGGAAGCAGCCTTTAGTGCTTTGCTTGGTTAGCAAAACCTGTACTATTTATACATTAAGAAAGGAGCTTGAAACCATAACGTTGTTTCAGTGGTTTGTGGAGCATCTGTTTGTTCTCCAGAGGAAACAGATATATTTGCTTAGTGAGTATCTTGCATTCATCTTACAGCACAAAGGTGTTTACTCATTCTTCTGTTTTGGTCTCAATTAAATGGAGAGTAGAGTCTCTGAAAGGTTGGTCAGTAATTATGTATCTGCCGCTCTGTGTGCAATATATGAGCACACATAAACAGAGTTTATTCATCATGTTATAGGTATCCAAACTAAGGGCCCAGTCCCATCCAACTTTCCAGCACTGATGCAGCTGTACTAAAGAGGTGTGTGCTGCATTCTGTGGTGACAGACGTTGCAGAGGCCTCCTCCTCCTCAAGATAAGGTGTTCCCTTATCTTGGGGCTGCATCAGCTCTGGAAATCAGTATAGGATTGTGCTGTAAGTCTAGCATGTAGAATTTACACCATTTGGGTATCCATATAGTAGGCAACCTTCAGTCTCGAAAGACTATGGTATCGCGCTCTGAATGGTGGTTCTGGAACAGCGTCTAGTGTGGCTGAAAAGGCCGATTTGGGAGTGACAATCCCTTCCACACTGGGAGCAAGTGCAGTCTGTCCCTGGTCTGTCTCCCTGGCTATGGGCCTTCCTTCCAAGTGGGAAAACCTGGCCTCTGAGCGGCCCGCTTGGAGGCAGGCTGTGCAGCATGGCCTTTCCCAGTTTGAAGAGACACTTGGCCAACCATTTGGGTATGGGAACAAGTTTCAGCTTTTGCGTGCCTTCCCTCCACCTTCATGTAGAACATAATGTACAACACAGTGCCTAAGGTGTACAGTTGTATGCGTGTACATCCTGTATGCATGGTTGGTCCACCACAAAAAGGAGCATGTGTGCATATAATTAATCTACATGCCAGGGCAAATTATAAACTGATCTACAAGTTTATGTTAGCTGGGCTTTTAAGCAAGGTGTGTATTGTTAAATTTGCTCTAGATGAAAAATGTAAGGTGTGTTCAAACTGGCAACAGTCTGCAAATGTAAAATAGACCGGTTTAGGGACAAACTCAGATTTTTAACTGCTCTGTGAACAGTACCTTGCACAAATGCCCATATTGTTCCTTTTTATGTGGTTTTGAATTAGAGAATGTGGTCACATGAGATGGGGAGAGCTTTTCTTTCTAATTAGTGCATGTTGAGGTGTATACATTTCTTTACTTTCAGGTTGGGTTTGATCCTCCTCCTCATATGAGAGTACCTGGAATCCCTCCAAATCTGGCTGGAATCCCTGGAGGCAAACCGTAAGTAAATTCTGATGCCATAGTTAAGTCCAAGTCAGCCAGAACGCACTTGTTTATCTTAAATCAGCAAATGGAGAGTTTTGTACGTGTGGCAACAGATTCTACTGTTAAGGGCGTTTTGTTTTGTATTTTGTTTGGAGGGGGGGAAACAGTTAACTATTATAGTACACAGCATGAAATTATTATTTTTATCCCTGGTGCATGTTAATTGATATGGTCCTATAGGCCAGATCTGTTGATGTGTTTCCTCTTTTCTAGAACTCTGCCTCACCCAAAAGCCAAGATCCCTAATTTTGTCAGTTTCAAAAAAACTTAAGTGGGTTAGTGAAAATTCATTTACTGTTTTTACTATACCAGGAGGTATCTCGGTATAGTCTCCCTGTAAATAACTAATTAGTTCACAAGAGAAGTGGTTATTGACTATAGAGCATTGCTTACTTCTCTGCGTAATGTTGAAACTCAAGGCCTGCTGTTTCATTTCTGGTTTTCCAGGCAAAGCAGGAAAAGGGTCATGAAAGGCTGATGAAAGTCAGAAGGCTGAGTGCTGGACAGCAGGGGAGCTGTCCAGGAAGCAGCTGAAGCTAAGAGCTGGTCCATGGAGCTCTTACATTGCTGGCTCCCAGGCAGCAGCTAAGGTGTTCTGTAGAATTGCATAGCTGCATGACTGAAGTTCAGGATTCCTCCTTCTGAGTAGAATTTGAGAATGGGATATGTAGTGTCATCAGACAAGTACTGTGCTGATGAATTTCATTCAACAGCTCAGGCTCACTCTAGTTCCATTCCTGAGGACATGGTGATGGTGATTGTTGACAGTCCAAAATGGGGAGGGTGTGTTGGGTTTCTTGTGGGTGCTCCAGGTCCTGGTTCTTCTCCTCTGATGGGGACATGTCTGGTCCTTGCTGGTCCTGTCAGCCATTCAAAAGTGAAGTCATTCAAAAGTGAAGCATATCAGTTGCATCACAACTTAAAAGTTTGCACTGCATACTCAAGCTTTGGCTTTGGTCAGGTATAGCCTGTGTTGACACATGTTCAAATTCTGGACCAGGATACATAATTTGGATACATGTTTTGTTTTGTTGTTTAATTCTGCTTCTGCTAATTTCAGTATGTGTAGAGCAGCATTCCTCAGGTAGGAGGAATCTGCAAGAAAATTGAAGTCCTGCCCACTGAAAGACCTGTTCAGACCCTCACCTAAGGGTTTGTTTATTGATTTTAAAAAAGTCATACCCCACCAATCCCCATCCAGTTGGAGCATTCATGGCTTATGGGAGCAATTAAAAAAACTCAAGAAGTTCTACATGCATTAAAACAAAGCAAAGTATATATAAAAGAACAAGGAAGGAGAGCAGGCCACTCAGAGAGGCTATTGGAGGGAAGTCAACCCAAATCACCTAAGGTGGAAAGAAGCACATAAGTCTTCAAATACCACCAAAACACACGCAAAGAGGGTGCAAATCTAATATCAAGAAAGAGAGTTTCACATAAGGACTACCACCAGACATTCATCTCCTTGCTTTCAGCCAAACATCCAATAATAGCTGCACCTGTAGCTCCTACCTTTGGTTACATCCAGCTATTATGCAAATTATTTACAGCCCAAAGAAACTGAAGTTTGCTCACTTATTCCCCCCCCCCAAAAGATCCACAACCAATACATGTACAGCCCCGTATCAGATTCAGAGAATACTCACAGTCCCAGATATATCCCAAACTCAAAAACATTAAAATAGGCCTTTGTATTTTCACTTGCACAGAAAACAGAATTTCCAGTGCTGTGGGTTGTGGTGCAACATGGTATCTGGTCTGTGGTGGGGATGTAGGTGTTGCAAGAGTCTCTGTTTCCGCTATCTTTGTTATTTTTAAAACAGCCAGTGTGGTTGTTGAAATGTTGAAAATGATGTGTCTGGTGAAATAGAATCCAAAAGCAGAGAACTAGCAGCTGTCAGGAAATGAGGACTTGAGCACTTTGACGAGCTAGGTGCCCATTCCCCATAGCTACTGTTTCCAAGCCCTTGTTTCTTAATCGTTACTTACAGCCCATCTCCCTCCCATACTAATACTTGACTTCCATACTACTATAGTTTTGTTATATGTATACACACAAACACACACCCTCCCTTCCTTGCTGGAAGCAGTTTCCATTTTAGCCCGTGTGTACTCTATAAATAGACAAGATAAACTTTGAAAATCGGAGGTGCTGAGCTGATCTCATCTCATTATTTGCCTTTGAAACTTGACTGACTCTACGCCTGATCACCCTAAGGCAGCAGGATGCTTTCAGTTACCCTTAGCAACTTTCTGATGGCATATCCTTATCTGTGATAGATAAGTCTATTGAAAATTTCTGGTGTAAGAGTACAGATAATGCCCTGTTGCTGTGGATTCATATTGACAGCAGGAGAGTTTTCAGCTTCAGTTTGAAAACTCATTTCTTTCAGGCACACAAATCGAGGTGTCGCATTGAATTTATTTAGTAAATGGGATGCAGCACCCTAGCTGTGTATCCTCTCCTTGTTAGGGGGCAGATTTTCTTTCTTTTCCCTTCCCCAAGAAATAATTGAAGCTCCCTTCACATCTCCACTGGCTAGTATTGTGTTATTTCTTACTTAGAGCACTTTGTCAGTTTGTTTTTAAGCAGCATGTACTCTTTCTGCCTTTCCAGCAAATCGGCATTTCTGTGCATGCAACAGCAATTAGAATAGAACTGGTTGCTGTTTGTACAAAAGTAAATTAATTAATCAACCCCCTTGGGAGCACATTTTTGTTTTCCATTCTGCTGCTATTGAAAGAAATCTCTCTGGACAACCCTGTTTCCTGTTGCTACACCACCACCTGAGGAACTGGCTAAAAGAAATCCAAGACGCATTACTATTTAAAAATAAAATAAATCTAGGCCTTGTTAAAGATTTCCTGTCTTTACAATCCAAAGAGTGCCTTTGGATGTACATGAGGTACATGGATATTAGCAGTATAGGGAGCAACTTCCTGCCCTTGTGTATATCATTACCATCCTGAACTACTGGAAGCGCCTTTCCAGATGTATGCTTTTGTGGTGGTGCTACTGCCATTGTTAGTGGGCTTTAAAAAATTCTGCCTTTCAGCCAAAATGTTGAAGAGCAGTTTAGATAGCAAATAAAAACATAAAAAGATGGCTTCTCTGTCCTAAAAGTGCTCCTAACCATACAGAAAAACGTAAGAAATACCAGCAAACATCCACTGGAAAAACAGGCATTCTGCTGGAACGAATAGGAAGTCACTCTTCCCACCCACCTGAAAAATATAAGACAGCCACTGCTTTAAAACATACCTCTTTACAGCTTACTATTTATTTAAGCCCTGGTATGCTCTTGGTGGAACAGTCAGACTGTGCATGCAGTGGGTGAAGCCCCAATGAGCTCAGTGGAACTTGCAATGGAATGAAAATAGCACCAAAGTGGTCATGGATTCAGATAATTGGTAGCTGACCTAAACATTTGAGATGCTCCTTGTATTCTTCTAGATTTGGCTTTCCCCCTCCCCCAGGTGATCCCAGACTGCTTGGCATATTGCTACTGTAGTCTTTTCCCTTCCAAAACAATACCTTCTAAATTTCAATCTTTCTGCCTAGCTGAGGCTAGCAGGCTGTTCTGGTGTAACCTTTTGCAATTCAACCCTCATAAAGAGTAGAAATAGGTGTGATTTCACAGCTTTCTAACATTCTGAAAAGCTTTACATGAGTCTCTTTTTACCTAAATCAGAATTCTCATCATCCCTAGAAGCCCAACCAGCAGGTTAAGGGGCAGCAGCAAACATATGCCCATTTTGCCTTCTTCCAGGCCTCTATGGATGAAGCTGGCCTTCTTACCTGCCCTTCTTGTGCATGGGCTCTTTAAACAAGTTCACTGCATTCTGATCCTTGGAGAGCATCAGAGGATCCTGCCTTCCTGGTGGAGCATGGGCAGCTTCCCTTGCACCACCCAGCAGAGATATGGAGGTGGTGTTCCTTTCCTTGGTTCATATTTGGATGTACTTCTGATGATGTGACTGCATTGATTTTTCCTTCTCTCATTGGAATATCCATTCTCCAAGAGAAATTGGTGGACTTTGGCGTAATTTTGAATCACTAGATCGCCCTGGGATGAAGTAAAGTCTTCATAGATCTTGATATCATTCTTTTAAGAATTTACTTTCATGTAGAGCAGGGGTCCAGACCCCGGCCCGGAGGCCACTTGTGGCCATCGGGGGTTCCCAATCTGCCCCTTGGGGAGCCCCCAGTCTCCACTGAGCCTCTGACTCTCCGGCGACTTGCTGGAGCCAATGCTGGCCCAATGCAAGTGATCTCAGCATGAGGACAACTGTTTGACCTCTCACTTGAGCTATTGGACAAGGGCTCCCTCCACTACTTGCTATTTCACATCTGTGATGCAGCAGTGGCAGTGAAGGAAAGGCTAGCCTTGCTTTATGCAAGGCCTTTTATAGGCCTTAGGCTACTGCAGGACCATTCATTTATTCATACAAGTTCCATCTCTAATAAATTCACTTATGTAAATTTAATCAAATTTGAAATGTAAATTGATTCATTTCCCCCCCCCCCCCGACACAGTGTCAGAGAGATGATGTGGCCCTCCTGCCAAAATGTTTGGACACCCCCGATGCAGAGCATTATACTGAGTTGATCACAAGGAATCCATGCATTTCATTTGAAGATGACACAGTCCTGTTCCTAGATGAATGAAGGCACAGTTTCATGTTCTCTGGCATTTAGCCCTTGGTAGATGTGAATTTGAACCTGGTTAAAGTGAATTTGTAAATAGAGCTTTGTATGAACTCAATGGGCAAATAAAGTGTTGCATCAAAACTTCACCCAAAATGTTCAGTGGTGTCTCTCATCTGTTTTTGTTTCATTAAACTAAATTCTTCCAGAAGAAAGAGTTTTGGGATTTTTCCCAGCATGCTGCCACAAAGTAATCTCTTCTTACACAGATTCTCACTTTGACCTTGAGCAGCCGTTAAACCAATCACTGTGTTTTTGTGCCTGCATTTCTCTTAAGTATTTCAATTCAGATGATAAAAAAAATACATGGTTTGTTGTACTGATAATGAGCTGTTCATGTGTTCCCTCTTCCCCACGCTCCTCATCTCCTTGGGCTTCTGACTGAATTCAAAATCTCTTAGTTCAGTAATAGTTCCCTGCAGCATCCAAACTGGAAAACTAGGATTCAAGTGCTTGCTACATACCAGAATAACAAACCATGATGTTCAAAACCACAATTATTTCTCACATGAGCATCCCTCAATCGTGCACTGGAGACTAGTGCCACTGGTGGGAAGTAACCATATCACCAGTCTTGCACTGTGATTAGCTTCCTTCAGTGGGTGCATTTTCCATACCGCTGCTCATTATGTGTGATCTGGCCCCACATCATAATTTAGTGAGTGAAATAGGTCAACGATGTGACTTGTTGCTTTTTTCTTTTTCTTCCAAAACAGAGCATACTCATTTCACGTTACCGCAGATGGTCAGATGCAACCAGTACCTTTTCCTCCAGATGCCCTCATTGGACCAGGAATACCTCGCCATGCTCGGCAGATCAATACTTTGAATCATGGGGAAGTGGTGTGTGCTGTTACT